>NC_051156.1:97682267-97982267 GCF_013339745.2 Dermacentor silvarum
TACAGGCTTGCGCACTTCAAAAACACAGCAGCGCCTTTGTAGCCCCGCACACAACAGAGGCACGAGGCCACGCGCCCAAGATCTTTTCCTCCGTAAAAGGCCTGTCGTCTAAGTGCCCCAAAGCCAGTCCGAAGGGCAATCCTCTCATCTTCGTATCTGTGGAAGCCACATAAAGTAGGAGTTCTGCAAATATACATTAGAAATGCGAAGATAGAATGGAATATACAAATGCGAAGATACAACTCGCTAAAGGGCAAAAAAGAGTCGCTGGAAACAAAGTTCACTGCTTGTATACACAACTCCTCGCAACAAGATATTAAAGTATAAGTCTAAGTCTCCAATAAATCTACGTATTTAAGCAAACGTCACTGTATATTATGCGTCAAACAAGACAAATAAACACGTTGCGGAGTCAGAGATAGTAAACTTTGCGCACAGAAAGACAGATGATCTAGACAAGAACAAAACTATGATCGCAGAAATTGTGATATGCACTCGGGCCATGCAGCGGTCGCGACAGCACCATACAGGTAGAATAATAGAGGAATAATGCAGAAATCAGTACGAAAATGTGTAATTTAACTGCCTGCACAGCGGCAACAATTATTCTGCACCCAAAATTATAGGAGGGTTTTGCTTCGTTTCAAAAAAGAAATAAAAGCAGGTAGCTAAAAAGGAAAGAAAAGGACAAACGAAAGCCACAGATGATGCGGCAAGTTACTACCCAATATCCGAGTGTGTTTTTGGCAAACGCCGCGTGGGCCGGGCTTTCAATGAGCAAGGTCGGTCAAAATTGGTTATTGATGTCCTCGTAATTTTCGTATTCGCATGATAATTTTGATCATGAGGCTAACTGCTAGAACAAACGGCTAAAATTTCTGCGGTTTTAAAAGCTAACGAACAGTCATACGTTTTCACAATTACGAGATTATGGACGTGAAGGCACAGAGCTTTTTACTTGCATTGATTTTTGCTGCTTCGCTATCTAAAGGACAAACTTCTCTCGGGGGGAAGTTGAGCGAAGTGGTCAATGACTTCGGACACGTTGACGCCGACGTCTCTGTGGGTGTATAGAAGCACCAGTCTAACCATGCGTTCCACAGACATTGCGCAAGTAGTTTTTTAGTAAACTCTTGTTAAAAAATATTCTCTCGGCGCTGGCAGTGGGCACTGGAAGGGTGACTAGAATCTGCAGCAGTTTGTACACATTTATATAGAACCTGCAGTCGCAATGACGGAGAGCATCTATTCCGGTGATAAAACCGAAAACACTCCCTCGATGTCGTTGGCATCCTTGTTTAGGTACCTTGCACAAACAGTAGGCTGTTCGATTCCGTCGATGTCCGTCGTTTCGTCAGGACGTATGGAGAAGCAGCCTGCTTTTGCAACTAGGCTTTCTTTGATAATTTCGCCACAAATTTCTATAATTTGGTTTTGTGCATCTGGGCTTAAATACGAGGCATTACTGGGGCAACACTTCCAAATGGTTCTTCAGATATGTATCTCCACAATCAGCTCGCATGCGAAGAAGCGCTCTGAAAATACCTGTATTTTCAGCGGGGCCTATGCTTAAATCCATAGGACCACTGTCCCTGTGGCCAACGAGAGCCAGACCTTGTAGCCCGCAAAAAGAATTTCCTCAATAATAGGCCATTTCCTTTCTCCTGTTTTCCCAAATTTTACTTTGCCTGCCCTGGTCCAGCTGATCGATCGCATTGGGCACGCGTCCTGAAAATGTTTGGAGAAAATTGTCAGCTGCTAGCTCACAGTCACGGTAATATTTAGTGTTTTCGTGCACGTGGAAGATTGCGAGCGCGTGCTTTCATTTCTGGAACGGCTTGGACACGAGGGCTCCAGTGCACGCATGTTGGTCCAAGTTTATAACAACATTAACCCCACAAAGTTCCAGAATTGAAAATCTCTTAAAGCACGCCTTTGGAAATGTCAGTGCACCCTTCACGTCAAAATTTTATGAGAACGTTACACCCATACAATTTCGGAATTGAAATCCATGCGCTCCGTAGATACCGCAACGCGCCCGCTCGCTATTGAAAAGCCCTTGAAAGTTTGTGCTCGGATGGGGCTCCTTGCGTTACGTGATCCCAGGTGCCACGAAATCCACCCCAGGTGCCATGAATCCAGCCCGAGTTCGCAATGTTCGTGCCGAAATGTCTTTCGAGCGTGAAAAAGACATTGTAGACAGAATGCAGAATGATTGAACATAGCTCGCCTACACGAACATGTCGCAGCCTATGACACTAGGACACCTGAACAATGGAACATTCCGCACTCAAGAACGAATTATGGTCAACAAATGCTTCGACATACACTTCCGACTTTACTCAGTAACCTCGCCTTACGAGAAATAGACCTGTCCTTATGCAGCCTGCACAACTACTTTCAGTCCAAGTAATCCTTGTTGTTTAATGAGTTTGTTCATATGCAATACTGTATGACTTTCCCCCCTTTATTTGCTTTAGTTTATGCTGCACTGAATATAGTGCTATGTTATGTATTTTTCTCTATTTTTCTTCCTGTTTTTGTATAATAAGACTTTCTTTAAGTAATCTATAATGCTCATGTATAAATTCAATATTTCCTTGTTAATGAAGACTACTTGTTTTTCTAATTGTTAAAGTGTATTACTACCTGTCTTGTATACACATTGTTTTTGTAAATTGACACCTTCCCATCTGTTTACTCATATGTGAGCGCCCGACCCAGCGTCGGTGGTAGTTTTGGTCGGCGGTGCATGCCAGCACGAAAAAATTCGGGGGGGGGGCCTCAGCCCCCCCCCCCCCCCCCTGGCTACGCGCCTGCCTAGCAATGCTTCGCCCCAGCTGCGCCGTCCGCGCCGAGCCTCGCCACAGCTGCGTGAGCCGTGACGTCATCGCGCGCGCCGCATCGCTTCGCCTTAGCTTTGCCGAGCCATGACGTCACCGCGCCATGCGGACTGGTTGCCGCGGCTCCTCAGAGGCTGAGGTATGCCGTAACGTCACTGCGCGGACCCGCGGGATATATAGCTCCGCGTCGCCGCCACGGCGGCACAAAAGCCCCGCTGACTCCGCGCCGAGCAGATCACCGCGAAGATGGGGTGGCCGAAGAAGATCGTCACTCCTGAAGAATAGGAAGGGCGGCGCGAAAGCCGACGCGCCGCTACTCGAGAGCGAGTGAGACGACTTCGCTCCGATCCCGAGTATCGCGCCGCCGAAGTGGCGGTGAAACGTCAGCCCGCGAAACCGAGCAAAAGCGTTTGAGCGTCCAGAAGTGTCCAGATACTTTAATGACAGAGTGTTCGTTGCTCCTTGGGCTGTCGATGATTCCGGGGTGATCTTGCGCAAAACGTGGCCGAGTCTCGAAGCATAACCTCGCAATAACTTGGACGAACCGATATAAAGCTAGGTGGGGTCGCCATCTTCGCTGTTTGCCCAGTCTTCGCACCACTAGTGCTCCAAATTTTTTTCATATTTCTATTATCTATCTATCTATCTATCTTCCATCTATCTATCTATCTATCTATCTATCTATCTATCTATCTATCTATCTATCTATCTATCTATCTATCTATCTATCTATCTATCTATCTATCTATCTATCTATCTATCTATCTATCTATCTATCTATCTATCTATCTATCTATCTACGTTTGTATCTAACAGCTTTCCCGCCTACCAGGGTCACGGGGTAGACTCCGTGGTCGAATGGTTAGTGCATTGGACAACTGTGCTGAGGTAACAGGGTTCGAAACCAACCATCGGATCAACTTGGGTCCCTCAGTATGTGCCACTGTCTTAATACGTGCCTCTATGCAACCAAGCCCTTTCACGCCGACATGAGTCACATTACATGCGGGACTGGATAGGAGCCGCTCTTCGAAGAAACTCTTTCACGCCGACTTGGAGCACAGGGCATGTCCTCGATCATCGACTGTAGTTGCAATAGAATGATGACGTCGTGTACCTTTACTTTGACATTTCTAGCGACTGATGTCAGCGGTGTGAGACCAAGTGCTGTGTGACCAATCCGTCTTGCCACTGGGGTACACCTTTACCTCTCAAGTAAACCACCACTATGCTATGCATAAGGTGCAGTGCTCAGTAAATGAAACGCGATACTTGGAGCTCGTGGCCGCCGGCGCTTGCTGCGCCACTGGGTAGCGGGGTCCGCCAACAACTTCCTGTAACGGATGTGACGTCGGCGCGGACGCGTATAATATGCTCTCTCTTGATAAGGATGGGGCCGCGATCTAGGAGCGGTGAAGCGAAGTACTGCATCATATTCATGACACTAACGAGCGGCGACAGTGACCACTTCTGTAGTATCTACGCAGGGGCGGCTCCAACGCGGTGTAGCCTGGTGTAGGCGGTCTAGGCACTCTGCTCAGGTGACGACGCATTTTTCGCGCATGGCTTGTCTTTCACGTCCGATTAGCCTGTGACGCGTCGTCGCCTACGGAGTGCAGCTTCAACATGCCTCAGCAGTGCTTACACGCCGCATACTGCTTCCCTTGCGATGGCACAAACTAAGAAAACTGCTGTGCTAAGCGGCGAGGAAAGGCAACGATGTCGACGGGCGAATCTCGCTTTGCTGCCGTGATAGACACGCCAGCGCGAAGCAGAACGCCTTCGCGCGTTCGCGGCACACGCTTGGAACTCTGTCACTCAAGTTACTGAAGCTGAGCGCGTCGCAACTCAATTGGCAGCCCAAGACACTGCAGAGCCGGACCAAAATGCTCGTACCCTCGCCGAAGGGACTCGGCTGCAGGACGCCGCTCGCCAACAGGACGCAGCGCTAACCGGCAGTGCAAAGTGAGGCGACGCGCAGTGGTGGGTGATGCATATGTAAGCGCCGACGTGAACTTCAACTCAAACACGCCACCGCCGATCGCGCGTATGAAGCCCTTCTTAACTACATTAATGCGATATGGAAAGGGGAGACTCCCGTCCCCCTCGTTTGGAAAACATCACTTGTCACTTTCATTCCCAAAGCAGGGAAGGAAATTAATACGGACAACCTGAGACCTATCTCGCTCACATCGTGTGTGGGCAAACTAATGGAGGCGATGGTGCGAGATAGGCTCTCCGAATATTTGGAAAATCGTAACACTTTTGTAGACACCATGTTCGGCTTCCGCCCACACAAGTCGGCACAAGATATATTATTACAACTCAGTCATGACATACTACAACCGACGGAGCGCCCTCACAACGACAAGGTTGTCCTGGCCTTAAATCTGAAGGGAGCTTTCGACAACATTAAACACAGCACTGTCTTAGCACACCTGAGCGAAACCCACTGTGGCACAAACACGTTCAACTATATCAAGGATTTCTTGACGGATCGAGCCGCACTCGTCAGAATCCAAGACACTGAATATGGACCTTACGAAATGGGTACTAGGGGGACACCACAAGGCGCTGTACTTTCCCCTCTACTCTTTAACCTTGCGATGGTACATCTCCCGGCCCAGCTACATGGTATCGAAGGCGTGCGGCACGCGTTGTACGCCGACGATATCACCATCTGGGCCACAGAGGGAAATACAGGGCACATGGAGGAATGCCTGCAAGCAGCCGCTCACGTAGTGGATCGCTACGCAGAGCACTGCGGCCTCCAGTGTGTACCAAACAAATCAGAATTTGTGCACGTTAGACCATCGCCTAAGGACACTACACAAATACGCCTCTCTTTGGCTGGTGGCCCCATATACGCGGCCAAGGAGATCCGAATTCTCGGACTCTTTATTCACAATCAAAGAAGAGTCGACACAACATTAGAAAAGCTCCGCAAGGTTGGGGACCAAGTGGGCCGAATGGTCCGACATGTGTCCAATAAGAGAGGGGGATTACGAAGCAAGGACGCTGTGCGGCTAGCTCATGCATTCGTAACCAGCCGAATTCTATATTCGGTCCCCTATCTCCATCTACGGAAGCATGATGAAGACAAAGTCGAGGTTATCCTCCGCAATGTGATGAAGAGGGCCCTTGACCTCCCTGTCACAACTTCTAAAGCGAGACTTCTCGCTTTGGGAGTGGTGAACACCTTTCAGGAGCTCAAGGAAGCCCACCTCATCAACCAATATACACGTCTAGCTCAAACAAAGTCGGGACGGCATTTGCTTGACCGGCTCCACTTGAAACATGACTTTCATATTCAGGAGCGGGTCCGAGTGCCCGAGCTCTGGAGACGCGCCGTCAGAGTTCGACCCCTCCCCACAAAAATGGATAGGGAAGACCATGCAACGCCACTATGGCAACAAACACGGAGTCATCTACGTGGATGTGGCCGGTCCATGTCGTAGGGGGTGGTATACGGCAGCGGTCATACACGAGGAAAAGCAAGTAGATGGGCTCACTTTCAAAGCCCCAGGCTCAACGCAAACTGAAGAAGATAGCTAACGCCCTAGCTGCCTCTGATCCCCGATCTCATTATATTATAACCGACTCGCGTGGGGCTGGTCGAAATTATGAAGCTGGTTGGGTCACCCCGCTAGCGGAACGAATATTTCAGAACTATAGCAACGGGGGAATCGACCCTACCGGTCGATTCCCCGATATAGTCTGGACTCCGGGCCACCAGGGCCTAATAGGGAATGAAGCCGCAAACACGGTGGCCCGAGCACTCATCCACCGGGTGTTCCACTTAGAACACCTGGAACCTGAAGGCGGCTATCTTCTTATGCTTAAAGACATCACGACCTATTACAAGGACAGGCACCGCCAATACCCAACTCCTGCAAAGGGGCTGGCCAAGGCTGATGAACACATTTTGTTCCGACTTTTCACAAACACTTTATTGTGCCCGGCAATCTTAAAACATTTCGATTCTTCCTTCACTGGCAAGTGCCAATACTGAGGGACACCTACCACATGGTTTGACCTTGCCAGCTCAACTCAGCTCTTCCCCCCAACCCTAACCCAACCCGAGAGGAGTGGGAGGCGGCCCTGCGTGGTTGCTCAGACCTTAAGGCCCAAAAGGCCTTGGTTCAGAGGGCTAAGCTGGCGGCTGGTACCAATGGGGTCCCGGAATAGGGACTCCACCCATTGCGAAGCCCCCTAAGAGCTCCACCTCTCTTTTTGTTTTTAATAAAGGCTTTCAAGCAAGCAAGCAAGCCGTAATTTAATCGTTCGCGGCCTTCATCCGTCATCGTTATTCCTTCTCTGTCATGTCGTGATCGTTCAGGCATCGTCAGGCCATCGACATCATGCAGTTGTCGGAGCTAACACGAGAAAGATCCAGCCCTGACAGCGTTGAGTTTTCGAACTGATTTTTTTATTCGCGCTCTGCACCTGCCGCGCGTTCGAATGCCAACTTCGTCTTCCTTGACGGGCGCCGCATGCTGAGGCGCTACAGGGCTCCCCCCCGTAGAGCGTGAGCCATAGGAGTCGCCCAATGAACGTGCTTGGATGTGGGAGTCCAGACTTGAGATGGAAGCTCCGCGGACGCGAGAGCGGCAATGTATGCAGGTTTTAGTCGATCGGCAGCCACGACGTCTTCACGGCCGTTGATGTCCAGCGTGAACGTTTTAGGTGTACGATGGAGGACGCGAAATGGGCCATCATAGGCCGGTGTGAGTGGTGGCCGTATTTGGTCACGCCGAACGAAAACGTGACTGCAGTCATGCAGATCCTGGCTGACGAAGACAGATTGGGGGTGTCGGTCGGCAGGAATTACAGGAGCAAGGTCGTGAAACGTGGTGCGCAGCTCTCGAATGTACGTAGCGGCATCATGAGTGGAAGGGGGCGACGACGGCTCAAAGAATTCACCTGGAAGACGCAGAGACACGCCATAGACTAGTTCAGCTGACGAGCAGCCGAGATCCGTCATCAATGCTGATCGGATGCCCAGAAGTACGAAGGGGAGGTGATCAAGCCAACGTTCTCTTGGCTGGTGAGCAGTGAGGGCAGCTTTCAGTTGTCGATGAAGCCGTTCGACCATGCCATTGGCTGAAGGATGGTAGGCAGTCGTGTGGATGTGTCGAATGCCCAAGATATTGGCAAGTGCGGTGAAAAGGGCCGATTGAAATTGACGGCCGCGATCAGTGGTGACGACAGAAGGGCATCCAAAGCGTGATACCCAGCCGTTTGTGAAAGCCTTGGCCACTGTCGGTGCTGTAATGTCGGAAACGGGAAACGCTTCCGGCCATCTGGTGAAGCGATCCACACATGTCAGTAGGTAACAGGCCCCTTGTGATGGTGGAAGAGGGCCGACGATGTCAAGATGGACGTGGGAAAACCTTGCGTCGGGAGGCCGAAAGGGGGATGGTGCAGTGACCGTGTGACGGTGAATTTTAACACGCTGGCACTGAAGGCAGGTTCGCGCCCAGCGTCGGACGTCAGCATTGATACTTGGCCAAAGGAAACGAGATGTGACTAGCTTCTGGGTCGCACGAATACCCGGATGGCTCATATGGTGCAATTGATCAAAAATTGCACGACGAAACGCTTTAGGCACGAAGGGCCGAGGAACACCAGTAGACGTTTCGCACGTTATTAATGAGGTAGAAAATGGAAGTAGGCACTCCGTGAAAGATAGAGACGTGGATGAAGAGCGAAGACTATGCAGCTCAGGATCGTTGCTCTGGGCAGCTGCTAGCTCTTCCATGTCTAGTGGTGGCTGGGTCGACAAGGCATCGATGCGTGAGAGTGCATCAGCGGCGGCATTTTCCGACCCGTGTACGTGTCTGAAATCCACGGTGAATTCGGAGATAAAGCATAGTTGACGGATCTCCCTTGCAGTGTAATTGCTGTGATTGCGATGGAAGGCAAACGTCAGGGGCTTGTGGTCTGTAACGACGTAAAAGTCCCGGCCCTCCAGTAAATGGCGGAAATGCTTGATGGCGAGGTACACAGCAAGGAGTTCTCGGGCAAATGTACTGTATTTTACTTCCGGTGGTTTGAGTTTTTGCGAGAAGAATCCAAGGGGCTGCCAACCTGATGCGTGCTGCTCGAGAACAGCGCCAACTGCTACACTCGATGCATCGGTGATGAGACGAATTGGGGCATCAGGAACGGGATGTATGAGCATGGTGGCGTCTGCCAGAGCCTTTTTGGCAGTGGCGAAGGCAGATGCGGCGTCGTCGGTCCATTCTAGTGGCGCAGCCGGGTCTTTTTTTATAGCTAATAGGTCGGTTAAGGGCTTTAGGAAAGTGGCACACTTAGGAAGAAAGCGGCGATGGAAGTTTAGTAGGCCCAGGAATTCTCGGAGTCGTTTCATTGATGTCGGGGGTGGAAAGTCTTGGATAGCTTTCACTTTGCTGGCGAGCGGTTGTATACCCTGTGGAGTGACAAGGTGGCCTAAGAACTCGATTGTAGCGACGCCGAAGACGCACTTATTGGGATTTATGACGAGGCCGTAATCATCCAGACGGTGAAACAGGGTGCGCAGGTGGTATTCATGCTCAGGGCCCGATGAGCTTGCTACCAGGAGGTCATCAAGGTAGGCAAATACGAAATCGAGACCTCGCGTGACCTCGTTGATAGTGCGCTGAAAAGTCTGTGCTGCGTTGCGCAGTCCAAAAGGCATCCTTACATATTCGAACAAGCCAAATGGGGTGATGATGGCCGTCTTCGGAATGTCAGCGGGTTCTACAGGAATCTGATGGTAAGCCTTCACTAAGTCAATCTTAGAGAAGATCGTGCACCCAGCCAAATTTGATGTGAAATCCTGTATGTGAGGAAGTGGGTAGCGGTCTGGTAAGGTGTGGGCATTGAGAGCGCGGTAATCCCCACATGGTCTCCAGTCGCCAGGATCTTTCTTCGGGACCATGTGGAGTGGCGATGCCCAGTTGCTGGAGGAAGGCCGCACAATGCCAAGTTCAAGCATGTGCTCAAACTCACGGCGGGCGATGGTGAGGCGTTCTCCAGAAAGTCGACGAGGCCGTGTAAAAACGGGAGGTCCAGTGGTCACAATGTGGTGAGTGACGGAATGCTTCACCGGTGACTCTCTGGAGTGCGGCTTCGTGAGGTTGGGGAAGTCAGCGAGAATTTTTGCATACGGCGAAGCAGGTGTGAGAGCTCGAAGGCTCGTTGACGAGGAAGTGCAGGGTATACCGTTGATGGATAGGCGCGTGTTGAGATCGATGAGGCGATGAGCATGCATGTCCACAGCAAGGTTGAAAAAACTGAGGAAGTCAGCTCCAAGAACAGCTTGCGAGACGTCAGCGAGGATGAAAATCCAGCGGAACGTACGGCGTAGTCCAAAGTCAAGTGTAAGAGAGCGTTGGCCGTATGTGGGAATGGCGGAGTTGTTGATCGCTTGGAGTGGGCAGGTCTGTTCGTTGCGACGGCGATCTGCACAGGAGGCCGGTATGACGCTAACCTGGGCTCCTGTGTCGACGAGGAAGCAAGCGCCAGTGATCTTATCGGAAACATAGAAAAGGCGGCATGACGTTCTACCAGGACCACTCGCCGCCGTCAGTGGCCGGTCGTCGCATTTCCCGACCAGGAGCACGGGCGAGTGCACTTGCGTGCAGAGGCCCCAAATCGGCGGTGGTACCAGCACATGGTCGAGGACGAGTCGTCCGGTGGCGCGTCGGTTGTCTGAAGTCCCGGAGAGCGTGGAGACGTCGAGAAGCGACTGTGGAACTGGAACCTGGATGCCGATCGGCGATGCGCAGGTACGCAGTCATCGAGACGTCTGACAATGGCGTCCAAACGGTTGTCGATGCTCGCGAGCGCGGGGTCTGCAGCGGTGGCCGGTGGCGACGTGGTCATGGCGTTGAGGCTATGTGCCCGCGAGTAGTCTGCCACTCGATCAGCCATTTCAGCGAGCGTGTCTACTGGGACATCTCCTGCAGCGACGAGGACCGGGACCATGCTCTGCGGTAAGCGCTGAAGGAACAACTCACGCAAAAGCTTCTCCTCTTGAGGGGCGGAGGTCCCGCCAATGAGCTGGCGCATGTGTCGCAGGAGCTGGGATGGGCGACGGTCACCGAGCTCTGTGGCCGTGATGAGCTGTTGGAGTCTGCTGTGTTCAGACTCGGACTTGCGGGAAATGATAGCTTCCTTCAACGTGTCGTAGGGATGGCTCGGGTGCGGCGAAGCTAAAATATCTGTGAAGTCTTCGGCTACGTCCGGAGGTAAGGAGGACACCAGATGCCAGTACCTGGTCTGTTGGCTGGTGATTTGCCGTAGACGGAAGTACGCCTCGACCTGCAGTAACCATGTGCAGGGGTTGTTTGGCCAAAATGGTGGCAGGTTGACGTGTTGGATCGCAGCCACCGCAGCACTGTTAGGTCTGGCGTCTTCTTGGGCGTCAGGACCGGTAGGCTGGGTGGAAGAGCCGGCGGGATCCATGCGGGATGGTTGGGGTTGCGTGTTCATTATCGGGTCACCATTAACTGTCGGAGCTAACACGAGAAAGATCCAGCCCTGACAGCGTTGAGTTTTCGAACTGATTTTTTTATTCGCGCTCTGCACCTGCCGCGCGTTCGAATGCCAGCTTCGTCTTCCTTGACGGGCGCCGCATGCTGAGGCGCTACACAGTCATCGTCAACTTATCGTCGTCAAGCCGTAGTCGGGATGTTCCATTGCAATCATGCCGTCATCGTCGTCGTGTGGACATCATCATGCCGTCATGGTCGTTCCGTGATGGTCATGACTCAGTCTTCGGTCGTGCTGTCGTCATCACGCCGTCGTCTTCATTTCAATGGTCGCCATGCCATCACCGCGGCAGTCGTATTGTCGTCTCCATCTCGGCAGCTTTACACAAAGCTGCCATCGCTTGACCGAGGCAATCGTCGCCCGATAGTTTCTCACAATTTTGGTAACACAGCAATTACAAGTAAAAAACTGTGTGAACTAGGATTACAGTTGTATGTGTGAAGGGATTCTGTGTTGCAGTAGGTAATTTAGCAAGTTGTCATTGCTTAATAAAGTTTCCTGTTTCATGTAGAGTACTCTAGACTATCCGCACTATATGATGCACCCTTTAGAGTGGCTTGTTATGCCGACGCGCGGCTTGGCATACTTACCTGGTGTCGGGCGTCCGATGATCATCTAGGTCGGCACCCCGTGTCGAGGCCTAACCATTGCACTGCGGTTGGCTGAAGCACGCCACTACCCCAAACCGGGGCAGATGGGACATGTAATTTTTGGTAGTGGGGCTTGGCGTACGCGCCAGCCCCTTGCCACGTTCAAATAAAAAATTAGAAAAAAAGAAAGACGATAGTCTTCTGCCGCCCCTGATTCGTAACAACCTTTCTTCTCCCGCCTCCCACCCCTCACGCTCTTCCCCTCTCACTCCTCCCATGATGGATGTAATGGAGGTTTTGCTGAATTCATTTCAAATTTCCCGCGTTCGCCCTGCTCTCGCGCCAGCTGTTGGGACCTTTTATTACTGTTGGCTTAAAGCCGGCTACAGAGCCGCGGCTTCATTCGGCTTGTTTTTAACGCGTAGCGTCTCTTCGACCAAGGAGGTTGAAAAAAAAATTCTGGAGTGGCAATGCTGCTTTGAAAGTGAAGCCAGGCCACCGCCATCTTACTCAGGCCACGAAGAGACATCAGGGAACAGTGGAACATAGGAAACGCCTGCTTTTCGCCTCCCACATGTTTCAGATGGCTAATTTTGATGCAAAGATCCTATTAAATGTACACCTTTGTTTCACAGGTGTGCGCGGCACTCTTTCAGAGGTGAAGTCAGGGCAAGCGCTGGCTTCACCCCTGCTGGTAAACATTAGCGGGCGCCGCCACTCCAGAAGTTTTTTTTCCAACCTCCTTGTCTTCGACACCATTTCTAACGCGTTGATTTTTATTTACTAACGTAAAAAAAGCCGTCAGATCCCACGCCCTGTGGGAATCGATGTTATGCGCAGCAGTGTGCGGGGAGCCTACCAAGTTAACAAAACGACGATGAGAGCACCAACACTTAGCCGGCTGTTTCCTGACCTACATGACACGCATGTCATGAGTCCTGAGGAGTTCCTATAGCGAGGCTTAAGACACCTTAAGGCGAAAGCCTTAATTATGCGCGTGACGATGACTTCAACCATCAATGTTTAACGCTTTCCTTCACTTAGTACCACATCCGAACCCCACCCTCCCTGGTGTTTGAGTGTTAGTCTTCTTTCGCTGAGTCAGTCATTTTTGCTGAGTCATGGCCATGACTATGGCTTCTACCACCATCCTTTAGTGTTCCCTTCACTTAGTACTCACGTCCGAACTCATTTCAGTGTTTTTGAGTGTTAATCTTTTGTCGCTGAGTCATTGTCATTTTTGCTAAGTCATGGTCATGACTACGAGTTCTACCATCATCCTTTAGTGTTTCCTTCACTTAGTGCCCACATCCGAACCCATTCCAGCGGTTTTTGAGCGTTAATCTCTTTTTCGAAGTGCCATTGTCATTTTTGCTGAGTCACGCTCATGACTATGACTTGTACCAGGATCATTTAGTGTTTCCTTCACTTATTAAACACGTCCGAACTCATTTCAGTGGTCTTTGAGTGTTAATATATATCGCTGGGTCATTGTCATGACCTACATGACACGCATGTCATGACATTGCCATGACCTATCACTTATGTTCGTCATACACTCATGTCGTACTCTGACAATTTTGGTATCTACCAAGTTAACGAAACGGCCATGAGAACACCATGATGTCGGCGGCTATTTCATGACCTAGATGACACGCATGCCATGACATCCATGTCATGACCTATCATTTATGTTCGTAATACCTTCTTTTCATACTATGCCGATTTTAGTACACACCAAGTTACCGATATGACCATGAGAGCACCAAGACGTAGGTGGCTAGATAGATAGATAGATAGATTGATAGATTTTTTATTCATGTACCCTAACGGCCCTTTTGGAGGCATTACATAGGGGGGTTGAGAAAAATAACGACAACAATGACTGAACATTATACATAGCACCGCAAGTAAAAGGAAGAAATCCTAGATAGACAGATAAATAGTTAGATAGATAGATAGATAGATAGATAGATAGATACTGTCAAAGTGGCAAATGTTCGCCAAGAAATGCTTCGCATTTAAAATGAGAATGACTCAGCGAAAAAAGATTAAAACCCAAAAACCAATGGAGTGGGTTCGGATGTGGTACTTAGTGAAGGAAAAGGCAAAGGTTGATGGTCGAAGTCATAGTTATCAGCATGACTAAGGCTTTCGCCTTAAGGTCTGTTAGGTGTAGCTAAAGGGACTCCTGAGGACTCATGACATGAATGTCATGATATGCGTGTCATGTAGGTCATGAAAGAGCCGCCTACGTGTTGGGCCCACTGGGCGTGGGATCTGTCGGCTTTTATTAGTTGGTGCCATCGCAAGCGAAGCAGTAGGCGGCGTGTAGGCACAGCTGATGCATGTTGAAGCTGCACTCCGTGGCTGACGAGGCGCCACGGGTTAATCGGACGCGAAGGACAAACCATGTGTGGAAACTGCGTCGTCACCTCAGCAGAAGGTGTACACCGCCTACACCAGGCTACACCACGTTGGAGCCTCTGCTGCGCTCAGACTACAGAAGCGCTCAATTTCGGCGCTCGTTAGTGTCATGATGCAGTACTTCGCTTCATCGCGCCTATAGATGGCGGCGACATCCCTGTGAAGAAAGTGGTTTTATTGTGTGTGTAGCGGGATAAGCCGCGCGTTTGAACACGTGCGAACGCGTGTCATACCTTACGTCTGTGCGGGATTTATTGCTTTTGGCACATTGGTGATAATTAATTTGCGGCATTTTAAGGATTTAGGTTCTATGCGTGTCGGCCTTTGCTTGTAGGTACGTACTGTGAAAGCTTAGGTGTTTGCATTAGAAAAAAAAAAAACGGGCAAGTTTGCACTCAGTCGTGCAAAGCATAGGCACAGCGAAACTGTCGATTCTCAAGTCTTACTGGCTGCTACTGTTAGGTGCTAACTTGGTTACTGCTAGGTTCTGTACCTTGGTTGCTGCTACGTTTGTAAGTAGGTTTTGCTTGGCCTAGTATTTTGCTAGCACTTCGCATTACTAGATTTGAGGATTGACAGTTTCGCTGTGGCTAAGCTTTGCACCACCGAGTGCAAACTTGCCCGTTCTTTAACTTAACTATGCATATAGGGAAGGCATGCTCGAGCGATCATTTTCGGAGGTATACCTTCCCTTTCACGATATTTCGCGCGACTAGCGCTGGACGCGTCGGCGCCTACGAGCGACAGCGTTCCTGGCATGCCACAAACGTAGACAGGCTAACCAAAGTTGGCACAGTGCCACGAACGTTGTTGCTCCACCGGAGTTGTGTAAGTATGCGTAAGCATTTTGGCACTTGCTCATCTACACGCCGCCCGGTGTCATTATCAATCTTATGAAACTTTATCCGACTAGCACAAACACTTCTCAAGATTTATCGGTCGTTATCAACCTTATCTGGCTAAATCGGACCCTTATCAACTCCGACAGTTATCGTATCGACTCTATACGACCCTTATCAACCCTTATCGTTCGTTATCAACCTGCGAAAGTGGATGCCCAGCGAAGCTGTTGCATAACTACCACTGCAAGTGTTGAGGGAGATTGCAATGCTTTATGATCGTTCGGATGCTTGTTTTGAGCTTGTTCTTTATTGAAGCGTGTGCTGTTCTGTGTGTCGTATGGGTGATTTCAATGAATGTATGCACTGTTCGCTTCGCCTTGCTGAGCGCTTGTAGCCTCAGCCTTACGAGGCTATGAGCCATTGCATTCGTCTTACGTGACGGTCAGGTTTCTCGTTGGGTAGGCATAAAAATGCTTATGCATTTAAAACACAGACGAAGAAGGCGTTGTCCGCGAGATCCCCGTTTTCGCCGGCGTAAAATTGGCCTAGAGGCATACCAAGCAGCGTAAGACGTTCTTTGATACGCCCCCCCCCCCCCCCCCCCCCCCAAGCAACTGCTCTCTGGCATGAAAAAAGCCAAGCGGCTGGTGCACCAGAATGAACTGGAGCACCAGAATGGTGCACCAGGAGCACCAGAATGGACTGCATGGGACTTGAGTAATGTATCGTTCTCGGACAAGTCTACATTCATGACACGATGGGACCAGCGCCGCCAGCGTACCTGGGGGACTAGTAACACAAGGTATGATCGCTGGCCTCACATTTTTCCAGGACCGAAACTCGCGAATGCGACTAAGAAGGAGTCAGTAATATCTAAGCTATGATATTGACACGTGTACTTGTTTATATTTCTCGGGTGACCGCGTTTCACCGTCTAACAAGTGTTATCGCTCAGCGCAGGACGCGCATGCATGTATCAGAAGTTTCTCGAATGTTATCGATGGTTCTATCCGCTGTCTGTTGTCACGGAACCTTGTGTCATCTGATTGCATGTATGCGCGACGCAAATTGTGTAGTACTTTGTGGAAAACACGCTAGCACCGGCGATTACTCTGAAACCTTCGATGTCTCGTTTATAAAAGCCAACGCGCTTGACCCGCTGATCCAATTTTCGCCCCTAAAGTTGATCTTTGAGTGTAGCCTATTTTTGTGGGCATACGTTCTCCCACAAAAGTGCTAGTTTCGTCATTCACTCCGCATGGCTGCCATCCCGGGCTCCTCACCCATCCGAGTGCTTCGGGCAGTAGAATAACCTGCCATGTATAGCAGCAAGTACTTCGCCCACTTCGGTGGGGTATCGGATAAGCTGCGGGCAGCGGTGGCACGGCCCAGGAACGTCAGTATCCCGAGCACTTTCGTAGCGCGACAGCAGGCCGTGGACTCGAGCTCACCCTTGAATGCTGGGGCGCATCAACTGCCGAGGACCTCACGTGGCTGGATTACAGCGGCGATTGGAGCAGCCTCTTGATGTCCCAGCAACCGCCTTCACTGAATCCCACACCAGTAGCAACTCGACGGCAAACTCGTGTGCCCGATTCTCGCACCACGCTACACGTGGCATGAGTGCATTGATGTCTCATTCTTTCGTCAAGCGTTTACCGTGCCGGGGAAATTGAAAAGTTCTTGGAGCCGTGGGGGCCACTCGTCACAATAAACCAGCACCGAGGTGAAGTACTTTACACGAAGCCAGCTCCAGACGATAGGCAGAATAGGTAATAGGAGGAAGCAAAAGTCCCGTCTCTCCACTACACCACCGGGGAGCAGAAAATTTTTTGAGACAAGTACGAAGCTGCATTGGCGAAACTGTGATATTGAGTCCCACCCATAATCCACCGTGTTTGCTTAGTGGCTGTGGTGTTGGGCTGCTAAGCACGAGGTCGCGGGCTCGAATCCCGGGCACAGCGAGCGTATTTCGATGGGGGCGAAATGCGAAAACATGCGTGCACTTAGATTTAGATGCACGTTAAAGAACCCCAGGCGATCCAAATTATTCCGGCGTCCCTCACTACGGCGTGTCTGACAACGAGATCGTGATTTTGGCAAGTAAAACTCCATATTCTAACTTTTAGTATTTGAGTCCCACCCTTAAGTTTATGTGTGCCCCGACATGGCCTGGCTATTTATCCATTGTGCAACTTTCGCAATGACTTAGAATCTATAGATCACTAACTACTTGACTGTCGGCGTTTCGCTTCACTGAGAAAAAGGACTTCCCAAATTACACTGCGATAGCTCGGTTTTTCCATTTCACTTTCCAGCTCTGCTGTCTTTCGTGGCTTCTGTGCTGGGACACTTACACATACTTAGTAGCATCGCCGTAGAGAAGTTCCTTCGCGAATCACACTGATTTCATTGCTAATCTCATTTTGCATTGGTTTCGTTCCTCATCCCTGCTTTTCAGATATTCTTATTGCCCTGTTCGGTTACTATTACTCATAGTTCAATCCGCCTCGATCATGCATCACCCATTTTCGCCCGGACAAAGAAGTACCAAAATTCGCCTCTAGCATCGTGCATAAACGAATACCTCACGCCAGCGTTTTGACAGCGAGTGTCCGCGGTCATCGAGTGTGAAGTGTTCATGCTTGCCTGTGCGCGCTGACGCCATACTTGTTATTTTGTTAATAAGCGAATGTTTACGTGTTATACGTTCGATAAAACTACTATCCTTATAGCTGTCTATTAATTTGCTACCGCAATCGATGGTTCGCCTTTCGGGGGAAACTGCGACTTTTTTTCTAACGTACTGGTAAGCTAACCATTTCTTTTATTCTGATAGCAACTGTATGGACACTCCGGGCGTATTTCTGCCGTCGCCATCGTCGCCGTAAGGTTCCGTATAAAGCGTGCGAGGGTGAGCCGGCAATCGCGGCTGAATCTCGCTCACGCAAGGGCGGGAAAGCGGGAAGGAAGCATGCCATCTTCTAGTCGCGCGTAACACTCCGGAGCGAACATAGGGAAGGATGGGGGGGGGGGGGGGGAGGGGAGCGTTTTACTCTGCGCCGCCCGAGCAACCCCGCGCGCCCGCCTGGCCGCAAGGCTCCGGTGGGAGGCCGTGTTACGCCGCGCGCTCCCGCCAGGGTGGCTGTACCTTCAAAGCCAGCTGCGGCGGGGGCAGAGTCCTTCCTTCCTGTGGTGTGTTGTTGCGGCTTAGTTCTCGTTGATGCGAGCGGCGGGACGATGGTCAGTTCGCTCGCTGCTTCGGCTGTCCGCGCTTGCTCACTACAGCGCTTTGACAGCGAGTTTCCGCGGGCATCGAGTGAGATGCATTCATGTTTGCTTAAGCGTGCGTGACACCTTGCTAGATAATTTGGTTAGTATGCCTATATTTACAAGCTTATACCACCGAAAAATATACTATTCTGACTTCGCATAGGTGTCCACGAGTTTGCTATCGCAATCGATGCGTCACCTTTCGGGCGAAACTGCGACTTTTTTTTTTTTCAAGTGCGAAGCACTTTAGGGGCCCGGGCTGTTGGAGTCCGTCGCGCGTGATCTGTCGTGATCACGCTCAAAAACAAGTGCTCAAAACAGGGTCAAGACAAGTGCAGAATTGATCGAAACTGGTTCAAGATAAACTAACATGATCCAGAATAATTTATAAGACAGGAATAATCAAGCAATAAGCGCATTAATTAACAAAAACTCGTTAAAATTGGTTCCGAAGCGCCAGACTGGTACCAGCGGAGCGCAAGAGAGGCGGCCACCACCCCACAAGCTCTCGATAGGTCCTCCCTCCAGCGTTACTCCAGCACCGGCGCATCACTGCTTCGCACTTCCCCAGGTTTCACGTTAGTGGAGCTGCATTAGCGCTGGACTTGAACTACACGAGCGCACAATTTGAGCATAATTGGCTGCATAATTGGAGCTACATTAAGCGCTGGATTTGAGCAGGATTTAAGCTGGATTTAAACGACATTAAGCGCAGAATATAAACTACACAAGTACTGGATTGGAAGTCTGTTTACAAGTAAGTATCTCTCTCTCTAGGATTGTTTCCCCCGATCGATACTGCACGAATATGTCGAAGACTTACTGCGCCTACTATCGCGTCACTGCTTCGCCAATTAGGGGTGAAACTACATTTATTTATTTTCCCTCTACCACATTGTATGGGGTTGCCCAAACAATCCTAAGACACCACAAGTACAGCAAACATCAGAAGACCAGTAGGAGGCATCTTGCCAGGACCCTCAGAACCAGCTTCGGCTGGTGGAGAGGGCCGGCTGTCGGCTGCGAATCATGGTTTCCTGGAATAAGGAGGCCACTCACTTACGGCAACACAAGCTTGGTCGTCCACAATAAAATTTATTCCATTGACACCATTGGAGAGCTGGTTGGTCCGCTTATTCATAATCTACCGCGCGAGCGTATAGAAAAAAAAAGAAGCTATGCTAAGAGCGGCAGAATGCGAGTAGAACCAATTATTCGGAATTCTGCATGGTTCTAATTGCTTCAGCTCGGATGTCCTTCCAAAGGTCCATGAACGAGGACTCCCTCTCAGCCTCCAGAATCCGATTCTCCATCCTTCGGAGCAGGTCCGGCGTGAAGTAATCCTTCCAGCTTCCTACTTTGCCTCTTCGCACGTACGAGTACTTGTTCTTGTCTCCTTCATGACCTTCGTTGCATGTGACCTTCTTACTAGAAATCACCTCGTCCCACTGAGGGTTGCCTTTACCGCTCAAGTCAAGGACCACCACGTTACGCATGTAATCAGGCTGCGATCTCTCCAGCAATTTTTGGAGCGACGCTTCGTCCTCCTCCAAAGCACGGCCATACTGGTCTCCCAAAAAATACGCCAGCCTCAGCACGACCTCGCTGGTGTTCTTCTTGAGTTCCTCGTAAGTCGCGAAGAACACGTTCGGCTGCTCCCTGAGAGCGTAACCCGCGGCCACGTGTTCGAAATAGTCGCCGTAACCGAAGTTGCCACTTACGAAAGCGTCGACTAGATCTTCAAATGTCCCGTCCTGGAATTCGTAGGAGCTGATGTTGGTCGCCATGTGGTAGAAGGAGACGCAGACGTCCCACGGATTGCGGGCGAGGTAGACGTACTTGCCTTCTTCGGTCATCGAACGCTTGTCCAACGCCAAGTGAGTAGCAAATGTTCTCAGTGGTAGAGACGAGGTCCAGTCCTTGATGTCCATGTACTCCACGAAGCGCCATTCCTTGGCGAACTCTTCGTACGTGGTCATCGGTTGTCCCTCCCTGAGTATAAGGTGCGTTATGTACATCAACCAATGCGTCCCACTCTTCGGAAACGTTACTTGCACGACGTCTCCTTTCTTCGCTCTGAACTTGAGATTTTCTCTCAACCTGTCTGCATTGAGGCCTGTACATCTCGGAACTCCGTCTATTATTTGGTGGGCTGGCCTTCGCTGCTGCATTGTCACCAGAAGCCCCTGAAAGCCGTAGTAAAATGTTATCAACGTCTCGTCAATATTTCGTTCTTTTTTGCTTTAGATAGTATGATTTGTCTTTTTTTCAGAGCCTTCATTTTTTCTTAAATAGACATTGAAGAGAAACACTAAATGATGCTAGGCTGATAAAAATTATTTCAAAGCTCGATTGTCAGCGATTTCGCAGCAATAGGTTGATAATTGGCAGAATGAAATGAGGGACACAATTAAATTACTTGAATTTTGTGCAGACATCACAGCGTCGGTACGCCCGACAAACTTAGATTTCAAAATCATTTTAATGAAATCAGTATTCTTGGGCTACTTCACGCAGTTTCTGCTCTGCCACCACTTGGCTGAAGAAAGTAGGCCGGAAACTCCTCTAGCGAGGTTGTCACCGAATTCTTCAATAAAGAGCGAAACATTTAAACTTTCTTCCGTGCTAGCTAGAATCGAATTAAAGTCACAAGCGTGACCATAGCGAAGAAGCCCAATGCACTAGCGAGCTGCGCCACGAATGCACTGGGCATGTGCCACTCGTAAATGAAAGTCTTTCTCGCCATTGGTTTGGCGAGTTGCACCATCACTGGTGACGGTTTGTGCTGCACTTCAATGAAGTACGTACTTTGACGCCAAATCGGGTCACTGGGCATGCCGCCCGCGAGGGAACATTTCTCAGCGTTCGCACGCGCCGGTGCGCGTGCATCTCGGAGGCATGCGCGAACTTTTCGACACCGACGCTAGATGGCGTAGTGTGTCCAGAGGGAAGCGCGAGAGAGGAGACCCGCTGCAGCAGACGCCTCATGGATGACGCGGTTCGGTGGCGTTAATGCGTCGTGTCGCCACATTACTTCATTCCTAATCGTTCTCGCGCTCTTTCGAGCTCACCAAGCATCCTCTCACATTAAGAGCTGTTTTTGCGGTGTTTGAGCATGTGATATGTGAAGTGCGTGAGGCGATGCAAGAAAAAAAGCAACATCTAAAGAAAAGTCCACGAGAGAATACGAGAAAAGAAGAGGAAGAGAAGAACGGAAGAGCGGGTACGTGCCATGGTTTAAGATCATCATAATGATCATGAAAGAGGGGGAAGACACGTCGGCAGTTGGAAGAAGTGAAGGCGGCTAGGGTGCAGAGGTATGAGCTTGACGAGTGCTTGGACCCGGGCTCACGAGGCCTCTACCTGGCCGGCTCTGCACGTGCCGACGAACCGGCGTCTTCCCACCGCAAGCTGCGGTTTGCTCAACAGTGAGCGCTCTCCGTAGGCTGGACGACGAGCTGCGGAAGAGTGGGCTGCCAGGCGACTGGGCCTGGATGCCTAGGCCTTCCACTCGATCACAGCGGACCTGCTGGAGAAGCTCGAGACAACCCTATCTGATCTCCTCTCAACGGCAAGACCTTGGTTGAGCCAGCGACACGTCGACCGTTCGAGACTTGCTGCCTTCGTCCGACCCCAGGCTTCATTTTGCTGGTGCCATCTCAACATGCACTTCTTGACCACCAACCCCGCCTATAACTGGTGAACACTTTACTTTCACGTAACCTCCGCTTGTTCTGTTACCCCTACGTATCTTAGTGAACTCTAGCTTTCTTCGTGAACTTATCCGTGTATCGCGTGCTATAACTGTCGTTGTAATCTTTTCGCTTTGTTATTCCTAGTCCGTGTATATAAGAGAGCGTTATTTTCTATTGATAAATGTTTCCCTTGCGTGTGGTTTGCAGCCAGCCTTGTCTTTTATTGGAAGCACCAAGGCCCTTGGATGCGTTTCCTATCACACTATAAAGAACCTAATCATCACAGAGCAGTATAACTTGCTAATACAGCTGCAATATTTCTTTCTTTTGCAGTACAGCAACATATGGGAACTTTGACTACTCAAGAGACGTCTATCTCCGAATCGTGGCTTAGAAGAAAAAGACAGCAAACATAACACATTGAACAATAGTACTATATGTATAAAAACATAATTAACATATTTAACAAGAAACACGACCTTGGTACGTGCTAAGAGCATCACATTAAAGTTTTTGTTTCCTTTTTTTTGTGGCAGCTTGACTTTTGGCATGAAGTTGCAAATTTATACGTGTCAGATGTCTAATGTACGATCAGCGCAGGACATGCGATAGGGTGAACACATGCTGGAACGATGAATTATTACGAAGACGCATGAGAGTCTCTAGCGGGGAAATGTCATCAGGGCATTCAATTGAGATAAAGAGAAAGAAATGCACACGCGAGCACACGAAATGTAATTGATGCGAGTATTCGCTGCCCACGAGTGAAAAAGAATTATCGGGTTTTACGTGCCAGAACCACGATCTGATTACGAGGCACTCCGTAGTGGGGGACTCCAGAAATTTGGACCACCTGGTGTTCTTTAATGGAAATACCCGGGTGTTTTCGCATTTCGCCCCCATCGAAATGGGGCCGCCGTGGCCGGAATCCGATCACGCGATCTCGTGCTCTGCAGCCCAACACCATAGCCACTGAGCAACCACGGTGGGTGCCCACGAGTAAAGAAAGTTCTCTTAAGAGATATTCCTGTTGGGTGCGTCATAGTTTTTTACGTTGCTGTGAAAAACGCTTAGTAGCTCGTCTTCTATGGCTGGAGTGCTAAAATACTAAACTGGTAAAGTGCTAAAGTTAGTTTTCGTTAACTATGGCGTGACACCACTAGATAGTTCTGGCTTCACGCGGACGGAAGCTATTGCTACACTCAGGAGACCATGTATGTCGGTGGTATATCGATATAGATGGCGGTGACTCGTGGACAACCTAACGACAGAAGTGTTCAACTGAGGGACGTGAACATTTGATGTTTGTTCATTGGCGGTACATTGGCGGGAGACAAACGACGAAGGACCGGGATTAAGTGGTAGGTAATTGAGGGCAGGATAACAACAATGGTGCCATGTAGAGTTTGTGCAACGATTGCGCTAAGATAACATTAAAAATATGCTGGAATCCTTCAAACATAAATGTATATACAGTGAAAAACCCTCAATGTAGGTCAGCAGAAAAGGCCAACTCTATTGTAAGCAGGCATATTTTAGAGAACTGTAAATAATAATTGGCCTTTGAGGCTGTAAATATACGAAAGGCGAACCGAAGATACTTTCTTACGTCGACGGGAAAAACGTTTCAGAATGTTTTTGCCTTTCGAAAAATTCCAAAATGAGATGTGCTGGGGGAGTTGCGAGCTGGGAGAATAATCTTTTAAGTGGAACGTGTTACATACGCTGGGAAGAGATTTGCGATGTAGAGTATCATTTTAGCCATTCCTATAAAGCGAAATGTGCAGTCAAAATAAGATTGCGAACCCATCATAGTTCAATAAATATTCTTATCACTCTGTTAAAAAGGCGCTTAGAAAGAAAAAAAAAGCGCGAAGTCTGTTTAAGGCGTGTTTTTGCCATAAAATGCGCAAAATATGCGCTAGATCCAGCGAAAAATCCGCAGAACTGGCAGCAGTAGAGCTTATGCTTCCTGGGGATATCAAGAAATGAGTGGTCTAACTCACAGCCGTGCTAATGAAGAGTTGTCGGAAGGCATGTTCTCCTTTAGAAAGATTTATCTGCTTACAGCATGCTAATACGGTAGAATTTAAGTAAAAAACGAAAATGGGCTGGAATCATTAAGGACCAGTTGCAGGGAAGTAATCTTTATTACTGTTAGCAGCAAGAACACGGAAGTCCCCAACGAACTTTCTACTGAGCACAAATCTAGAGCAACACTTAGACACAGAGAAATGGAGGAAAAAAAAAGTTCGATAAGAGAAAAGAGATATGGACTGAATTCCACAGAATATTCACTTATCACAATAGCAGAGCTGTTATCTCTGTAGTCTCGTGGTAAAGCTTGCAACTATGGCTCACCTGCTGCTTCTTCGCGAACGCAAGTTGACTGGACAAACGTGTACTTCGGTCTCGACTCTAATTGCACTGGTATGGTGGCGTAGTGTTGCTTTACCTTGACGTTTCCAACGACTGACGTCAGCCGTGTGTGACCTAGCCGGGAATTGGTTGTACTTGCACAGTTGCGTACCGAATAAATCGTCTTTTTCGCTGGAATCCTCACATTGAGAGATAGGGACCCTTGTCGCCAATCAGTGTTTGAGTTCTGAGCGCCTTTCTCAAAGCAATGGAAGTTAGAATTCGTTATCATGGTTGCGGGCCGATTCGGATGACATTTTGTTTGTTCTGTCGTTTCGGCCTGAGCACGGTCGTGATAAAGCACCGGATAAAGAGATTGTTGGCACTCAAAGACACAATGCAAAGAAAAAAAAATGCAACAGCACACTTCATCGGTTGCTTTAGGAAGTTTCATTTCAGTTTCGAACTGCGGGAGCTCCTTGTTTACATATTTATTATGCAATTATCAGCGTTTCATTCCTGAATAAACTGATTTTGATTCCACAGGTGAACTCAGTTTCTTTCACTATGTGAGGTAAAGCGCAAACGGGGCGCGCAGGATGACAGAGAAGACGAGTAAGAAACAGCGCCAGAATATGCACAGGACCAAACGACGAGTAACAGGGCAGACACAGGGCGCACTAACAACTGAAGGTTTATTCACAAAAAGCGCAGGATATGTATACCGGCTGAACATGAATAAACACAAAAAGTAAAATGTCACTTGCATCACATGGCCACTTACTTGATGATGATGAACCAACTAGCCCAAAAATACGTCCTTACCAGAGAAGACGAGGACGCGGTGATAATAAGAACTGATGGTTTATTGCACCTGATCAATTTCTATATACCATTGTCCAACTGGACGCAAGAAAAGATCAACACTACTTAGATTACAAAACAGCAAAATCATCTATCACAGGCCGCCACCGCGAAAGCTTATGGATTTCTCTCTCTCTTTTTTTTTTGACAGAGAAACCAGATGGGCAGCTAACACAACATTTGCTTCTGCTGTTTATCCGGAATGGCTCTCTATTCTCTAGTCAGCTGATGCATGTTCTTGGATAGCACTTTTGCTCCGCCGAACCAAGGCTTACAGCCACAGCACGAAGTTTGTGGGTAGATGACCGGTCGTTACCAGTCTGGCTATATTTTTGACGTGTTCCCGTAAGCGATTATCTGCTTGTCAGCCCAATGTATTTTCCCCTCGTGATGAATGGATACCGTAAACTCCTTCCATCCAAACACGAGCCGTTCGCCACGATTTTACAACGAAGCTGTATACGGCTTGCAAAATTAAAATCCGTCCGTATGATGTGCGCAGAAACTATCTTCATCAGCAATGGCCCGAGCGTCGTCGTCTTCTTCTACAGCTCACTCGTTGGCACCCTCGGCACAACCGCGCGTACCCACTCGTGCCACTGCTCCCGCGTTCATCGTCGTCGTCTTCTTGCACAGCTGGCTCCGTTGCCGCTCGTCATTCCAGCATAGAATTGCACTTCTGTCGTCGTAATGGGGAGGCCGCGTTTACGGGGGTATGAACCATTGCCTAAGGGGGTATGAGCCATCATTGTCTTACGCTGACGGGCAGATTTACTTTTGAAGCAATTCAATTTTCAAGAATCGCAAGCGGCAATGCGACTACGGTGGACTGCGGGTACACCGTCAGTGACGTCGTTTTCTCCGTCGCAGCCGAACGTGTGTGTATCCTCATTAAGAAACACAAAGACGTAACGAATAATTGAGAAAGACTTTATTGAACCGTCGGGATTAACCCAGTGATTAACACCGGGGCCGCACGTGTCCGCTTCGCTGGTTAACCATCTGCACGGAGTGCTTGGGGGTGATTTTTTATTAGAGCCGCTCGGCTTTTTGCAATACTCTTTACTTTCCCACACTCACTCGAAAGTTACAAAGGGACCGAGAAAAATATGTCAGCGCCATTTCCTTTCATTGTGTTGTTTTAATTTTTGTCGAGTTCAATCCAGTTTTCTGTAATGAATCTCTGGTTCACCATCTGGCCGTCTTCGTGGGCCGATCCCGAAGAAAGTGAAGTAAAAAAAAAAAGCCATATTCGACGCTCGTGTTGAAATCTATGTGACGCTGCTAAGCAAATGTTATGAAACTAACGGTGATGCGTGCAATTAATCTTGTATAGCTTGTAATCTCGCGCAGTTCTCATCTACAAGAAAGGTAGAAACTTAACTGTAATGAAATGTAATGCAGTGTATTGCCATGAGCGGACAACATAGGTCACTGGGTAGGTTCCTGAACAGACATCTTTGGCACTGTGTATGGGATGTTGGCATGCCCATTGCATGGGATGTTGGCATTTGACCAATCCCCTCGAATGGATGTGTCAATGTGAAACAGTAGCTATGTACCCTCAGATTTAATAAAGCGATGTCGCCCCATCCGCAACAGACACCTCCGCGTTGAGCGCGGACACTAGAACGATAGTCATTGCAACGAAGTTGGAGCCAGGGTATACTAGGGAGGGAGGGGGTGTTGCTACGAGGGCGCGCAGTGATTACAGCAAGATAAACTGTATCACGGTATCATTCGGCATTGGGGTTTGCAGCTGAGATTGTCACTTCGTGTGTCTGCTGATGTGCTCATAAGGTTTCGCGATTCATGGATGGCATGGGCATAGGGAGCAGATTACACAAGAAAGCTATCGCTGACTTGGACGATCACCTTCGATGGCTTGTGCCACAGCTTCTATGAGTAAAGGAATATCGCAGATGCAGTAAGTTCCTGCGCAGTGCTGATTGACATAAGAGCAGTGACATACGGGGACGTAAGTGACTGTCGAAGGTTTTGCTTATCAGCCAATTATCCGATGGGCCAGCACAAAAAGAGGTGCCTGGAGAGCACGGTCGCGTCGCGAACTGCCTATGACTGGCTGTCGCCATGCTCTGGAGCGCATATACGCGGTGGTAATTTTTAAGCTTTCCGGAACATTTAAAAATCACCTGCTGAACAAAGTAACTCTAGTCCTTGAGCTTTATAGAGGCGAACATTAGAGGCGAACATTACTACCACGAGACATCGAAACAAGTATCGAAAAGCGAAGCAAGTACTTTGCCAACTTCGGTATTGGTATCGCAAGCTGCGGCCACTGGCACGGCCCAGGAACGGTCGCGTCCCGAGCACTTTGGTAGCGCGCCAGCATGCTATGGACGCGGGCGCGCCCTCGAATGCTCAGGAACGTCAACTGCCGAGGGCCTTGCGTGGCTGGATTACAGCGGCGATTGGAGCAACATCTCATGTCCCAGTATCCGCCTTCACTGAATACCGCACCACTGGCAGCAGCTCGAAGAGAAACTTGTGTGCACGATCCTCGCACCACGTTACCCGTGCCATGAATGCATTGACGTCGCATTCATTCCTCAAGCGTTCACCGTGCTGGGGAAATTTAAAAGTTAATTGACCTGTGGTGGCCACTCGTCACAATAAACCAGCACCGAGGTGAAATAGTTTAAACGAAGCCAGCCGCAGGCGAAAGGCAGAATAGGTAATTAGAAGAAGCAAAAGTCCCGTCTCTTCACTTCACCACGAGATCATTTCGAGATCATTTTGTGAGACAAGTACGAAGCTGCATTGACGAAACTGCGTTGTCGAGTCCCACGCTCAAACGCTCAAATTTATACGTGCACCGATATGGCCTGGCTATTTCTCCATTGTGCCCCCTTTCGCGACCACTCATAACGATAGATCACTAACTACTGGACTGTCGTATATTCTCTTTACTGAGAAAAAGAACTTCTAACATTACACTGAAACCGCTCGGTTTGCCATTTGACTTTCGAGCTCTGCGGTCCTTTGTGACCTCTGTGCTGGGACACTTACACATACTTATATGCATCGCCACAAAGAAGTTCCTTCGCGAGTCACACTGATTTCATTGCGTATCTTATCTTGGATTTGTTTCGTTGCTCGTCCTTGCTTTTCAGATATATTTATTACTGTTCATTCATAAAAACTGTTCAAGAAGAAGACATTTCTACTCTACTTGTGTTTCATTTCTTTGTTGTTATCATTATAATGCATTGTAAAGTTAGTCGCTTTATTACATTTACGGAGTTCACCCAACTGTTGGCTAATCTTCCTGAGTGAGTGGGTGCGAGAGTATTAGGGGTTCTCATTGTTATCAATGATTGGGAAGCACCATTTTGACAAAAGAAGAGTACACGGATTTATTCTAGAAATGAGATTGCGCTCTAGGATCTCTCTGTCTATTTCTTCTAGCATACTGGTAAGGTAAGCTTTCTTTTTACAAGTAAGTCTCTCTATTTCTACGATTGTTTACTCCAATCAATACTGCTCGAGAATGTGGAAGACTCACTGGGCCAATCATCGCTCACTGCTTTGCTAATTAGGGGTGAAATTACATTCCTTTCTTTTCCCTTTACCACAAGTCATGGAGTTGCCCAAAGAACCCGAAGACCACAAGTACAGCAACAAGCAGAACACCAGTAGGAAGCATCTGCTGACTTGCCAGGACTTTGGTGGAGAGGGCCAGGCGGTCGGCAAAGAATCCTGGTTTCCTAGAATAAGGAGGCCACTCACCTAGGGCAACACAAGCTTGGTCGTCCACAATAAAGTTTATTCCATCCACACCAATGAGGAGCTGGTAGCCCCGTTTATCCACATCATACCGTGCGAACGTATTAAAAAAAGTAGCTATGCTAAGAGCGACAGAATACGAGTAGAACCAATTATTCGGAATTCTGCATGGTTCTAATCGCTTCAGCTCTGATGTCCTTCCAAAGGTCCATGAACGAGGACTTCCTCTCAGCCTCCAGAATCTGATTCTCGATCCTTCGGAACAGGTCCGGCGTGAAGTAATCCTTCCAGCCTCCTATTTTGCCACTTATCACGTACGAGTACTTGTTCTTGTCTCCTTCAAGACCTTCGTTGCATGTGATCTTCTTACTCGAAATCACCTCGTCTCACTCAGGGTTGCCTTTACCGCTCAAGTCAAGGACCACATCGTGACGCATGTAATCGGCCTGCGATCTCTCCAGCAATTTTTGGAGCGACGCTTCGTCCTCCTCTAAGGAACTGCCATACTGGTCTCCCAAAAAATATGCCAGCCTCAGCACGACTTCGCTGGTGTTCTTCGTAAGTCACGAAGAACACATTCGGCTGTTTCCTGAGAGCGTAACCCGCGGCTACGTGTTCGAAATAGTCGTCGTAGCCGAAGTTGCCACTTACGAAAGCGTCGACTAGATCTTCAAATGTCCCGTCCTGGAATTCGAAGGAGCTGATGTTGGTCGCCATGTGATAGAAGGAGACGCAGACATCCCACGGATTGCGGTCGACGTAGACGTAATTGCCTTCTTCTGTCATCGAACGCTTGTCCAACGCCAGGTGAGTAGCAAATGTTCTCAATGGCAGAGACGAGTTCCAGTCCTTGATGTCCATGTACTCCATGAAGCGCCACTATTTGGCGAATTCCTCGTGCGTGGTCATCGGTTGTCCTTCCCTGAGTATGAGGTGCGTGATGTACATCAACCAATGCGTCCCACTCTTCGGAAACGTTACTTGCAGAACGTCTTTTTTCTTCGCTCTGAACTTGAGATTTTCTCTTTGTCTGGATTGAGGCCTATACACCTCGGAACTCCATCGATTATTTGGAGGGCTGGCCTTCACCGCTGCATTGCCACCAGAAGCCCCTAAAAGGCGTAGTAGAAAGTTATCATCGTCTCGTCAATAGTCTTTCACAGCGGAGCTATGTATGTCTACCCTCCCACAGATTTTTCAATGTCCATGCCTATAAACTCCCGCGCCTCCTATGAAGAGGCAAAGCAAACCAGTAAGGCATGTGCTGACACCTGTTGTGCTGCTAGATTTATTCTTTCAGATTACTCATATCACACTAGCGTTTCATCGCTAAAATCAAAACTAGACTTGTTGCCTCTTGTCTCTCGTCATCGCATCTCTCGCCTATGCCTCTATCACAGGTTTTTTTATTCCATACCTCGTGACAGCGAGCTGATCCAGCTGGCTCATCGTGTTCGTCGAACAGGCCATCCGAACTCGGTAATCAAGCCACGAGCCCGCACCACAACGTTCCTGCAATCATTCTTCGTGCGAACTGCCCGACACTGGAATGGCCTTCCTAGACAAACTGCACTCATCCGCGATACAGCGCGCTTTAGATCTGCCATCGAGTGTTGCGACTCATTTTTGTAATGTCATCATCATCATTTCCGCCTTCTCCGTGTCCACCCCTCATGTAATGTGCTGTTGGGACCTTTGAGGTATTAATAAATAAATAAATAAATAAATAAATAAATAAATAAATAAATAAATAAATAAATAAATAAATAAATAAATAAATATAACAATGCAGCCCAATGTACTGGCGAGCTCTGCCACGAATGCACTGGGTATGTGCCAGTGCATTGGCGCATACACATACGAGCCGATGGTTTAGCGAGTTGCGCCATTAGTGAAGTGGGTATGTGCTGCACTTCAATGAAGCACTTTGATGCCAAATCGGGTCACTGGGCATGCCGCCAGCGAGGGTACATTTCTCAGCGTTCGCACGCACCGGTGCGCGTGCATCTCGGAGGACATGTGTGAACGTTTCGACACCGACGCTAGATGGCGTAGTGTGTCCAGAGGGAAGCGCGAGAGAGGAGACCCGCTGCAGCAGACGCCTCATGGATGACGCGGTTCGGTGGTGTTAACATGTCGTGTCGCCACATTGCGTCATTGGTAACCGTTTTTGCACCCTTTAGAGCTCACGAAACATCCTCTCCCGTCAAGAGGTGTCTTTTTTTGTGATTTTGTAGAAGTGTAGTTTACTAATACAGCTGCAGTATATTTCTCTCTCTACGGTCCCTTCAACTACCACATGAGAAAATTTTGACTACTTAGCGGACGTCTATCTCCGCATCGTATGTTAGGAGAAAATACATAAAAACACATTGAACAAGAAATATTAAAATATTTAACAAGAAACACGACCTTGTTATATACTAAGAGCACCACACAAAGTTGCAACTTTGTACGCATCAAATGTCTAATGTACGCTCAGCGCATTCCATGTGATAGCGTATGCACACGGTGTAACGTTGATTGATTAGGAAAACACACGAGAATCACTAAGGGGGAAAAGTCACCAGGGCATTCAATTGACATAAGAAAAAATAAAATCTCAAGAGAGCTCAAAATCTCATAAAAGCTTTCTTAGTTAAGAAATGTTCCAGTTGAGTGCGTCACATTTTTTTGCATTGCTGAGAAAAATGCATAGTAGCTAGTCATGTATAGCCTAAGTGCTAAAATGCTAAAGTGCTAAAGTTAGTTCGTTTTCGCTAACCATGGCGTGACACCACTGGATGGTTTTGGCTTTGCAGACACTAAGGACATCATGTATGTTGGTATATATCGATATGGATGGCTGTGGCTTGTAATTACATCTGCAACATAAAGAATATCTATTTTTAGCGAGTTACTTGTGGACAATCGAACAACAGAAGAGTTCAACTGAGTGAAGGGAGCATTCGATATTGATCCATCGGTGGTACGTTGGCGCGAGACAACCGACAAAGGACCGGGGTTGGGTGGCGGGTAATTTAGGGCAGGAGCACAATAATGGTTACATTTTTCTTGCAATGATGGCGCTAAGATAGCATGTAAAAATGCTAGAATCCTTCAAACATAAATGTATATACAGTAAAACACCCTCGATGAAGAATGTCAGCAGAAAAGGTCAACTATATTGTAAAAAGCCATATTTTAGAGATCTGTAAATAATAATTTGCCTTCGAGGCTGTAATTATAGGAAAGACGAACCGAAGATGATTTCTCACGTCAACGGGGAAAACGTTATCGAATATTTCATTCTTTCCAAAAATTCCTGTATGAGATGCGCTGGGGGAGTTGGGAACTGGGAGAATAATCTCTTCAACGGAACGTTCGTATATGGGATACGTTGCGAAGAGAATTACGGTGAAGAGTATCATTTTAGCCATTCCACTTGTCAAAATTGGATTGCGAACCCACCATAGTTTAATAAATATTCTTATCACCCTGTTTATTCAACTATGGCGGGTTCGCAATCTTCTTATCAACCGTTCTCAGAGTTAAAGATACTCGTACCGTGGCCACATTCGTCACTGGGACAAAAAGGAATTCGTGCATTATAGTACAATACTTGAAGTGCACCGGCTTGAGACCACTTAGACCGTTTTGAGACCCTGTCCCACGTGAACTCGGTGTTCACTCTCTTCATCTCTCAGTTCCCCCTTTCCGTTCCCCCAGTGTAGGGTAGCAAACCGGGCGCTCGTCTGGTTGACCTCCCTGCCTTTCCTTGCCTTGCTTTCTTCTCTTATCACTCTGTTAAAAAGAAACTCACAAAAAAAGTGTCACGTCTGTTATAAGCGAGTTTTTGTCATACAATGCGCTAAATACCCGCTAGACCTAGCGATAAATTCGCTGAAGTGGCAACACTATAGAGCTTGTCCTCGTTGGAAATATCGAGCAATGACTGATCTAACACATAGCCGTGTTAATGAAGAGGGGTCGGAAGGCAAGCTGTCCCTTAGAAAGATTTACCAGCTTATAATAAACATCTAAGTAAAAAAAATATGCTGGAATCATGAAGGACCAACTGCAGTAAATTACTGTTTATTATTGTTAGAAGCAAGAACACGGAAGTCCCGAAGGAAGATCCTCTTGAGCATCAATCTAGAGCAACACTTAGACTCAGAGAAAGGGAGAAAAAAAAACAGGTTCGATAAAAGAAAAGCGATCTGGACTTCACAGAATATGCATTTATCGCAATAACAGACCTGTTGTATCCCATGTAGTCTGGTGGTAAAGCTTGCAACGACTGCTCACCTGTTCTTTCTTTGCGAGCGCGAGTTGACTGAAAAAAAAAGTGTGCTTCGGTCCTTGACTGTACTTCCACTGGAATGGTGGGTTATCGCTTCACCTTGACGTTTCCTACGACTGACGTCGGCCGTGTGTGACCAAGGCAGGAGGGGGTGATATACATGCACGCTTGCATACTAAACAGCTTGTTTTCTCGCTGCAATTCTGACAATGACCGACAGCGAAAGTTATCGCCAACCAGTGCTTGAGCTCTGACCAGTTTTGCCCAAGCATTGGAAGCTAGAATTTCTTATCACTGTTGTGGAACGAGGCGCACGATCTTTCCTTTGTTGTATCGTTTCGGCGCTACTGCTGTCGGGATAACGCAGCTGATAAAAACATCGTAGTGGCTCAAGCGCACAACGCAAAGGAAAATGTATTAGAAGAGGAAGACGCCATGGTAATAACAAGTGACGCTTTATTTCACGTGAAGCAAAATACCAGACAACGTAGAATACATTCAAGCAATATCATGTCACAGGCCGCTACCGCGAAAAGTACAGCAGTATTTAGAGCGCATCTTTTAGGCGCCCGTTGCTGCGGCGATCGTCGGCGTAACCGAGCGAACGAGCGCAGCGTAGCATTAAAGAGCGAACGCGGAGCGCTGCATGGGATGAAAGGCGCCAGGAGGAAAGCTGAGAGGAGGGTGCTGCGGAACCATGAGGCGCAAAGCGGAGGAGCGTGTGGCGAAAGCGTGAGAAGAAAAGCATGGTGCGGGTGCGAATGCCTACGAGATGGCTCCAGAGTAGCGCACGTCGTCCGGGAGGTCTGTCGTCGGCGGCTGCTGTGAATCGCGCGAACGCGTCACCCACGCGCTGGATCTCGCGATCTACAGATTTGCGAGCCATTCACTACACTTCGCTCCGTTTGCAACGTTCCGCACGAAACAGTTGGTCCGCGCCAGCCAATGTATCGCGATATGAAATCAGGTATAGAGCTGCGCTCAAATTTCGCATTAGGGCGTATCGTAATCGTCGGTAAATCTTTTCTTTATTTTATTGACATAGCAATTATATGGACACTCCAAGCGCATTTCTGCCGTCGGCATCACCATCGCCGTGAAAGTCCTAACACGACAACATCGCCGCAAGGCACCGTACGCTGTATGCGACTGAAAGATTGCGAGGGTCAGCCGCCGATTGCGGCTCAATCGCGTACGCGCGAGGAGGAAAGCCGGGGTGGAAGCGCGCCATTTTCTGTCGCGCGCGAGGCACGGGGGGTGGACGTGAGGTAGGGGGAGGGGCGTTGTACTCTGGCGGCTGCTTCTTACGGCGCGGCCGTGCGGGTGCCGTATCTTGAAAGCGACCTGCGATGTGGAAAAAGTGCACGCCCACGCGGGCGTCATCTTCAAAGCGATCTTCGATGTGGACAAAGTACGCCACGCCGAGTACACCCGATAACAACATCATCTTCGCTATGCATACAACGTCGACGTTAACCGCCGCAGCATTTATTGCCAGCTTTGGCCTCCGAAATACATACAAAGACATCGCCGATCTCAGAGTCTTGGTGGCGGCACAAAACCCTCACAATGTGCGAATCGCCAAAGCAGCTCGATCCCCATTTTATAAAGCGTAGAGATGCTAAATTGTGCGGGGGACGTTATCCAATGATCGCTTAAAGAAGACATCACACCATACGCAATTTGGTTTCTATCATTTAGAAATAATGGCGGTCGTCCATGAGACATGTTGATGCTGCTAGGTCTATCACTCCATGGAGACCTCGAATGAATGATGTACATGCCGGAAACCCGTGGTTCACCGGAACATCCCCCCCCCCCCCCCCCTAATAACTACAGTTAACATAAGAAGCGTGTGGGCTGCGCAGGAACTTCCACCGAACTGGATGCACTAAACGGATGCACGTGTGTGTTTACCCGCGTTTTGAGTGAGGGGCGATGCTATTTATGTAGCACGATATTCTCGAAATTGTTTTCCATGTAATAAGCAGTTATGCAGACCCGACGCATAATTTGGAATTTATGTAGAAGGAAGCCTTCGGGATGCGGTTTAAATGCCATAAAGCTGTTCAGTTTCTGTAACGCATTTTGCAGTATACAGGGTGTTTCAGCGAACACTTAAAAAATTCTTAAAGGTTGCCTGTGGCAGATAGCACAATTATAGTTGATGAACTGGTCTACTCGAAGATGCGGACATTACTTGCACGAGAAATTGAAATACATAATCGACTAATCAACAGAAATTCACTAATTAAGTTTTTAACTAATTACCTGATGGCCCACATTGCAATTTACAAATTGTAGCCGCGGACTTCGCAAGGCGGATCCACTTGGAACGAATTCTCGGGATGACACCAGTTTCGAGATATTAATTCCAGAACTTTGCGGAGAAATGCATTGGCGTTCCAGTTAATTTTGTGCTTCAATGCATAAAGCGACGTTTTGTTAAGAAACGAACTGGGACGCCAATGCATTTTTTCCGCAAAGTTCGAGAATTAATATCTCGAAACTGGTGTCATCCCAAAAATTCGTTCCAAGTGGATCCGCCTTGCGAAGTCCGCGGCTACAATTTGTAAATTGCAATGTGGGCCATCAGGTAATTAGTTAAAAACTTAATTAGTGAATTTCTGTTGATTAGTCGATTATGTATTTCAATTTCTCGTGCAAGTAATGTCCGCATCTTCGAGTAGACCAGTTCGTCAACTATAATTGTGCTATCTGCCACAGGCAACCTTTAAGAATTTTGAATTCCTTGAATTTTTGAAAGTGTTCGCTGAAACACCCTGCTCTAGCGATTATGTGCCTGGCTGGCATTTCAGCTAGACGCACGAACTCTCAAAGTGATGCAACTCCTAGGAAAGTTGGTGATAACATTAAGTAAAGAGCTCGCTTTTGCGAGTTCTACACTGAAGCGGGCTCTCCTCGCTTATGCCGACAGGCTTTCTTGAAGCGCTCAAGTTATGATTGTCGAAATCTGCCCGAGGGAGCCTTTTGGGAAACTAGCAGATTTGGATGTTCATAACTAGAACGAGATTATAAGTGGTGCTAATTATTGGAAAGTTGGTGGCAGTGTGAAGTGGAGAAGTGAGAGCCCGCTTTTGCGAGATATGTTCCCAATTATGTTGACCGGCTTTCTCCGGATGCGCTGTAATTCGGTCGCTCAGCGGACGGAAACGCGCGTTGCCCAGAACAATGGCATCAACGGCGGTCTCACACAATGTCGTAGCGGCTCTGTCAGAGCTACGCTGCCTTCTCATTTTTCACGCCTTTTGGTGTCTTCCACGAAATAGTGAGCACACATGCGTGGGTTGGAGGACGAACCGTTTGCTTGCCCTCACGCGATTGCTCAGAAACACGCTCTATCTGACGATAGCGGGATACTGGCCAATCACGCGAGGGCAAGCGACAGGTTAGCTTTCCGGACCGTTACAAGATCGCGGCCTAAAGAGGTCCTGCAAGGTATTTTTGACCGCCTTCTGTTATTATGCAATACTGAGGAGAACGCGAAACGAATGATAAAAGTTGGCGCACGGGAACTGAAGTTATTTCGTCTTCATAGTTCCAAATCCGAGCAGACGACGGAGGAAAACCTTCCCTCTCGCATTTACCTCTCCTAATGACCGCACTGGTTGCTTCTAATCTCGGCGCGCCTCTTACAGAAATATACCGGGAGTCTCGCCTCATGGTGGCCTTTACACACCTCTCTTTTCGAAGGCGTTGTTACCATGGTTACAACGAACCACGTGTGAACTATGGCGCGGGAGTACAAAGGAACGCGTGGCAGCGTCTGCAAAGCTTTTGCGCAGGAGTTTACGGACAATCACTACAGTCCAAAGGACATTACGATGACACACAGAGCATAGAGTTTCCAACAATTATTACTAGAGGGAAATCTGGCGCTGCAATCGTTCAGACACCATGGGAATGTATATGGATTTGTCTGGTCTTCGTGCTTGTGGATTCAGATGTTCTTTACGCTTTATCTGCTTTCATTGTTCTAAATTCAAGAACACTCCGCGAACACGCACAATTGCTGCTAATTGCAACGGTTTCACCAGCAGAGGTGTCCAAATAAAAAAAATCGGGGTAGCTTACACTAGTGGCGCTAGGCTAAAGACACAGCGGAACTGATTGGTTCCTAGCTGGTCCTAGCTATACGAAATGATGCTAAGTTATACGAAGTATTGTCAAGTGATTCTAGGTTATACGAAGTGTATAAGCATTTCCTCGTGGTCCGTGGCATCGGGGAACGGCTCTCGAAGCACTTGCAGTCCGAGCACACGTAGGAGAAGTGGGGACAAAGCTATGCACAGTGTACGGGTGGCGCGCAGCAGACGACACGCTGGGATGATGTCACGGCGCATGCGCAGTAGCGCGCAGCTGGTGGGAGCTCCGCCGAGCCGCCGCCAGAGGTGCCTGCTGCAGCCACGGACATCGAGAGAATTCGGCGATAACACCGGGAAACGGAGAAGTGCGGATGGCGTCGGCAGCACCTCTGCGCGTTGACTCATTGGTGCTGCTACAATTTGTTTCTCTGGCTCTCATTTTCTCTTTCTCTCTCCCGAGCATTGCGCTCAACGCTCCGCGAGGTGCTTGCTAGGCAACGAAGTGGCCGGCGGCATACATTGCGGCCTGCTTAAACAGCTCCGCTGTTAAAACGCGCTCAGCGTCTGTGCGCAGTGGCTTGCCTGCGAGAAAGCCCGCATTCCCATGCTGGTTGAACCACCCCAATTGCAGCTACCGTAGACACTAGCACTAGTAATTATTTTATGAAACTCAATGACCCCCAGAGCATTCTAGTTGAAAAGGTCTTTGGTTCAAACCATTTCACAGCACACCTTGTGTCATGCTGCAGTTCGTTTCGAACATTCAAAAGCCGAGCACCAAATGTGTTTAATAAAGAATAAAGAATGTTTTAACAGCGGAACTGTTTAAGCCGACCGTCAGTCCGTAACGCGCTAACAAAAAACATCGCCGATCAATCAGTCACCCAAGTTGCCTAGCAACGCTCTTGCTGAGCGGCGTGTGCTTCGCTTCTTCTCCGTGCCGTGCGCATGTTGCCTTGACCAACACCACCTAAACAATCTCTAGTCCAGGTGGTGTTGCCTTGACATGAGACGTTAAGGAGAGGGAAGGAGAGCATGCGCGCGTCGCGCGCTCAGCTCGGGAGAGAAAGAAAATGAGAAAGAGAGAGAGAAATAAATTGTAGCAGCACCAACGAGGCAACGCGCAGAATTGCTGCCGACGCCATCCGCGCTTCCCATTTCCCCGCGTTCGCACCGAACGCGCGCGGTGTCCGTGACTGCAGCAGGCGCCTCTGGCGGCGGCTCGGCGGGTTTCGACCAGCCACGCCCCGGCAAGTGTGGAGGCGCAGCTTGGCCGTGACGTCATCGTGGAGATAAAGCTCGGAGCTGCCGCGACGGCGGCAGAACTCTCGTTGACTCCGTGGCGAGTACATGTACCCTTGACATGGGAAGAACAAAGAAGATCTGGAAGAAAAGCTAGGTGGGATCACCAGCCACGCTGTTTACTCCAGCCTTAATGTACCACTAGTGCAAGCTGCCCACGTTATTTTATTTGTTTTCGCGTATAATGGTGTGACTTAACTGGTACTATACGATTCACTGCTGTTGTAGGTTTAAAGTTGTCAATGTACCTTCGTTTCGCAACACAATTGGTACAGAAACTGATGAGTCGACACACTTTTCGCTTTTTACTTGAATAGTTTCATTAATAGATCAGGAAATGAACCAAACACACCATTCACCGGTCAATACAAACTCACTATAAGCCAAATCATTTATACAAAGAGGTATTTAACTAACTTAATTAAGAACTTGGACAACTGGATGAAAGCGAAACTGTGTCAAAAGAATGCATACGTGTCATTCTGCAGCACACGGATGAACGCACCCAATGAAGTGAGCTTCTTGCTGCGCGATTTGACCTTATTTCGCAGAAATTGAGAAACGTGGTACAAGGAACGAGATCAATTAAAGAAAAACATGAAAAACTACTTCAGGTAGGTACTTAAGTTTACTTTTATTCGGACAACACGAAAGGGAAAAGAAATTGAAATTCTGGAGTTTTACGTGCCAAAACCGCGATCTGATTATGAGGCACGCCGTAGTATGGTACTCCTGGTTAATTTTGACCACCTGAGGTTCTTTAACGTGCACCAAATGCACAGTACACGGGCGTTCTTGCACTTCGACCCCATTGAAATGCGACCACCGCGGCCGGGATTCGATCCCGCAACCTCGGGCTTAGCAGCGCATCACCAAAGCCACTACGCCACCGCGACGGGTAGAGGAAAGAGAGAAGGAAAGAGTGGAGAAGGAAAGACAGGGAGGTTAACCAGTTTAGCACAATCGGTTTGCTACCCTACACATGGGAGCGGGATAGGAGAAAATGAAAGATGGGGAGGAGAGAGAGAGAGAGAGAGAGAGAGAGAGAGCACATAGCAGAGCACACAGAAACGGGTAGAGGAAAGAAATTCATTGTTGTCGAGGGGCTTGACATAAACGAAAATGATGCCTGACTAAGTGTCGAAACCCCAGTAAGAAGGACTCGTAAAACTCACAGTCCGTAAGCCAACTATAATTTTTTTAGTATTGTGAAGTATTAAACCTGAAAGCTGGTGTGACATAAAACTAAGCAGTAGAGTAGCAACACGTCATTCACACACACAAAAAAAGAGCAAATTACTTTAAGTTTGTTTTTTGTTTGTGTTTTGGCATGACACAGTTTCGAGTATCCACTATGCGCCACGTACGCGTGCGTTCAAATGTGTCGATAATATTTCAAGGAAACCACCGCAAAGCCGTTCCGAAAGCCCGCTCCCCACGTAACGCGTCCTATCTACAACACCGGCGCGTGAACGAGTGAAAATAAATGGACTGATCTCTAGCGCCGTGCGCGACGACCCAGAAAGGGTTCAAAAACCGTGAGCTATCCGGCGCATCGTTTTGCAGGACAGCTTCGTTCGGCTTCTGCGAGCAAATCGAAGCGCGCAGCAGCACTGCAAGATACGGGCGCAAGCGAAGGCCGATGTATCTGGTACGGCACGCCAACTCTTCGCACACGTCTCGAACGAGTCTACAGAGTACCACTGTACAGTGCATTACATCGGCGAACGCGTTGAGAGAGGCCGTAAAAACGAGAAAGATTTCAATCCGCTTTGCTTGAGGAAAGTTCGAAAAAAAAAAAACAAGATAGAAAAAAAAGAAGCTGTTAAAAAACGACATTACGCGGTAACAGGAATCGAGGCCACACACCAGATATTCGTATGTAACAGCTTACTTCAAAGAGCCTCGCCAGGAGACGTCACATGCTTGTGTACCGCGTTTGCTGGTGTCAGGACCACATCCCACCTTGGAACTCAAAACGTAAAAAAAAAGGAAAAAGAAACTGCTTGAAAATGGCGCGTTAAACACGACTAGGACGAAAGAGGAGAGGACAACAAGGCGCTGTCTATCAACGGGAAGATTCATCACACGGAACTGCTATATATAAAATATATTCACATGAAGTCGCGCACGCCATTTTGTTGCCCGATTTACAGCTTCCACTGTTCTGCTGGCGATAAGTGGATCGACATAAAGCGCATCTTTTCACAGTGCTGGCTGTATACAACAGTATCGTGTCGTTGATGACGTCAGTGGATACCCCAATCAAGGGCCAACACGCGCTGAAAAGGAAGAAATACGTTATGGTCCGAAAATTAGCGACACTATAGTCTACTTAAAGATCCTGGCTATAGATAACTCAGACGCACATCAGTATAAAGGCTGTAGAAAAAAAAGATGAAATAGCAGAACGCGCGCATGGTTGTCTGCGATCTATCCTGTTCTATAGCTATGCTCCACACTTATAATCCATAGCTCTAGATTTCCCGCAGTTAGGACGAAAAAGCATCACAATATATACATATTTAAATATATTTCTCTCTATTGTTCCATGCTACTTTTCAGCAAACACACATAGAACCCTGCATATGCTGTAGAAAATGTTCGCCTCATAACCGTTCTATTCTTAGCCTCTGATGTCACGTTCTGTTTTCGCTGAACGCCTGCTCCGACGCCCAATGAGTACGCGAACCGCTCTATATTTATTGTGCTCTTAATATTAAATTTCTAATGGCACAAGCCTTATTTCAAGAATCAGATCGGAAACATACAATGTTTCATCCATAGCAGTGTACGAAATTTCCAGTCCGATTGCGTTATTCCTCTGTCGGTAGCGACCGTTTATAATTCGTTAATACGCTTCTATGCTAAAATGTCGCTTGGTAAATATGTGCATGGAAGTGGTGATGTACGTTAGTTGTAATTGTCCGATCACACTTTCTTGGATGCCTTCAGCTTGTATGCACTGTGCACTATATGTGTATATATGTATGATCTCAACTCGATAGCCATAATCACATTTTTATTTGTAGCAGTGGTTTTAAAGGTCAGTTGTGGACACTGTGTGGACGCGTACGCACGTGAACAAATGTCGCGCACTACGTCAACAGTGATCGCATATTCTATGCAACGCTAGCAGTGCGCGAGTTGAACAGGTATGCACAGCTTTCTCGTGTGAGACCCACCGCCTGCAAATATGTGCAAATAAGGAAAAATAATTACGACAGAACTCATATCGCGGTGACTATCGATGATAATGCGCGATTAGTATTCGAGCAATGTAGCGACGCGCGGTGTTTTGGAATTCACGTTTGTTTTAACACCTGCAGCGGTCATTCAGAGAATTCCGTTGCTTCGACATACTCCGGTACCGCCCCACTTTGCTGTGATGACACTCGCTTGCCAAGGTCACCCATGTTCATGGTTGCATGACCACGGCTGTATAACGCCAACGTCATGAGGAGAGTCGGGTAACAAAGCTGGAATGACGGCGATACAACGACAACGACGGCATCACGACCACGGTCACATACCTAGATGTCCAAGCTGGTAGGGCCAATCGGTCAGCGTAAGCGGCTAGATAGACAGATATATAAATATATATATATGGATAGATAGATAGATAGATAGATAGATGGTAGGCTTAAAACGGCTGAAGCAGGCAAAGAATCCTCATCGGATAAAAAAAAATGCGGATCAAACTCACTTGTTGCTTATCTATGTGAAGCGACGCTTCAGTGGCGCAATTATAGTTTTATTGCGATAGCAATTATATGGACACTTCAACCGGATTTCTGCCGTCGGCGTCGCCGTCGCCGTGAGGTTCCCTATAGATAAAATCTTCGCCGCGCCGTATGCCCGAGCGGAAGCGTGCGGGGGCGCGTGCTATCACGGAGAGCGAACGCACTCAATCTCCCACGCGCAAGCAAGGAAGCGGGAAGCCAGCGCCGGAGGGAGGGAGCGGGGGGGGGGGGGGGCGCACTTCTACTCTGCCAACAACCGCGCTCGTCGCTCGCTCGCGCCGTCGCTTATCTCCACACGGCTCTGACCTTTATGCGCCGTGCATTCGCCGCTCAGTTTCCGCTGAAGCGATAGACCGCACGTGCCTTCGCCCGCTGCTGCGGCGTATGCGCTCGCTGCCAGCGTTTTGACAGTCGTTGTCTGCAGTCATTCAGTGTGATCTATTCATGTTTGTTTGTGCGCGCTCACACCACGCTTGTTCAACCAGTTAGTAATAGTCGGGCCACATTTTCCAACGCACGCTACACATGCAATGCTGCCCGGGTCGGCAGTGAAGGGCTACAGGTGTGTCCCTTCGCACGCGCTGCCCACGGAAGCGCTTCTCATCAACACCACCGTTTCACACGCGCCTTGTAGTGGTCATCGAGTCTCTCTTCATGTCGGTCTACTTACGCCGCAGCACACCTGCTTACTTAATCAGCTCATGTTTACTACAATTCATATTGCTACCATAGCCGCTCACCTTACTTCGTATGACATTGCTGTGTTGCTATCGCATTCATTGCTTCGCCCTTAGGGCGAAACTGTGACATTTTTTTCTCTTTTTACAAATTCCTTGCATGCAAATGCGTTTATTTTCATCCTATATATGTAACGTGTAATGCCATACAATGCTTATGTTTGTGCACTACACTGTTCACGTGCTGCGCCGAAATGCAGACACCGAATCACGCGGATGCACGCTGTGAGATCTCGCCTTTGCAGCGATGTCACGAGGACGAGGGCTGCCCTCAGAGTTTGCTTCAAAAAATTACCAGAGGGAACTCCGGCACTGCGATCGTTCGGACACCATCGGAGTGATGGCTAGCACTTGGATTGGTCTGACATTCGTGATTGGGGCTTCAGACGTTCTTGTGGCTCTGGTTACCACGCTTTATGTGCCTTTGGTGGCCTAAATATCGAAGCAATGAAACGCGGGAGACAATAAGACAGTATAAGAGACGAAGTGACGCCAAATCCATGTACTAACCACCATTAATTACCCTGCTGTCGAACCACCTCACCGGCAGCTCCCGTAGACGCAATATCGCCATAATGTTTTGTAGTAAACTCACAGAGTTAGTATACTAACCCCATGAGTAGTAACTTTTTCAAGAATCTCTGGATGTATAATGCCACGTGGAAGGAAGGAAGGCAGAAATGGGACATATAGAACGCTTCGGTTTAAAAGAAGCGCGAGTCTTACGCGAATAAATACGGCATGCGACGGCGTATGTGTAATATGTATATCTGTGTGATTGCGCAGTGGAACGGCGCCGCAGTCATCGCCCGAGGAGGCTGAAAAAGTAACGAGACAAAACGCAAATAAGAACCGAAAAGGAAGAGAAAGCGGGAGGTGTGTCGCTACACGCGGCTTCTGGGTCACCTGTACGCATGCTCGCGCCCGCTTTCTACGGACAGATTGCTCGTCTTCAAAATTCTGAGTGCCCACATTCCTATCTCGGCGAAAAGTGGTGGCACGCGTGGCGCGCACTTCGGGAGCTCCCCCTGCGCTAGCGGAAAGGAAAATAAAGAGGGTGCCATGCGAGATTACTGAAACGTCTAGACTCACGCAATCGTCAGGCACTCGGCGATTTCGAGGTCGCACACACCCATGTCACGCTGTATATGTACGTTTATCGCAGAAAGTCGTTCGCTCCCATCGCGTCGACTGGACTCGGCCTGGACTCAGAAAAGATCGTTCACGAGAAACGCCCCTTCTCATACCTTCCGCGAAGGTTCTTTCGCTGTGCTACTTTGTGTGTGTGTGTGTGTTTGCTCAATAGCTGTGGCGCAAGTGAGGCTAGGCAATCGAAGTGAGATAGATGGCTGAGATCTGTGCAGACGTATGCGGCTAATTACGACGAAGATATAAGACGAAAATGCGGCATAGCTATGTAGGCGTGAGAGGGCGCGCGTTTTTATCTCAAATGCTGCAGAATCGACACTCCTGGGCGAACGTCTTCCGTCCACTGGATTTCAATGCGTTGGCATTCTTTGGCTACTTTCCGGGGGGTTATCTGCACTTTCCGGGAGGTTATCTATCTGCCTATGTATCCGTCCATCTATCTATGTTTGTATCTAACCATTTCGCCACCTATACCTGGGTCACTGGGTAGTCTGTGATCGAAGATTTAGAGCATCGGGTTGCTGAGCTGAAGGAACAAGGTACGAAACTAACCATTGGGCCACCTTGGGTCACTGAGTATGTGGCAATGTGTACATACGTGCCTCTCTCTTCAATGAAGCTCTTTCACGCCGACACGGGTCACTGTAGACGCGGGACTGGGTAGGCATCACTGTTAGAAGAAACGCTTTAACGCCACTCTACAGTGGCCACTGTAGCCACTTGGTCTGGGCTGGTCTTCCATGAGCCTCTTTGTTGCCAACTTGGGTCACTGATTATGTGCCACTCAGCGTGCGGCATGCGAGGGAACAATTCACAGCGTTCGCACGCACCGGCGTGCCGTGCATTTCGGAGGCCACGCTCAGACTTCGCGATGGTGTCGCCAGATGGCACCCATTGTTATTAGGGAAGCGCGATGGAGGAGTCCCGCTCACAGCACACGCCTCATACGTAACTCGCTTCGTTGGGGACAATACACGTTGTATGGCTATATTGATTTAATGCTATAGAACGCATTGCCGTGCACAGTCATCGCGAGATGGGTTCTGCCGGATTTTTTGTTATTTGCGGTTGGCGACGACAAGCGCTGTGCAAGTCTTGTGCACGGATTATATGTCGGAAAGTGCCTACGCACATCTTATCAGCCACGGGCTGATAGAAAAGAAATCTGACCACAACGAGAATTGGAAGCTCTTCTACTGCAAGACGTACGCCTTGCACTACGCCGCTGATGGTGGCCTACAGAAAATTCGTTAACGTGTCCAATCGAATGTACTCCGCTGGGCGACTGAGATCCAGCTGAACTCCGACAGACAGGACTCGGACTAAGAGATGTTGCGATATAAATTATCTCTCTGTCTATTTCTCTCAGTCCGCCGACTAGCAGACGAACAGTTTACCATGGGGATGGTCCTGCCTTTGGCATTTATTTAATTCAACGAATGACTGTTTCAGGGATCTTGTATTTACAGAGAAGCGAGCAAGTGAACGCACTTAAAAATTTTAATTGTGGCATTAAACGTTCACGCAGCAATTCATGGGTTATGAGCGACGCCATAGGAAGGTGCCCCGGATTAATTTCGAATACTTGGGGCTCTTTTAACGGGAGCTTAAATCAAAGCGCACGAACGTCGTTGCATTACGCCTCCATCGAAATGAGGCCGCCGCGGTGGGGGCTCGAACCCGGGTCCTTAGCAGCGGAACGCCGTAGCCACTGAGCCACTGCTGTCGGTGAACGACATTACTAACTGCAAAATGACGGAAACGCGAAGAGTGCCACGAAAGGTATCCCTCACTATTGGAAGTGACAATCAGCAAACGGTCAAAATTTCACAAATAGTTGAGAGGAAAAAGGTGGCAAGAATAACCATACCTCAACGAATTTAGATACCAGACTGGGCTAAATTCGCTTTGACTGGATCCGTAGCTTTATTTGCTCCCTAGTTGCTTGTTTCAGTGAAAATGCATCGCTGAGGAAATTAGTGTCTGGGTACTTCGATCGACTAACACGCCTAATTTGGGCAAGCATTCTCTCAAGTAAAAAAAAGAACTATGCAACGGTACATCATCACGAACACGCTCACAGAAGCTATCGCGTGGCATAATAATTTAGATTCCAGCCATTCCATTTCAGCGTTCATCATTCATTTCAGTGTATCGAGAAACACAGCGGCATCTCTGTGGGTAACGAAGTAACGTCCCGTGCTTTTAGAATGTCGCGCAATTCGCAATATTTGAATGACTGAAGAAATTCTTTAGTACGTAACCTTGTTATGACGCCGTTATGACTGTGAAGATATGTGAACGCAATTAATGAAAAAAAATCCTTTGTGAGAGGTGGCAGAGTAATGTTACATGCACGAACGGGGTTTTGTCCAGGTGGGTTGTAGTATCTTGCGCGGTAAAACGGTGGCAGAAATGACGGAGATACCAAATTCCTTGTGCCACACGCAGTGCAGATGTTCATTTCGAAACCTCACTGTTGAAAAACGAACCAGAAAATAGACTTCAGGCATGTAACAATTGTTTGTATAGATAAAGAATATTCGTACGCAATAAAGAATATTCGTAAAGAAAAATTACACGAAACGATAAATTGGGTAAAACGTGCACCACGTTGTTTTGGAAGCGACTCTCGGACCACAGGCTGAGAACTGTCACGAAAGAAGCGACCTGAGGCTGCTAGTCGCACATCGGGTGCACTAACCGCATTGGTTGCTGTTTCGACCTCTTTATTATAATGGCCAGCTGGCCGATGCGGGTTCCTGAATAACTAACTAACTAACTAACTAACTAACTAACTAACTAACTAACTAACTAACTAACTAACTAACTAACTAACTAACTAACTAACTAACTAACTAACTAACTAACTAACTAACTAACTAACTAAATGAATAAATAAATAAATTCCAGCAAGTTCCAGAGTTCGCGCAACCGGCTTTTTCGCAAAGCGATGATCATGGCATATGGTCGCTTTAGTCGTTCTCTCAGCTGCACTATTTTCGAGCGTCGTGGTTGGGGGGCAGAAAAAATTCGTAGTTTCGCTTATTTTACATGCGGCTTCTTGCGAGCGGAGATGGCACCGCCAACTCCACGGTTTCCTTTTTTTTTGTTTGTTTGGCAAGTTTTCTTATCGGCCAGATCTGATGCGTTTCCAGTCCGTTGCAAAAAAATATAATCATCAAAATGCATAAGTGGAGAAAGCCCGAGAAAAAAAAAACAAAAAAAAAACAGGAGTGAAAAGTCAGCGAGAGGCCAGCACGTGCGCGATACCAGGCGGGGACTCGCGCGTTGATATAGTACGGGGCTAGGTGATAAGTCGACGTAAACGTGCAGCGAGTCGAGTCATCGTTTCGGCCTATCTTTCCTGTTGTGTTTCTGAAGCGCGAGTACGAAAAACAAAAGTCTCGTTTGGTGCAAACGCAGGCGTCAGCGCAATAAACCATTTCGAGATGGCGAGCGCCAGGTGGCGCTTCCTACAGTTACTATACTCGATCTCACCACTACCGTTCAGCACTGCAAACGATACGGGGTGTAAGCAAGCCACATGCTTGCGCAGCAGAACATAGTTCCATATGTAACGACCTTGTAATTTACAGGGTTGAGACATCCGCGCTTTATTGGCACGTGTCACGTCACAAAGATAGATAATAAGCTTATTCCACGTCGCATGCGCGTCGTATGCCTTTATTCGTTGTGTCGGTAAACGCCAGCAACTCTGGTTACAAATCAACGTGGCAGCATCCCACGCAGAACGGACCACCCGCTTGGACCCTAACTTGCACTTGCTGTACTCGTGCACTGCGCCAACAGCAATAAATAAATGGCGAAATCAGCCAACGGTTTGTTTCCTCTCTCGCCGAGGACAAAGCATCAAGTTCGTTTTGTCGTTGTTTGCGAGACCGGGTATTTCTTTTGCCACGCCTGCTAAGCCTAATGCGCCCAGAATTTGGTAATGGTTCTCGGAAATAGGGCAATACTGTTACGAAACCATTGCCGTCGAAGCGTCAGGACACAATATCTGAAGCAAATACAGGCGTCAGTTTGGAACTTACGGGCCACACAGCGCACGACGACGAGTCCATAGGTTCGATGGGGAAGGCACTCGCTTCGGGCGGTACCATTCATTCTCTTTATGCGCTGCACGTGCCGTGAGATCAGCTGTTAGATTTCCCATGATTTCACAGTGAATTGGAATCCACTGGAAAGTTATGTCGTTTTGTAGATCTTTCGCTGTGGCGTATGTCTTCTGTATTTCGTATGCCAATGTGCTGTTTGTTTTTCTTAAGCTTCTTTCATTTAAGCTCAGCAATGAGGCTCGCGAGTCACTCAGAACTGTCCAGCGAGAAGGTCCTGACTGCTGACATATGAGAGAAAGTATTGCGTAAAGTTCTGCCGTTGTGGATGTTGTAAATGGGCAAAGCTTATGAGCTGTTTTCTCTTGGTATGCAGGTATATATATAAATATATATAACGTTGATGTGTAGCTTTGTTTCCAGCATGATCCATCGGTATATACGTGAATACGATCTACGTACTTAGTGTAAAGATGTCACAAAGTTAATTGCTTTATCGCATCTACGGGCATATCACATTAACGACCTATACCCCAGGAATTGATGTGACCATTTCTGGAACTGAAAGTTGCCATGGGGGATGATTTGCGCATGCAGGCCAGTATTCGTAAGCAGGTAAATGTCTTGGCATAGTGGATTAGCGTGTTGTGTTGCCAAACGAAAAAAGAGACGACAAGTTTCCCTGCATGTTAGTGCATGAAAAGTTGGTTGGCGGGACTCAGCAAGGATCCAGCGGAACATCACTTTTCGTCATAGGAGGCTTTTAAACGTAAGAATGATCACTGCAACCGGCGCTCTCGTGTCCACTTAATATTACAATAATAGTGTTACAATATTATTTTACATAAATATTTATTAAGAATAAAGGAATAATAGGAACGTGCTGTTTAGGAGGCAATATCGAAAAATACTAAATTAATTCCATGCTAGAAAAAGCAGCCATTAAAAAAGAAAAAAAGAGAAAGAAGGAAGAGAGGGACTTGAAAATGTGAGACAATTACCAAAGACGTAGACCCAGTCCTTCCTGTTGTACCACTGAAAGCGCAAATCATGGCGGCTAAATTTCGGATGCGTTAAATTATGAAGGCATTATCAGACCCAGTACTGACAGCTTCTTCTGATTATAAGCATTTGGTATTTCCCTGGCGTAGGGAATTCGGCAACACAAGAATGCTTGAGGTTTTCCTCACAAAGTTACATTGCTGCAGTCTCTCTCCCAACTTATACTTACACTTGCCCGATTTGCTGCCCTGCCACTGTCGGAGGAACTCTTGCTAGGCGCAGGGCCACAGAGTTGGCAGACGATAGAGGCAATGCGTGCTTTTTCACGTTTCTTAGGCGACACAGGCCTGGACTCACACTTGTGATAACATTTATGCAATGTGTCCTTTCACCTCATTCCTCCCATTGTCATCCCCCATTGTGACCCTCTTTATTCCCCTCTTCCCTTTCCCTTACGTAGAGTAACAGGCCAGATGCTCCATTTTCCGGCCAACCTCTCTACATTTCCAATCATCAAACTACTTCTTCTTGCTGCCCTGCCTGCTCTGTTCTTCTTTTAGCGTGGAAGAAACAATTGAAACCTGTCTTCTATCTTGTCACCGCTCTCCTGCGGCAATAAAAAGAATATTAGAACTACCTCTCCGAATACTTCGCCTGGACTTCACGCAACCTGCTATTTGTTTGTCTGGAGCCTACACTATGGGATTCAGCCACATGAATGTTTGCTCCGTTGTCCAAAATTTCTTACGGAATACTGAAATTTTATTTTACAGCGAAAGCTGCATATGGCTAGGCGAAACGAAAAAAACCGTTCGTCCCATGTTTCGCTAAACGTCTCCATTGGCTGCGCCGTCAGTTACGTCGTTCTCTACGTCGTACCCAAGCGCGCGCGCCATTGGCAGCGCCGTTAGTGACGTCATTATCTGTGTCGTACCTGCTCTGCCCGCAACGCCGGCTCCTCGGCTCGCCGTTGTCGCATGCGTTCGATATCTCGAGTTAGCAAGGCGTCGTGGTTAGCAGCATTCACTCGCCATTGGCGTTTGCGTTCCACTTCGCGATTTCAACGTGGACGTTTCGTCGCCGCCGAAGCCAAAGTGCCGCTCGAGAAACTGCCGCCGAAAGCGGGCGTTGGCCCCGGCGAACGCGTTTCCGCCTTTGCGACGTTGATGCAGCTCTGCCCGCAACGCCGCGTCCTCGGCTCGCCGTTGTCGCATACGTTCGATATCTCGAGTTAGCTCGGCGTCGTGGTTAGCGCATCAGCCAGCCATTGGCGCTTGCGTTCCACTAGAAACACAAACATGTAACCAATAATTGAAAAATGCTTCAATACAGCGTGGGGATTAACTCACGGCTAAACACCGGGGCCGCACGTTTCAGCTTCGCTGGTTAACCGTCTGTACGGAGGGCTTGGGCGGTGTTTTTTCCCCCCATTATATCTCGCAATAGTGCACCCATTTTCTGGCCAGTCCCGCATAGTGGGTAGGAGCCATATGTTCAATAGGCAACGGCAAAAACTACCTCTCATTCCGATAGCCACTTCCTCTTCATCTATCGTGTGCCCATAGTGAACCTGCTGGTAGTCTGGTACTCTGACACCGCAAGTCCATGCCTTGACGGCTATTGCTTATGGCGTGCATATAAGCTTATATGCGCACTGACTCGAGGCGCCTGTCAGTTGACTGCCCCTGGAATTTATTAACGGAAATGAGCCCCCATTTTTGTGGACATACTAAAGCACCTTGAATGTTCTAAATGCCAGCGCGAACCTTGAAACTCCCTGATGGAGAAGAAGACGAAGCAGCAGCAGCAGTGTGATCTCGCGCGACCCTTTGAGCCCCCGTCGCCCTGCATTCGAACCTATATACTTAGGGCTACAGCGGCGTACCGAGCATCAGCGAAGCGATGGGCAACACGTCGCGCAAAACGGGCCAGCTGCCGGACGAGGTGTCGGGCTTGACGGATAACCAGAAGAACCTCATCAGGAGCACGTGGCGCACCTTCTGCAACAACAACCGCGAGTACGGCGTGCTCTTGTTCCTCTCCCTGTTCGTCAAGCACCCGCAGTACCTGCCAATGTTCCGCAACTTCCGTTCCAAGCACGTGGCGACGCTCAAGGACGACCCGGCGTTCAGGGCGCACGGCTGCGCCGTCGGCTACCACCTGACCTCCATGGTGGAGAACCTCGCCGACCCGGCCACCTTCGAGGTGCTGGTGCGCCGCAACGCGACCGACCACCTGCGCCGCAAGGGGGTCAGGCCGCACCACTTCGAGGTGATGGGCCAGTGCGTGGTCGACGTTCTCCAGGCCAAGGAAGAGCGCATGATGACGCCCGAAGCCGTCGAGGCCTGGACGAAGTTCTTGTCGGTGAGCGCTCCCCCAAATCCTCGTCTGCCGCACGACGGTATAGAGCAGGAACTTGCGAGAGATTTTTTGAACGATTATCATTTTAGACAGACTAGAAGACACGTCAAGGTAAAACTTGGAAGGAAAGAAGTACAATCAGTGTGGGCTCTAGTAAGTACTTTAAAGGGCCCTTAAACCACCTCGGACATTTTGAACACATACAGAATGCTGTAACGGTCGTCTTTAGTGAAAATGCAGCGCTACGTGGCATCACGGGGTATCGATAAGTTAAACAAAAGAAAAACAATCCATTGTTTATTTCCGGCCTCTCCTAGTCCATTTTTCGCACGTCGTAACACAGCACGGACATGAGCGTGTCTTGTCTTTGAAGTCACTAGTGTAAAGTATGTCGATTCATTGAGTGACCATGCAGAGTTGGACGAGAGCGCAAAAGTGGCTCGAACGCCGGCTGTGCGTGTTGTGAAGTGAGGGGGCTCGTCCATTGTGCGCCACTGATCCTTCCTTGAAGCGTCCATTGAGTCGACGTCGCGCGTAGGATGATGAGAGGCGGAGGAATCTCCGAAACCTTTCTTCAAAATCAACTTTCCCGGTTTCCGCTTGCCAACGAGAGCACTGCATAGAGTTCTGAGCTAAAGAGCGCCCATGAGGAGGGTAGCGAAGGCGAGCGAGCAACCATGACAGCCACGTAGTCGTTCATCAAACGCGGGTGACCTTTCTTTACAGCGGCATCATATCGTGAACCATGGAGTATCTAAAACCTGGCGTCTATGACGCGTTTCGGGCTCTGCAATCGCTTCCAGTGCATTCAGTTAGCAAAATTATAGCCTTCGAGATTAGCTTATGTTACAGAGAAAGAGAGACGTGCCGCTGAGACATGGATATAGACACCACCCTTTCTTGGGGCTGTGGGTTCAATGTAGATTGGCACACAGCGGCCACCACGTAAAGAAGCTTTTGAGTTAGGGATGGTTTAGGGTCCTTTCACAGAGTCAATGGAGCAGAACATTGGCTGAGTTGGTGCTGGTCCGTGATCATGGGCAGGGCAGAATCACGTGGGCATTATCACCGTGTTTCGTGTTCAGCGCTGCCCGTGGTTGTGGTCCTCAAAGATTGCGTGACAAATTACTAAACCCCGTAATTAGCAAATTACAGGTGACTTGCCTAGAGCGGGCGGGCACCGCGTCACCTGGCGAAGTGTTTACAGCCTCTAATGCTGAGCCAATGTTCTGCAGATCCATATGATGTCTTTCATCAGTGGAGGGTCAGCTCAATGTTGCGTTTGGAATTTGTTGCAAGTGCGTGGGAGTGTGTTGTCAACTTCTGACACTCTTCTTTATATATCTAGCTATGAAATGTTTTTGTTGTTATTGAAGTTAATTACAGCAGGAAACACCTGTGGTCTCCTCCAATAAAATTTTGGGGTTTTACGTACCGAAACCACCATCTGATTATGAGGCATGCCGCAGTGGTCTCCGGAATTATTTGGAACGCCTGGAGTTCTTTAAAGTGCAGCTAAATCTAAGTACTCGGGTGTTTTCTGCATTTCACCCCCATCGAAATGCGACCGCCATGGCCGGATTTCCTTCATAATAAACGAGCAATTGACTGTATTCACTTCCCTAACACAGCTTGGACAAAATGTACACAGAGAAGAGAAACGAAAAACGACAATACGAGCGCTTTTATTTACCCTTTTCGTGTGTCTTGTCTGTGTAGTCGTTCGCTCGCGCTGTGTTAGGGATTTGAGTCTGTACCAACTTGCACAACTGCGTACTCACGGTACGGGTGGCATACTTTCAGTCTCGAAAGCTCATGCACGATCTTTGAAGTCACCTTTTGTTTCTTTTATTCCCGTATTGCATTCTTTCTACGCATAATTTGTGTTCACAATTATTGATAGCTGGGCACATTTGGCACATTAGCAGGGACCTTCTCGTTGGCGTGGTATTCTATAAAGGGTCTCGTCAAATTATTCGATAGATCGAAGAGTATTTGCAGTTAAAGTTCATTCATCGCCATTTTCGACCATACATTTTAACAGCGAAGCTGTTTAAGCTTTTGGTTAGGTCGTGGAGCGTTAACAGAAAACTGCGCCTGTCGTAAACGTCACCGCGCGTTGCCTAGCAACGCTTCGCACAGCTGGTTCGAGGTGTTGCTAGGCGACGCACGTGGCGTCATCGCTCGGCGAGGTTACCACCCTCTCCCAGGTGACTCTCGCCACAGCGCGAGGCGCGCCCGACGTATCGCGGCCGACGTTTCTGGCGTTCGTCGGCCGCGCCTCGCGCTGGACTATTGACCCTTTTCGCGGCGCTCTCGTGGGCGCTGCCATGTTTGATCTCGAGGTGACGCGGCCATTGCTTTCCTCAGCTGCCTCTGTTGTCTCCGCGTTTACAATGCAAGCGCGCGAGGCCGGTGCGGCGCAGCAAACCTCCGTTTCGACGCATATCGTAGACGGTGACTTTGTGCTGGACACGAAGCTTTGACCACAGCTTTAGAGGACATGTAGGTGCTTTCACAGCGCATGACGCCTTTTCCAAACGTCGCGAGCAGCGTATACGGTGCTTGTAATAAAAGCGGGGCTGGATATATATTCCAAGCTGTCCAAACTTTCCGCTTATGAATTAAATAGGGATCAGTGTGCTCTTCGTTCTTTATTTGGCAAACATTTTGAAGTAGCGGCTTGTCATGCTTCTGACTCGGCAAAGTTCCGCGGTTCCTCGGTGCGGCCATTATCTGGTTGTTTATTTTCAGCCTAATTGCTCGCGGGTGTGCTCTGCAGCGATATATTTGTTCGTGCAGCACACAAAGCTTGGAATATAAATGTTCTGTACTTTACGGTAGCTTGTAGCAAAGACGTATTATCGCTAGTCCCTCGATTACTATGTGGACCATCACGAAAGATTCAGCTTCCAACATTCCTGTGTTGTCGGTGTAGTTGCCGTCACTCATGCTTCAGAACATTGGTTCAAGTGTGCTCCCATTCATTTATTATTGACACGTTGGCGATAGGGTGGGCGTAAGTTAGCGTGCGAGTAGGCGTGGATGTGTGTAGATAACGTGCGAGTAGCTTACAATGCCAGTGTGTGGCGCTACTTCCTTTTATAACGAGCGGTACTCCCTTATAAGTGCCGACGTTCCGGAGTTGAAGTCGTTTCTCTGGAGGTTAGCTATACAGCGCTGGCGAATTAATTATCTTTTTTGATCCTCGACGAAAGCCATGCTTCACGAAGGGCGGCAACACAGGCAGTCCTTAAGTAGCAGCGGCGACACAGGTTGATTCCATTCTTTAATAGGTGAATCACTGTTTTTGCAGGGAACTACCGCACACGTCTTCCCTTTATCGTTGCACATTTTGCAGCATGAATTCGGCACAGTGCTTTAGCGAACACCCAGTTGCATTTCCGACAGCTGATCGCACAGCAGCAGGGTGGCAGAAGCAGTAATGGTTTCGTATTCGTTCGCATTCGCTGAGGCAACGTATGGCGCGCTGCCGAAAGCGCCATCTCGTTCCTCTAGAGCCAACAGCTCCCCGAAAAGCGTCAATAGAGTGCTCCGCGTGTCGTCCCCGTGACGAGCGCGCTAGCGTGTCAATGGTACGTCGAACTATAAAGTGGCCTTTAGAAGACTGCTCACCATGCAACCTCGAGTATCGTCCCGATACTCGGGGTCGGCTAAGTTTGGCTAAGAACCAGCCAAGCCAAACCAAGTTACGCAAAGTTAAAGCTAAGATCTAGAAAATCCAAACCAACTTAAGCAAATGAAAACAATGTTAAGGCTAGGGAACGGCCACAAGCTTCGCTGTTTGCTCAGTCTTCGCACCACTTAGTTTGAAGCTGCCCCCCAATTTTTTTTTCTGTTGTCACTCTTCCCCAACAGTGACCAGAACATTATTCAACGCCGACCTGTCAGCTAATATATCGTAACAAATGTGTCTCTTCAACTTCAACTACTGCTGGCACCGCGCAGTACATGGTGGCCATCATCAAGGACGTGTTCGACAAGGCGTCTGCCGAGCGTGGCAGCAAGTACGCGGACTCTTCGTCGGAGCGCTCGGCGACAAGCATCATGGACGAGGCGGCGCTGACGGCGTCTCTCGGCGGCACCGAGATGAGCACTGCGCCCACCAGCCCTCGCGGAGGCGCCAGAAAGTCGGAGCCCAAGGCGCCGTCGCCCAACAAGGCCGAGGGGCCCGGCAAGGCTGCCGGCTCCCGTAGCGCGCCGGAGGACACGAAGTCGCGCAAGGAGCCGTCGACGGCAGCGCCTCCGCGTGAGGGGGGGACGACGTCGTCGTCGCCCCAGGGGGACAAGTCCGGGGCCGCCGAGAAGGCGGCTTCGTCGCCGCGGGACAAGGGCTTGCCCCGCAAGAGCGCCATGAAGAAGGGAGCTCCGGCCGAGGAGAAAGGGGCGCTGTCGCGCAAGGACCAGGCGCAGAAGTGACGTTTCTTCGCGGACCGGAAGTCCCGGTCACCGAAAGGCCGCAGGACTTCTTCTTTCTTTCAGTATTTTCGGTTACTCGATAATTATTTGTGCGGTTATTCGTGATTAACTAACAACACACCTGTGCTCTTTGCTGTGCTAATTTCTGCGCCTCTCCACACCTATAGCGGTTTCATTTTGTATTTCGGTTTGGTAGAACGTGGACCAAGCGAAGGAGTACTGGCAAGTATTTTTGGCCATGCGCGACTGTTTGTCCGGTATTGAACTTTGCTTTCAGGAATGCTTGTATTGCCCGGCAGAGAGTTGTTTCTCGAGTAGTATATGCGAACTCACTAAATAGAGGCGAATATGGAAAAATGCTTACTTTCAGGAAAACAGATAGTTATCATTATCGCGCTTGCTCTTAAACTGCTTACTTCGCACGCACAAGCATGCATGTGACATATATTATTCAGTGAAAATTGTCCGCGTCGTCTGGCTCGGATGAATTATTTACCGCGTCTTGCTTGAGGGCCATCATCTAGAATCTTTGTCGTGATAGGCTGCGTATGCGTGCAGTTTTTTCAGCCAGGAAACAAAGTACCCGGTGCACCTGGTTTTCAATATACTGGTTTCCTAACGAAAACGCTTTGCGGTTGACAGCAGATATTGGGCGCTTATATTTCGCGGTACACCGGGTCTCGTAGCGCTGCCGAAGCAGAACAACCGCACCTCGATTATTAGACATGGAATGTTCGCTCGCTTAGCTGCTTCTCTGAAGGCGAACGGAATCATAGCGGTAGCCTATAGCATAAGCCTATGGCATAACTCCTTTAGATATGGATATAATCTTGATATGCAGAGTTCTGATTTATTGCACGTATTGCGAGGTGGTTCCTCGCACGTGTTTTCTTTCCTGGCACACTTACAATGTTTTGATTCACTCTATTAAAGATTGATGCTTCACTGCGTTTATTTTTTATTTTATTTGCGATCGCAAGTTGTCCTTTATGTCGGAACTTCTCCGCGAAAGTTTACCAGTCGCACAGCTCGGATATGTTTAATCGCGCAAAGCTTCGCTTGTGGTAGCAAGTAATGCTTAGTGTTTGCGCTGGTTAGTGTCATCTTGTCTGAAGCGTCCTGTCTGTCATATATGTGTAATCATGCAACGGATGCGAACATCCAACGCAATATTGTAATCGTGATGACGCGAAGCTTGTTTGCGTTGGCGAGGTAGCAGCAGTAGCACATGAGTTAGTATTATACCGGTTGGCTTACTCGTCACGTTGCTGGCGGAGCCATTTTCGCAGGTAAGATTGCTGTTGTGCTATCATGAACGTGTAGAATTGTGCGTAAACGCGCGTTTTTGTCGGATTGCGCGTTTTTATGTCGGACAAACGGGCCGTTGCAGTAACGACCGGCTCCGCGAGCATGCAAACAACGTGAATAACAAGACGGGAGGGTGGCTGACACTTCATTGTGATGATTGCTGCTGCGGACTATGGTTGAAAAAGTGCATGATCATTGAATAATTAGATTTCACGCCTCATTCTTGACGCCCACTGCATCACAAGCTTAAAAGTGTATTAGCATGGCCTCTATGACCTCGTCAGCTAAGGAAATAGCGTATGTGAATGGCACAACACGTGCGTGTTGACATTTTTTTGTCGGTGTGGTTCCGCCCTTGGTGTCGTGAGCAGTGTTGCCTGTGGCAAAGTATAAATCACGTTCTTCTCGCTATAAACTGTTGATAGTTCGCGCTTCGTGTGTGTAAACCTTTGTCCGCGTTTTTTTTCGCGCAGTGCTAGACGTTCATAATGGAAAACCAACAAGCCCAACCGGAAATCCTACTAATATATTGTGCGAACACCTGCGCGCGGAATTTTAAAGACCATGCTGAGACCTTGCGAACTTGTCGCACCATGCCCTATGGGAGATAAATAAATAAATAGCACTTGCCGTGTTGGTACCATCGCTGTTCGTCTTTCCGGCAACGCTGACCTGATTCCGCGAGACTACAGCATCCATGTAAATGCAGTGAGCTGCAGTGCCGTTAAGGACAGCTCTGCGGTAATGATAACGCCTCCGACTTTGTTCGTTTGCTCCCACGTTTGTCGGAAGAGGATGGACGACGGCCGCCATCACAGGCAGTCATGGCGCCGAAGACGTTAGAAGAAACTTGGGTGATGCTTAAGCTTCTTCGCCTTTAAGAGCAGAACGCGATAACACTAAAGGGTCCCTGACTGCTTCTCACGTTTCCCTGAAACTACAGCTTATGCAACCCCAATATTTATCGGGAAACGGTTGCGGCGAATGCTATGCACGAAGGCGAGCTTTCTGGTTCTTTTTTTTCTTTCCCCTGCACGGCCGGCACCTCCGCTGCCGCGGGTGCATGGAAGCGAGCGCCATCTAGTGGTGCTGCAAGGAACCGAGCGCAGCGTGCGCCACTCTGTGATTGGTAGAAACGCGCCGCGCGCCGCGCTGTGATTGGTAGACAATTTTCGCTCACGGTCAACGCATTGTCAACGCCAGTGGACGAGTATGCTTCGGCCTGAAGACGTTGCGGCTGGCCGCAGCATATGGGCGCGTCGTGTGCCCTCCATAGTTCTTCAAGTGTCTTAAGCTGAGCCTCCGAGTAAAGGCTTGTTTGTATTTGCATGATATAAGAGTAGATGAAAGAACAGTACACTTCCGCGCATCTCGCCAACATACGCGCAGCGGATTTGCGCGACAAATAAGCGCGTCCTGCAACCTTCAGACCAGGCGTCGGAGAAACACTACACAGTGCTACCAGTGACTCCCGCATCTAAACTTTCAATCGCTAAAAGGGTCCAGCGCGCCCCGCAACATGGTTGTACGAGAGCGAGTGCCCATAACGGATAAAGTCCGAGTACGAAAACGGGAAAAGATCCAAAGAAAGCTAGCGTTTTTAAAATGGACTGAAAAGGCAAATAACTGAATTTGCTTTATTAAAGCAGTTGATGTGCCTGATGGCGTATATTTGTTGCGGTGATGATATTCAGGTAGCGCTTGTTATTTTGTAGGGAGATTACACAGAAAACATAGTCGGTGACAGGCGCGTCTGTAGCGGTTATAGTACAGGCGATGATGACGTATAGTCGGATACAACTTTAGAAGGCAGCGGTATTTGCCCCTCAAAGGCGGATGCACACGAGCCTCCACCAATAGGCGCGCACTTAAGCTGACGTCATGAGCCGGACGGTCGGTGACCCCGCCCCCGCTTCGAATATGGCCGCCCCCGCTTCGAACTGGGCCGATTCGTGCCAGCTCTGTGTTGCTTTGCTTTCTCCTACTATTCTGACCTTGCTTCTTGTGCTGTTGCCGCAACGTGATTAACCAATTTGCACCAAAGAAAGCTGTGACAACAGAAACATTGACAGATGCAAAATGTTAAAAGCATCACGTGGCTTGCACAGTTACTTCGTCTCTTACTTCGTCGTTACTTCGTCTCTGTAAATGTGTTTATGCATCGGTGCATACGGTAGCTTGCCAGAAGTGCACATGAAAAGGTGCATATATTGTGAAACAGCACCTTGCTATGTTGTTGCATTCATTCTTAATAAATAGGTGGTTTTGCTGACCGTCACATGTGGTGGTATACATTTATAACATTGTGCAGTGGGGTATCATTTCCTGTCTTGACGCTTTCATCATCACAAACACAGTTTTCTAGTGAATGGAGTCCAGCAAAGGAGTGCTGTGATAGCTTTTGCAACTTTCACCATTTATTACTTCACCAATAGCACTGTCTGAATCTGTCCGTCACTTTGCCTACGGCTTGTAATGAACAAAGTGACTCACTAAATATGACAAAATATGACAAATATGACGTAAATATGACAAAAAATGCGAGCAAAGTTAATCACGTTAATAATTGTGCTTGCATTCGCATTACTTGCCCGAGTCAGGTTAATAAATAACAAAATTGGCTATGACAACACTTCAATTTTCAGTCCAGACTGCTAACAGAACCATAAAGCGTGCTCCGACTACTGTTGTTTAACTATGCATCGGGCGCGTCAAACGCGATGGTGGCTGCCTGAATGAGCATTTTGGGCCTCACTAAGCTAATGATGTTGTATATTTGTTCTTTTATTTGCATTACATGTGAGAGCCAGATAACAAAATAAACAATGCAACCACATGAATGTGCTTTGGCGTGCAAGATGCTAACAGTGGCTGTCAGTTTCGTGTTGTCTACTGCTATTTCACCAGCACTGGCTATGACATGACTGTGATTTCCAGTGCAGACTGCTAACACAGCCATAAAGCGTGCTCTGACTTCTGCTATTTCACTATGGGACGCGTCAAACTCGACGGCGGTATCCCGAATGATCATTTTGAGCCCGCCAATGATAATCAGGGTTAACAATAGTGTTTCAATTCAGGCATGCCAGCGTTTAAATGTGTTTCTATGCCACTTGTTAAATCGAGCACAATGTGTGCAGGACGTGGCTTATCAGAATTGAGCTTCTATTATAAGGAATATGCCATAAATGGAACTGCTTATTTATCTGAGATGTCAGGGAATGGATGATTGGCTGTTGCGAAACCACCGGCAAAATTTTGGTAGTCCTAACAGGGGCTGCTCTTTCGTTAATAAGAAGCCTTTATGCTCCGTCGAGTGGGTCAATGACAGACCGCTCGCCGTCGGAGTCGCTTTCTTCAGTGTCATCTTCACCCAGCTGGATGATGATGGGTTGAATGTGCTCACTCCCAGACTTGTCAAGTCTGAACTTTGCCTCCAAGTCCATCACATGCTGAATGCTCTTCCTCCAGTCTTCCGCAGTTACCTGCTTGATTTTCTTCCTCAAGATGGCGTCGACCGTGGACAGCTTGAATTCTCTGTTGTCCGCAGCGATGCCATTTTTGACCGTGGCCCGCACAAGCTCAATGGGATTAAATTCGCAGTGGTACGGAGGGAGCCTGAGTACAATGCAACCGGCCCTTACAGCTGTGTTGTCTATGATGTAGCTCAGAAAGCGTGACTTTACAGATGCCACCAGCTCAAGCAGCTGCTTCTTTATCATCCTTTCACCGTAGGTTGTAGGAGCTGGGAGTCGTGGTCTATCCGAGTCCGACGTCAAACTGCGGGTCGCTCTCTAGCCGCCGCTGCTACCAGTTGTAGGAGTTGGGAGTCGTGGCCTCGCCAGCAGTTGTAAGAGTTGGAGTCGGGCATATCCTAAGTGGTAGCTGGCCCATGCCATCGTCCGCCTCGTCCACGTTGAAGACGTTGTTGTTGAAGGGAGGAACAGGTTCTTATCGAGAACGACGAGTACTGGGTTTATTTACGTTATTTACATGAGAAGTATGAGAACGAGACGTTACGTCTCATCAGTCTAGCATGATTGGGTCGAAGCACACTGGATCGAAGCACTGCTACATCTCAGGGCAGATGGGAGAGCACTCTCGATGGCCTCCTAGAAGTGTATGCCTTTTTTAAAAGCCTTCTCTGTCCAAGCTGCGGTCCCACCATCCTCCAATCGGAGCGTCCAGCGTCACCGAAGGGTCCGCCAAGAGTGCGCATAATCCCCCGGCGCCTTTGTTTCCCGAACACATTCGGAGAAGTGCCCTCGGGCACACACTGCTCACTCCACCACAAAAGGAGGGGACACTCGTAGACAGGTGGCTTCGCGTCTGAATTGAACTGATGCGTCTGTTGTTCCTGGAATGGGCCAGCCATCGACGGGTCCATTTGGAGAACGGCCTTGGCGGCCAGCTGGTGTGTCGAGTGGCCGTGAGAAAGCCTCGTAGTAGAGACCCTTTTCCAAGATCTCCTCCTCGTAGTGTCGTGACACGTACTATTTGAAAGGTTTAGAGGCATGGTGTCGCCACTGATCTTTCCCGGCGGGACGTTTTTCATCCTCCCGAAGCGATTCGTCGCAGGCAATCAGGAGATACTTCCAAGATCGCTGCCCCCGCAGGTCGCCGAACATAATAAGGTGATGTTCTTGCTTGTGAGCCACTCCTGTATCTTTTCTTTCTTCCAGGCCGTCGTCGGCAATTTCTCTTCTCGCCGGCTATGGTAAGGTGCATTGTCTAACAAAATGACGCTACCAGCTGGCAACTTCTGCAGAACGTCATTGAACCAGCCCTCAAAGCAATTGTCGTCCATTTCCACGTGGTAGTCACCTGTCTTTTGGCCTCGGAATACATCCACGCAGCCGTCGACGAAGCCATCCTCGCTGCCGATGTGCGTCACGATCAGGCGCTGACCTTTCCGAGAAGGTTGTTTTAGACCCGCCGTCAGGCCATTTGTTCGAGCGAACAGGCGTCCGCGCTTCTGCACCACGATGTCTGTCCACACGATCGACCGAGTGTGTCCCGCCGTCACCCATGTCTCGTCCAGGTAGAAGATCTTTCGGCCTTCCGCCCGGTAGCGCTCCACGTCACGGAGGTAGCGATTCCGCCAATCGGTGATGTCATCCCGGTCGATAAGCAGCGAGTTGCGGCTTCTCTTTTTGTGCTTGAAGCCGATCTCGGCAAGCAGGCGACGCACAGTACACCGCCTTAGTGGTGGGAGTTCCATACGCTCCGAGAAGTCGGTAGTTATCTTCTCGACCATCGGTATCTCGTTTGCGGCGAAAGAAATCGTGCACACATGACCTCAGCGCACAACGTGAAGCTGTCAAATTTGGCGTTGCGTCTTCTCTTCTCCGCATTGCGTGGGCGCTTTCACGAGGGCGTCGTCAGTTGGCCACCCGAAAAATGCGAAGCTTTAACTTCCTCCCTCACCCTGAACACAGTCATTTCGCTGACACCGAGCATGTCGGCGACAAACTTGCTCGTGTCCTGCACGCTGTGTTCAGGCTAGGTGTTACGCCAAAACGTGCAGCAGTGGAAGATCATGTTGCGTGAATCGTTGTTCAGGATGTGGTCGCTCTTTTTCTTGCCGAGGCTCTTTGGTGGTATGGTCAGCGAGGCGACACAAGGCTCGTTCGGCAACAAAGGATCGCGTTCCGATGTTACCTCGCTGGGCTCCATGGCGGAAAAGTGGCACGGAATGCCGCGCGCGATCGTGCGCGAACTCACGAGATTGCAGGTTCGCAACCGCGAAAAAAAGAAAAATAATAATGTATAGCCTAGAACATTAAAAAAATGACCTTGTGCAAACACACAAAAAGTATATATTATCACGAGCGGCGATCCTGTGGTCAGTGCTTGGACGATGACGACGACGACGGCGTGGCTTTCTGGTGTGCACGCGCTCTCCTGAACCATTGCTGTTTCATGGTTCTGAAGACAAGGCCAACTTGACCATCATGCACAAGGCGAAGATCCACTTCTCGGGCGGTGAACGCATCACGTTCGGCGGAGACGAAGAGGACGAGGTCGCCCTCACCCAGCCCGAAGCCCGCGGGTCCCTCTGGTGCGACCAGGCGTCGAGCTCTCAGTCCGAGGTCGCGTTCCAGGGAGGGCGACGTCAAGGATGGTCGAAATCGAAAACGCAGTCGCGTGGAAGTTGCTCGCGGTCCATGGTAAAGCGGCAGGGCGAGGGCCGCTCTTACTCGAGGCTCCGCAGGCGCTCGAGGAACTCCCGGGTGACTGGCGCCAACTGCCAAGATTGGCCCACACTGTGGTTCGTGCAGATGACAGCCGTCGTGATCACATTCGTTGTGGCAGTGCTGGTGGCTGTCACATTCTCAGAGAAGCAAGTGTCACAGCGAAAGAAGCGCACGATGCCGGTTGCGCCATAGACGTCGACGACATCGCCAACACCACAAAAATCACCGCTACGCTGCTCGGGGACCGTTTTGGCTCAGCATACCTGGACAACAGCAGCCTGGAGGCCAGTTGGGCTGTGGTGAGCGGCTTTGGCTCCTCTTTCACCGGCAGCGGGGAGCCGTCCACGCCCGAGGGAGTTCCATCCTTGCGAGAAAGAGCTGGCGAGAAAGAACGTGTCCGCGGCAGTTCGCTCCAGCCCCGAAATGAAGAGGAGGAACTACACCGGGAGGGCGAGGCGTCACACGCGCATTCCATCGAACACGCTGCGGGGCAGACCACCAGCTAGCTAAACGTCCACAACAGAGCCGCGGCTTCAGGACTCAACGTCGTGACATTATAATTATAACTCGTGACATAACTCAGGACATTATGAATCTTATGCTATTCAGCCAGCGACTGCTTTATAATTAAACGCCTGGTGACGTCGATCTTGCTTCGTAGCAGACGACGCACAGCGTTGTAGAACACACGGAGTTATTTTTCACTCGCGATCCGGCATGTTCTGTAGCATTTCCATCATGATAGTTTTACGAAACCACTGGTCAAGATACACAAATCTTCATTATACCGACAAATACACGTTTTAGAAGCAGTCACAATTTTTCGAGCGCGACTATTTCTTTAGTGGCGGAGGAATTGGCTGCTGCGCTTCGGTCAACTGGGCGGGGCCTCTCCTGTCTTCTAAAGTTGTACCCGACTATAGTGTTGAAGACAGCCGCGTCTCACAGGTCACAGTGGTTTGATTGAATGAAACTTGGTTTATTAAGGGAAAAAGGAAAGGGGAGAGTGCTCACACAGAGAGCAACGCAGGGGCTCACGTTTATCGCACAGGAACTCGCACATAGCGTCTGTCGAACACACACACGGTAACTCGCGCTCAAACTCGCACAGCTTCGTCGTCGCACTATCGAACGCGCACTCTCACTGCCACACAGTCCCACAACACAATAGACGCGTCTCGGCCGCAGATCGCGGTGTACAAGGTAGGGGGCGCTAGCTAACAGCTTGTGTAAAAGCTAACATCTCGGCCGTCCAGAAATCTTAACGTCCTCGTTAAGGTAATCGCAGTAACACACACACACACACACACACACACACACACACACACACACACACACACACACACACACACACGCACGCACGCACGCACGCACGCACGCACGCACGCACGCACGCACGCACGCACGCACGCACGCACGCACGCACGCACGCACGCACGCACGCACGCACGCACGCACGCACGCACGCACGCACGCACGCACGCACGCACGCACGCACGCACGCACGCACACACACACACACACACACACACACACACACACACACACACACACACACACACACACACACACAAAGAACGCTAGCTGTCTTATGGTATGCAGTCGCGTAGTCTGGCAGGTACTACTCGTTGCCTGCGTGGGCGTCTAACTGCCAAGGGCTCGTCGTACTGATCCTGGTCAAGTTGGTGCTCGGATTCATCTGACTCCTCGTCGTCGTCTAGATGAGACGTTTTGGTTGTCGATGACCACGCCTTCAATTGCGAAACGTGCGCCGTCGTTGCGTACCTCTTACCAGAGTTCTTGTTGAGCTCTGCCACTCTGTACGTGTCGGCAGGCAACACTTCAGTTATTACCAAGGGGCCTCTGTACTTGGGTTGTGTTTTAGTTGGATTTCCCGTGTGTTGGGGCGCTGTCTTCGAAAATACCACTTCGTCCACATCATACATCCTTGCAGGATAATGCCGGGTGTCGTATGCCTGCTTACTTTTTGCTTGTTCTTCTAGCGAGTGCTGCCGTGCAGTTTCTCTGAGCTCACTCGGCTCCTTCCAAGCGTCTTCACTGTCCATTTTCTCCTCTTGCAGGGCTAGTCCATAAAATACGGGTTTGTAACCATGAAGCATTTCATAAGGGGTCTTTCCCGAGCTCTTACTCACAGCGTTGTTTAAGCTACGTTCAACATACTTGAGGTTAGCATCCCAATCCCGGTGCTCTGGGTCTTTCACTGCTGTGGTGATGACGGGCAATACAGTACGATTCACTCCACAAATACAATTCACAAGCTTGAATAACAGCAGGATTAATATGCAACAAAATAAGCTAGATGAGAATTTAAATAATTCTGAACTGGAGCGTAACACCTCACCATCTCTTTTAAAGCTTTCTGATAAGCACAAAATACTTCGAGCATAGACGACTAAATCAGTCGCTTCTGGACCAACCTTCACTTCACAGCGTCGTTTCGGTTGTCGTTCAGTTGGCACAGGCACCTCTTTCTCGTCAGACTTGTCGTCCTCGTCGGAATCCTCTTTCTTTGCTACTTTCCTCCACTTGGCAGGAGTGCTGGTCTTCTTTGCAGGCCGCTTTCGAGATGCCTTCCCCTTCTCTGCCTTGGGAGTTGCCGTCCTTTGTTTCTTCGTCTGGCCCTTGCCAGCGGAAGCAAGTGTCATAGACTTTCTCTTTCCCTTCTTGGTAGCTAGCAGGACCTTCTTGTTATCAAAGGGCTTGAGCAGGAAGTTGAGAATGCGATCCGTGCACTCCTCGACCGTGCCACTCTTCTCCAAATGAAGCATAGCCAGGAAGTCCTTGTGGGCAGTCTTTTTGAGCTTTGCAACCATCTTTTGTCTCTTCACATACTCTGCAGAGTCCTTCTCAAAGGGAAACCCACTGAACTTGCACAAATTCTTCTTGATCTCGGATGGCGCTCCTGGGCGGCCAAAGAGCAGTCGATGCAAAACCTTGAGACTCTCTGAGCGCTCACGGTTGATGTTGTGCTCGATGTGGGGGCAGTCACCCAGTGGTGTGCCTTTTCCTTGCTCTGGTGGGGGCCGCTCACGTGCCGCTGTGCGGAAGCTCACGTACAGCCGCTCAACATTCTTGCGCTGCAGAGAACCTGACAGCTCCAGTGGCTGGTACAGCAGGCCAAGCTTTGGCTCCTCATCGTCACTTCTCTCCTCAGCAGCAGAGTTTCCGTCATCCTGTTTGTCATCCGCAGGGGCCTTTTCTTCCGATGCAGCTTTTCTCACGTTGTTTTCAACCGGCACGCTTTCCGATTCGGACATCACGGCTGCACCCTGGTCCTCAGGCTGCATTCTTTGGTGACTTTCATAGGGCTCCTGATGAGCGAACGGAACGTCACTACAATGCCAAAACCACAGAGAACCTCCAATTCTTGTATACGCGATGTAAGGCAACTCTGTGAATGTCCTTCCGACCAGTAAATCAACAGATTGAGCTTCATCTGGAACTACAAGAATGGGTATGTCCTTTGCTATAACACCGTCAATGCATAAATCAGCCCTGCACCTTCCAATGCTTTTTGCCGCAGGCACAGTGCTATTTTAAAAACCATACAGGTCTGTTGTCTCAGGAACGATTTCTATGCCGCATCGCGCTGCTCCGGAGGCACGCAGGAAACAGCCAGAACTACCCGTGTCAATGAGTCCAACAACAGTGAACTTTCCATTCAAAGTGACTTCCTTCAGCAAAACGCTTGCGCTCTTGATTTCACATACTGGCTCCGTTACTGTGTTCGCCTCGTTGCGCTGCAGTGCCTCCTTGCAGTGACGCTGCGTGTGATCTGTTCCGTTGCAGAGGAGACATTTCATCGGTCGTTTTGGTTGCGGACAGTCTCTCACTATATGTCCGTACTGGCTACAGTTGTAGCACTTTCGCTCTCCTTTTTCGTTAGTCAGAGGGGGTCGCCTGTCCTTGGCACTTGCCTCCTCGACGGATTTTCTTTCATACAACGCGCTCACGTACGGAGCACGTGCTTCGTTGCTCGCCGCTCTATGGTCGCGCGCTGAACCAAAAAACTCTTGCCTTTCACGCTCGATCCTCTCGAATTCCTGAATGTCGTGCAGGATATCGTCGTCGTCCTCATGACTTCTTCCGAGCAACATCGTGCTGAGTTGTTTCGAACGTAGTCCTGTGATTACCTGCTCACGAGTGTCCCAAAAATCCAAGTTCGCCTCCCTGCACAACCGCACCTTGGCGTGCAAATAGGCCAGCGAGCTTTCGTTGCGCTGTTGCACACGCTCGTGCATTTTGCGCCAGCGTTCCGCCGCACGCGTCTGGCTCACAAAGGTTCGCCGAAAACGCTCTTCAAAATTGCTCCAAGTTTTGATTTCGGATCTCCTCGAACGCAGCCAGTCTCTCGCCGGTCCGGTCAAACGGGACTTTGCGGTCTCAAGCATGAAAGACTCAGGCCAGCTGTGCAGCGTCGCAGTTGTACGGAGATTTTCAATCCAATCCTTTGCTGAGGGTGCGTCCTCGCAACCGTTAAAGCTTGTTATGTTGTTGCTTAAGTCGGGCATCACTTGGAACGCAGCGATTCCACCAGGCGTTCCCGCGGACATGGTCTGTGGCGTCGCTGACGGAGTCAAGCGTTCCAACAAAGTCGTTAGGACGCGGTCCTTTTCCACAAGGGCGTTCAATAGTTCGCGCACGGTAACACCATCACTTTGGTCGGTGCCCATGGAGGAAACCGCCTCACGCACAGTCTCATCAGTAACACCACTCTCGTTGCCGCTGTCGGTTGGGGTGTCTCCACTCCGAACTTCCCTTACGTTCATGGTGCCGCTCAGTTCGTTAGGCCTAGTAATGCTGCTTCTGAGGTGTTGAAGACCACCGTTGGGCCTAGTAATCCTGCTTCTCAGGTGTTGAAGACCGCTTTTGGGCCTAGTAATCCTGCTTCTGAGGTGTTGAAGACCGCCGTTGGGCCTAGTAATCCCACTTCTGAGATGTTGAAGACAGCCGTTGGGCCTAGTAATCCTGCTTCTGAGATGTTGAAGACAGCCGCGTCTCACAGGTCACAGTGGTTTGATTGAATGAAACTTGGTTTATTAAACGAAAAAGGAAAGGGGAGAGTGCTCACACAGAGAGCAACGCAGGGGCTCACGTTTATCGCACAGGAACTCGCACATAGCGTCCGTCGAACACGCACACGGTAACTCGCGCTCAAACTCGCATAGCTTCGTCGTCGCACTATCGAACGCGCACTCTCACTGCCACACAATCCCACAACACAATAGACGCGTCTCGGCCGCAGATCGCGGTGTACAGGGTAGGGGGCGCTAGCTAACAGCTTGTGTAAAAGCTAACAATAGTTTCCGTGAAACGGAAGTGGGCGTAAAACTTCCAGGAATCCGCTCCTGCGGCAAAAAGACACAATGGCCTTCATAGTCTGGAACGCAGAGTATTTTGGCCATGGACCCAAAAGAAGACATTCTGAAGGTGTTCGGTTGTGGATGTGCGCCAAAGATATAAAAAAAATTCTGATTAGGAGGCACGCCGTTGTGGTGGATTCTGAATTAATTTTGACCATCTGGGCTTCTTCAACGTGCACCCAATGCACGATACAAGGGCGTTTGTGCATTTCGCCCGCATCGAAATGTGGCCGCCTCGGCCGGGATTCGATCGCACAACCTCATGCGTAGCAGCGCAATGCCAAAGTCACTAAGCAACCACGGCAGATCGCAGAAGATCCAGTCACTGTGCATGACAGAATGTATACAGCGGGCATGGACAATTCACGAGGTCAATGGTCTCCGGCATTGCGCAGTTCTCACAAGCCCGGCTCTCCGCGCGGCCATTAAAGACCATGATAGTTTCGTGTAATGGCCTAGCAAAGTCTCATTTTATGCAGAAGGCTTGCGTGGATGCTTTGGATGCTGCGGCGTATCCTGAACAGTGCTGCCAATTTAGCTGTTTTCCCTCTAACGGGAGAATTTGTTCGCTTGCGGGCGGCGTTTTTTTTTTTATATAGCGGTTTTCATGTAATGTTCGCTGCTTATTTGGCGGTTCTTAAAGATATATTTCTATTTATTTCAGTAACGATTTTAAAAATATAATTCCTGCTTTTACTTGTCGCAAACATGCAGCTTACCCATGACCCATTGAATGTAAGAGGAATTATGATCACCATCTGCAAACAGTGTGCTTTGTATTTCTTAAGTCGTCGTCCATGTCTCCTCTCAACTATGGCCCTTTTTTAGATGGACACCGACATATTAGAACGCCGTGGTGCCATCTATGAGCCATCGGCCTGATGGCTTGGGTACACTGTAGCTTGGGCGAACGCTCTGCGTTTTATGCCAGGTATAAGCTCGATGGAAGTTTCTGGTGGTTTGATCTTTTCGCGCTCGTGCTGTCTGTTTAGTATAACGTTGCGTCTTATGATGGAAAACGGTTCGGTGAGCCGTACTAAAGTGGTATTGTCACGTGCCTTGTGAGAGAACGGGCGACGCGACGTTTATTGAGGGTAGCGGCTCCTGAAAAGCACGGCGCTGGGGGCTGGCTATCGAGCGAGCGGAGAAGCTCGCGCACTTCTTTCTTCTTGTCCGTGCCGGCCTCTTAGCACTGTACCCACTACTGCTGGTGGCATTCCCCCCCCCCCCCCCCCCCTTCCTCGGAAAGAGCATCAGCTCGATGCTCAAGAAGCGATGTAAGAAAGGGAGGGGGAAAAAGCATGGTCAAGGCAGGTGCTCGTGCAAAGGACACAATGACAGCTACAGGAAAAACAAAAGCACAGCAGCGGTGAAGCGCGACGGGCACAATCTCGAGAAACAGAGAGGTTGCAAACAGTAGCGTAAGTAAAAAGATGAATAAAAAAATAATAATCACGAACGCGCAACATATGGTTTCATGCGCACAACGTGAAGTATGCCAGGGCGAGGTTGTTGTCGACACCGTGTTGGCGCCGCACCGTCCGGAACGACTTCGTAGTTCACGTCACTAATGCGGCGCAGCACTTTGTATGGGCCAAAATAGCGGCTAATCAACTTTTCACAAAGGCCACGGCGGCGAACAGTCGTCCACACCCACACTTGGTCTCCGGGATGGTAGCACACGTGTCTGTGGCGGGTGTTATAACGCCGTGCATCTGCGCACTGCTGCTGACCGATGTGCAGCCGCGCGAGCTGGCGGGCTTCCTCAGCGCGCTCAGCAAATTCTTCGGCGTCAATCGTTAGATGAGCGGCGTCTGGACACGGAAGCATAGCGTCCAGCATCGTCTGAACTTCGCGGTTGAAAAGGAGGCTAAATGGTGTGAACCGCGTCGTCTCTAGTACGGCGGTATTATACGCGAAGGTCACGTAAGGCAAGATGCGATCCCATGATTTGCGTTGGACGTCGATGTACATAGAGATCATTCACGGCAGCCTTTAACGTACTGAGTGACACTTGCCGAAAGCCGGGGCCAATATTACATCTCGCGCACTCCGGCAAGCGTTCGTGAGGAGCCTAATTAGCCAGATGTGGGCTCGTCATGGCAAGCGAAAAGAATGTCGTGGCGAACGTGACATAGGGTATCGCAATATCCCCGTTCTTGTGGTCGGGTGAGACGTATTTCGATAGCATGACAGTGATGGTCCGATTAAGTCGCTCAGTAAGGCCGTTGGTCTGGGGATGATAGGAGGTAGCGAGTTTGTGCTTGGTAGAACAGGAGTGTAGGATATCGGCGATGACTTGGGAGAGGAAAGTGCGGCCACGGTCGGTAAGGAGCTGTCGCGGGGCGCCATGGACTAAAATGATATCCCGGAGTAGGAAATCGGCGACGTCAGTCGCGCAGCTCGTGGGAAGCGCCCGAGTGATGGCGTAGCGCGTGGCGTAATCAGTAGCCCCGGCGATCCACCTGTTGCCAGAGCTGGACTCGGGGAGGGCCAAGGCCTACCGTAACAATATTATTTTACATGAATATTTATTAAGAATAAAGGAATAATAAGAACGTGCTGTAATTAGGAGGCAATATCGAAAAATACTAAATTAATTCCATGCTAGAAAAAGAAGACATTAAAAAAGAAAAAAAAAGAAAGAAGGAAGACAGGGACTTGAAAATGTGAGACAATTACCAAAGACGTAGACCCAGTCCTTCCTGTTGTACCACTGAAAGCGCAAATCATGGCGGCTAAATTTCGGATGCGTTCAATTATGAAGGCATTATCAGACCCAGTACTGACTGCTTCTTCTGATTATAAGCATTTGGTATTTCCCTGGCGTCGCGAATTCGGCAGCACGAGAATGCTCGAGGTCTCCCTCACAAAGTTGCGTTGCTGCGGTCCCTCCCCGAACTTATACTTACACTTGCCCGATTTGCTGCCCTGCCTGTTCTGTTCTTCTTTTAGCGAGGAAGAAACAATTCAAACCTGCCTTCTATCTTGTCGCCGCTCTCCTGCGGCAATAAACAGAATATTAGAAGTACCTCTCCGAATACTTCGCCTGGACTTAACGCAACCTGCTATTCGTTTGTCTGAAGCCACTACTATGGGATTCAGCCACATGAATGTTTGCTCCGTTGTCCAAAAATTTCTTACGGAATCTAACCGAATAAAATGTCAAAATTGTTTATTTTCTTTCAATGTTTTCTTTTACTTTTCAATTATGAGTTATTCACTCTTGCTGCTATTATTGCTTTCATTTTAACAGATAATTTAATCTGCTAGAGCACTTCGTCCACAGCAGTACTGAAATTTTATTTTTCATTATATCTCGGAATTATGCACCCAGTTTCTCGCCAGTCAACCATTATGGGTAGGAGCCATATGTTCAATAGGCAACGGCAAAAACTATCTCTCATTCCGATAGCCACTTCCTCTTCGCCTATCGCGTGCCCATAGTGAACCTGCTGGTAGTCTGGTACTCTGACACCGCAAGTCCATGCCTTGACGGCTATTGCTTATGGCGTGCATATAAGCTTATATGAGCACTGACTCGAGGCGCCTGTCAGTTGACTGCCCCTGGAATTTATTAACGGAAACGAGCCCCCATTTTTGTGCATATACTAAAGCACCTTGTATGTTGTGAACGCCTGCACAGACCTTAAAGCTCCATGCTGGATAAGAAGACGAAGCAGCAGTAGCAGCGTGATCTCGCGCGATCCTTTGAGCCAACGTCGCCTTGCATTCGAACCTATATATTTAGGGCTACAGCGGCGTACCGAGCATCAGCGAAACAATGGGCAACACGTCGCGCAAGACGGGCCAGCTGCCGGACGAGGTGTCGGGCTTGACGGATAACCAGAAGAACCTCATCAGGAGCACGTGGCGCACCTTCTGCAACAACAACCGCGAGTACGGCGTGCTCTTGTTCCTCTCCCTGTTCGTCAAGCACCCGCAGTACCTGCCAATGTTCCGCAACTTCCGTTCCAAGCACGTGGCGACGCTCAAGGACGACCCGGCGTTCAGGGCGCACGGCTGCGCCGTCGGCTACCACCTGACCTCCATGGTGGAGAACCTCGCCGACCCGGCCACCTTCGAGGTGCTGGTGCGCCGCAACGCGACCGACCACCTGCGCCGCAAGGGGGTCAGGCCGCACCACTTCGAGGTGATGGGCCAGTGCGTGGTCGACGTTCTCCAGGCCAAGGAAGAGCGCATGATGACGCCCGAAGCCGTCGAGGCCTGGACGAAGTTCTTGTCGGTGAGTGTTCCCCCAAATCCTCGTCTGCCGCACAACGGTATAGAGCAGGAACTTGCGAGAGATTTTTTGAGCGATTATAGTTCTATACAGACAAGAAGACACGTCAAGGTAAAACTTGGAAGGAAAGAAGTACAACCAGTGTGGGCTCTAGTAAGTACTTTAAAGGGCCATTAAACTACCTCGGACATTTTGAATACATACGGAATGCTGTAACGGTCGTCTTTAGTGAAAATGCAGCGCTACGTGGCGTCACGGGGTATCCATAAGTTAAACAAAAGAAAAACAATCCATTGTTTATCTCCGGCCTCTCCGAGTCCCTTTTTCGCACGTCGTAACACAGCACGGACATGAGCGTGTCTTGTCATTAAAGTCACTAGTGTAAAGTATGTCGATTCATTGAGAGACCACAGTTGGACGAGAGCGCCAAAGTGGCGCGAACGCCTGCTGTGCATGTTGTGAAGCGAGGGGGGCTCGTCCATTGTGCGCCACTGATCCTTCCGTGAAGCGTCCATTGAGTCGACGTCGCGCGTAGGATGATGAGAGGCGGAGGAATCTCTGAAACCTTTCTTCTAAATCAACTTTCCCGGTTTGCGCTTGCCAACGAGAGCACTGCATAGAGTTCTGAGCTAAAGAGCGCCCATGAGGAGGGTAGCGAAGGCGAGCGAGCAACCATGACAGCCACGTAGTCGTTCATCAAACGCGGGTGACCTTTCTTTATAGCGGTATCATATCGTGAACTAGGTAGTATCTAAAACCTGGCGTCTATGACGCGTTTCGGGCTCTGCAATCGCTTCCAGTGCATTCAGTTAGCAAAATTAGAGCCTTCGAGATTAGCTTATGTTATAGAGAAAGAAAGACGTGCCGCTGAGACATGGATCTAGACACCACCCTTTCTTGGTGGTGTCTGTGCGTTCAATCTACATTGAACGCACGGCTGCCACAATGTAAAGAAGCGTTTGAGTTAGGGATGGTTTAGGGTCCTTTCCCAGAGTCAAAGCAGCAGAACATTGGCCGAGTTGGTGCTGGTTCGTGATCATGGGCAGGGCAGAATCACGTGGGCATTATCACCGTGTTTCGTGTTCAGCGCTGCCCGTGGTTGTGGTCCTTAAAGATTGCGTGACAAATTCCTAAACCCCGTAATTAGCAAATTACAGGTGACTTGCCTAGAGCGGGCGGGCACCGCGTCACTTGGCGAAGTGTTTACAGCCTCTAATGCTGAGCAAATCTTATGCACATCCATATGATGTCTTTCATCAGTGGAGGGTCAGCTCAATATTGCTTTTGGAATTTGTTGTAAGTGCGTGGGAGTGTGTTGTGAACTTCTGACACTCTTCTTTATATATCTAGCTATGAAATGTTTTTGTTGTTATTGAAGTTAATTACAACAGGAAGCACCTGTGGTCTCCTCCAATAAAATTTTGGGGTTTTACGTACCGAAACCACCATCTGATTATGAGGCATGCCGCAGTGGAGGACTCCGGATTAATTTGGACCACCTGGAGTTCTTTAATGTGCACCTAAATCTAAGTACACGGGTGTTTTCTGCATTTCACCCCCATCGAAATGCGACCGCAATGTCAGGATTTCGTTCATAATAAACGAGCAATTGACGGTATTCACTTCCCTAACACAGCTTGGACAAAATGTACACAGAGAAGAGAAACGAAAAACGACAATACGAGCGCTTTTATTTACCCTTTTCGTGTGTCTTGTCTGTGTAGTCGTTCGTTCGCGCTGTGTTAGGGATTTCTCTGTACCAACTTGCTCTACTGCGTACTCACGGTACGGGTGGCATACTTTCAGTCTCCAAAGCTCATGCACGATCTTTGAAGTCACCTCTTGCTTTTCTTATTCCCGTATTCCATTCTTTCTATGCATAACTTACGTTCACAATTATTGATATCTCGGCTTCTATTGACACATTAGCAGGGACCTTTTTGTTGGCATGGTATTCTATAAAGGGGCTCGTCAAATTATTCGATACATCGAAGAGTATTTGCTGTTAAAGTTCATTCACCGCCATTTTCGACCATACCTTTTAACAGCGAAGCTGTTTAAGCTTTTCGTTAGGCCGTAGAGCGTTAAGAGAAAACTGCGCCTGTCGAAGACGTCACCGCGCGTTGCCTAGCAACGCTTCGCACAGCTGATGCGAGGTGTTGCTAGGCGACGCACGTGACGTCATCGCTCGGCGAGGTTACCACCCTCTCCCAGGTGACCCTCGCACAGCGCGAGGCGGGCCCGACGTATCGCGGCCGACGTTTCTGGCGTTCGTCGGCCGCGCCTCGCGCTGGGCTATTGACCCTTTTCGCGGCGCTCCCGTGGGCGCTGCATGTTTGATCTCGAGGTGACGCGTCCATTGCTTGCCTCAGCTGCCTCTGTTGCCTCTGCGTTTACAATGCAAGCGCACGAGGCCGGTGCGGCGCAGCAAACCTCCGTTGCGACGCATATCGTAGACGGTGACTTTGTGCACGGCACGAAGCTTTGACCACAGCTTTAGAGGACATGTAGGTGCTTTCAGAGCGCATGACGCCTTGTCCAAACGGCGCGAGCAGCGTATATGGTGCTTGTAATAAAAGCGGGGCTAGATATATATTCCAAGCTGTCGAAGCTTTCCGCTTATGAATTAAATAGGGATCAGTGTGCTCTTCGTTCTTTATTTGGCAAACATTTTGAAGCAGCGGCTTGTCATGTTTCTGACTCAGCAAAGTTCCTCGGTTCCTCGGTTCCTCGGTGCGGCCACTATCTGGTTGTTTATTTTCAGCCCAATCGCTCGCGGGTGTGCTCTGCAGCGATATATTTGTTCTTGCAGCGCACAAAGCTTGGAATATAAATGTTCTGTACTGTACGGTAGCTTGTAGCAAAGACGTATTATCGCTAGTCCCTCGATTACTCTGTGGACCATCACGAAACATTCAGCTTCCAACATTCCTGTCTTGTCGGTGTAGTCGCCGTCATTCATGCTTCGGCACATTGGTTCAAGTGTGCTCCCATTCACTTATTATTGACACGTTGGCGATAGGGTGGGAGTAAGTTAGCGTGCGAGTAGGCGTGGATGTGTGTAGATAACGTGCGAGTAGCTTACAATGCCAGTGAGTGGCGCTACTTCCTTTTGTAACGAGCGGTACTCCCTTATAAGCGCCGACGTTCCGGAGTTGTAGTCCTTTCTCTGGAGGTTAGCTATACAGCGCTGGCGGATGAATTATGTTTTTTGATCCTCAAGGAAAGCCGTGCATTATGAAGGGCGGCAACACAGGCAGTCCTTACGTAGCAGCGGCGACACAGGTTGATTCCATACCTTAATAGGTGAATCACTGTTTTTGCAGGAAACTACCGCACACGTCTTCCCTTTATCGTTGCAAATTTTGCAGCATGAATTCGGCACAGTGCTTTAGCGAACACCCTGTTGCATTTCCGACAGCTGATCGCACAGTAGCAGGGCGGCAGAAGCAGTAATGGCTTCGTATTCGTGCGCAATCGCTGAGGCAACGTATGGCGCGCTGTCGAAAGCGCCATCTCGTTCTTCTAGAGCAAACTGCTCCCCGAAAAGCGTCAATAGAGTGCTCCGTGTGGCGTCCCCGTGACGAGCGCGCTTGCGTGTCAATGGTACGTCGGACTATAAAGTGGCCTTTTGAAGACTCCGCACCATGGAACCTCGAGTATCGTCGCGATACTCGGGGTCGGCCAAGTTTGGCTAAGAACCAGCCAAGCCAAACCAAGTTACGCAAAGTTAAAGCTAAGATCTAGCCAATCCAAACCAACTCAAGCAAAGGAAAGCAAAGTTAAGGCTAGGGAATGGCCACAAGCTTCGTTCGCTGTTTGCTCAGTCTTCGCACCACTTAGTTTGAAGCTGCCCCCCAATTTTTTTTTCTATTGTCACTCTTCCCCAACAGTGATCAGAACAGTATTAAACGCCGACCTGTCATCTAATATATCGTAACAAATGTCTCTCTTCACCTTCAACTACTGCTGGCACCGCGCAGTACATGGTGGCCATCATCAAGGACGTGTTCGACAAGGCGGCTGCCGAGCGTGGCAGCCATTACGCGGACTCTTCGTCGGAGCGCTCGGCGACAAGCGTCATGGACGAGGCGGCGCTGACGGCGTCTCTCGGCGGCACCGAGATGAGCACTGCACCCACCAGCCCTCGCGGAGGCGCCAGAAAGTCGGAGCCCAAGGAGGCGTCGCCCCACAAGGCCGAGGCGCCCGGCAAGGCCGCCGGCTCCCGTAGCGCGCCGGAGGACACGAAGTCGCGCAAGGAGCCGTCGACGGCAGCGCCTCCGCGTGAGGGGGGGACGACGTCGTCGTCGCCCCAGGGGGACAAGTCCGGGGCCGCCGAGAAGGCGGCTTCGTCGCCGCGGGACAAGGGCTTGCCCCGCAAGAGCGCCATGAAGAAGGGAGCTCCGGCCGAGGAGAAAGGGGCGCTGTCGCGCAAGGACCAGGCGCAGAAGTGACGTTTCTTCGCGGACCGGAAGTCCCGGTCACCGAAAGGCCGCAGGACTTCTTCTTTCTTTCAGTATTTTCTGTTACTCGATAATTATTTGTGCGGTTATTCATGATTAACTAACAACACACCTGTGCTCTTTGAATAATTTCTGCGCCTCTCCGCACCTATAGCGGTTTCATTTTGTATTTTGGTTTGGTAGAACGTGGACCAAGCGAAGGAGTGCTGGCAAGTATTTTTGGCCATGCGCGACTGTTTGTCCGATATTAAACTTCGCTTTCAGGAATGCTTGTATAGCGCGGCAGAGAGTTGTTCTCGGGTAGTATATGCGAACTCACTAAAAGGGAGGCGAATATGGAAAAATGCTTACATTCAGGGAAACAGACAGTTCTCAATATTGCGCCTGCTCTTAAAGCGTTTATTTCGCACGTACAAGCATGCACGTGTATGTATTATTCAGCGAAAATTGTCCGCGTCGTCTGGCTCAAAGGAATTATTTAGCGCGTCTTGCTTGAGGGCCATCATCCAGAGTCTTTGTCGTGAAAGGCTGCGTACGCGTGCAGGTTTTCCAGCCAGGAAACAAAGTACGCGGCACACCTGGTTTTGAATATACTGGTTTCCTAACGGAAACGCTTTGCGGTTGGCAGCAGATATTGGGCGCTTATATTTAGTTTGTCACCGGGTCTCGGAGCGCTGCCGAAGCAGAACAACCGCAACTCGATTATTCGACATGGAATGTTCGCTCGCTTTGCTGCTTCTCTGGAGGCGAACGGAATCGTAGCGGTAGCTATAGCATAAGCCTATTTCATAACTGCTTTAGATACGGTTATACTCTTGATATGCAGAATTCCAATTTATTGCACGTATTGCGATGAGGGTCCTCGCACGTGTTTTCTTTCCTGGCACACTTTCAATGTTTTGATTCATTCTATTAAAGATTGATGCTTCACTGCGATTATTTTTTAGTATTTTTTGCGATGGTAAGTTGTCCTTTATGTCGGAACTTCTCCGCGAAAGTTTGCCAGTAGCACAGCTCGGATATGTTTAATCGCGCAAAGCTTCGCTTGTGGTAGCAAGTAATGCTTAGTGTTTGCGCTGGTTAGTGTCATCTTGTCTGAAGCGTCCTGTCTGTCATATATGTGTAATCATGCAACGGATGCGAACATCCAACGCAATATTGTAATCGTGATGACGCGAAGCTTGTTTGCGTTGGCGAGGTAGCAGCAGTAGCACATGAGTTAGTATTATACCGGTTGGCTTACTCGTCACATTGCTGGCGGAGCCATATTCGCAGGCAAGATTGCCGTTGTGTTATCATGAACGTGTAGAATTGTGCGTAAAGGCGCGTTTTTGACGGATTGCGCGTTTTTAGGTCGGACAAACGGGCCGTTGCAGTAACGACCGGCTCCGCGAGCATGCAAACAACGTAAATAACAAGACGGGAGGGTGGTTGACACTTCATTGTGATGACTGCGGCTGTAGACTAAGGTTGAAAAAGTGCATGATCATTGAATAATTAGATTTCACGCCTCATTCTTGAGGCCCCCTGCATCACAAGCTTAAAAGTGTATTAGCATGACCTCTATGACCTCGTCAGCCAAGGAAATAGCGTATGTGAGTGGCACAACACGTGCGTGTTGACATTTTTTTGTCGGTGTGGTTCCGCCCTAGGTGTCGTGAGCAGTGTTGCCTGTGGCAAAGTATAAATCACGTTCTTCTCGCTATAAACTGTTGATAGTTCGCGCTTCGTGTGTGTAAACCTGTGTCCGCGTTTTTTTTACGCGCAATGCTAGACATTCATAATGGAAAACCAACAAGCCCAACCGGAAATCCTACTAATATGTTCTGCGAACACCTGCGCGCCGAATTTTAGAGACCATGCTGAGATATTGCGAACTTCTCGCACCATGCCCTATGGGAAAGTATGTATAAATAAATAAGTGACTGAATAATAAATAAATAAATAAATAAATAAATAAATAAATAAATAAATAAATAAATAAATAAATAAATAAATAAATAAATAAGTAGCAACCTCGGTGGCGCCTCGAGCGAGGTGCCTAGATTAAATGACTTGTTTCGCTCCTCAAAAAGTAGAGCAGCAAGGAGTCGTATGTCGCCTTACGGTGGCAGGGGTCCCTCTTGGAGCGACTCAGCCATTTAGCGTAACGACTGAGCTCAGTAGCCCAGCAAGGCAGATTTCTTGCAGTGCGGATAGGCCAGGATATGCCCGTAGCCGATGGCGTGTTGCAGCTGGCTCAGCCGCGTCGCAATTCCCACAGGGTCAGTCAAGTGACATGTCTAGATATTGCGCTCTGAACGCAGCTTCCGGCGAGTCGCAGACGGCGCAGACGTCGGAGTGGCACGCGTTGCCGGCGTGGAAGCCCAGGAGGGAGGGGGTCATTGCCTTCGGGCAGAAGCGCTTGTGGCTGTGAACCTCCGGAATCACTTCTGTAGCTCTGCGCCGGTAATATTCAATGGTGTGCCATGAGCAGTTGTGGCCATGTTGGTACCATCGCTGTTCGCCTTCCCGGCAGCGCTGGCCTGATTCCGCGACACTACAGCATCCATGTGAATGCAGTGAGCTGCAGTGCCGTTAAGGACAGCTCTGCGGTAATGATAACGCCTCCGACTTTGTTCGTTTGCTCCCACGTTGGTCGGAAGAGGATGGACGACGGCCGCCATCACAGGCAGTCATGGCGCCGAAGACGTTAGAAATAACTTGGGTGACGCTTAAGCTTCTTCGCCTTTAAGAGCAGAAAGCGATAGCATTAAAGGGTCCCTGACTGCTTCTCACATTTCCCTGAAACTACAGCTTATGCAACCGCAATATTTACCGGGGAAACCTTGCGGCGAATGCTATGCACGAAGGCGAGCTTTCTGGTTATGTTTTTGCTTTCCCATGCACGGCTTGCGCCGCCGCTGCCGCGGATGCATGGAGGCGAGTGCCATCTAGTGGTGCTGCAAGGAACCGAGCGCCGCGTGCGCCGCTCTGTGATTGGTAGACAATTTTCGCTCACGGTCAACGCATTGTCAACGCCAGTGACGCCGTGCTTGCTGCGTAACGGGGCTCTTAAAGCTATCACCTTAAACGAGGAGCTTGTGGATTTCGGTCGACCTGGACGAGTATGCTTCGGTCTGAAGACGTTGCGGCTGGCCGTAGCAGACGGGCGCGTCGTGTGCCTTCCATAGTTCTTCAAGTGTCTTAATCTGAGCCTCCGAGTAAAGGCTTGTTTGTATTTGCATGAGATAAGAGTAGATGAAAGAACAGTACACTTCCGCGCATCTCGCCAAGATACGCGCAGAGGATTTTCGCGGCGAATAAGCGCGTCCTCTAACCTTCAGGCCAGGCGTCGGAGAAACACTACACAGTGCTACCACTGGGCGCGTTAAGTTAGCGCGCTCCGATCTCCAAAGGAGCACGCTCGAGTGCGCTCGAGCGCGACGCCTTCGGAGCTTAACTTAACGGCGATTTTCGCCGGCTGCTTTCGGGCGCACGACCGCGCCGACTGGCGAATGTTGTGTTGCTTCCGCGACCGCTATCGCATTGCGCGCGCTTTTTGAAGATGGCGCCGCCGATAAACACCCTCCTGCAGTTCTTGATAGACGATGAAGAGCTTGAAGAACTTGACGCGCGGCGACGAACGCAGCAGCAGCGGCTTATGTATGCGATGCAAGCTGTTCGTGCTGATCTCAGAGGATACCCTAACAGAGGATTTATTTCTGCTCCGCGGTAAACTGACTGATGACTCATTGCCGATCGCCAGAGGACGAAAGCCTTATGATCCGAGGCATCCAGGATTATGTGATCAACCTTGTGCCCAGATACACGGACACACAATTCAAAGAGCAGTGCCCCAACATTTTCCATGATAACATGAGAACCTGAAGAAGTCATACTCATGAACGTAGCGACGAGAAGGCGTCAAACTGTGACTGTCCGGTTACGTACCTGAGCGTCTGGCAAGTAATGATCGGGCCGTCATTTTCGGTTCGTGATAAGCTCACACCGCGCCAACGCGCGAAGTTCCCGATCATGCCTTAGAGCAGACGCCCGGCTGCGCAGCGGTGGCAGGGACGAGTGGGCAAGGAGCACAGATTTGCATAAGTGGAAAGAGTCGGAAACACGTCATTTTTCCGGAGGCCGTTGGAGGTGCGTGCTCTCGCGCACCGTTTCCAGGGTATAGCGCGTAGAGCGCGCTCCGTAATCACGCACCGGAAGTCCCTTTTTAGCCGTTAAGTTTAAAAGAGCGCGCTTTGCTGCCTAGAGCGCGCTCGAGCGCCTTAGCTTAACGCGCCCACTGACTCCAGAATCTAAACTTTCAATCGCTAAAAGGGTCCTGCGCGCCCCGCAACCTGGTTGTACGAGAGCGAGTGCCCATAACGGATAAAGTCCGAGTACGAAAACGGGAAAAGATCCAAAGAAAGCTAGCATTTTTAAAATGGACTGAAAAGGCAAATAAATGAATTTGCTTTATTAAAGCAGTTGATGTGCCTGATGGCGTATATTTGTTACGGTGATGATATTCAGGTAGCGCTTGTTATTTTGTAGGGAGATTCCCCAGAAAACATAGTCTTTGACAGGCGCGTCTGTAGCGGTGTAGTACAGGCCAGCGTTCATAGATACTTTTTGAAAAAGTATCTATGAACGCTGGTACAGGCGATGATGACGTATAGTTGGGTACAACTTTAGAAGGCAGCGGCATTTGCCCCTCATAAGGCGGATGCACACGAGCCTCCACCAATAGACGCGCACTTTAGTTGACGTCATGAGCCAGACGGCCGGTGACCCCGCCGACGGAGAACATGTCTAAAACATGCGGCGAAAGAAATCGTGCACACATGACGTCAGCGCGCACAACGTGCAGCTGTCAAACTTCGTGCTGCGTCTTCTCTTCTCCGCATTGCGTGGGCGCTTTCACGAGGGCGTCGTCAGTTTGCCACCCGAAAAATGCGAAGCTTTAACTTCCTCCCTCACCCTGAACACAGTCATTTCGCTGACACCGAGCATGTCGGAGACAAACTTGCTCGTGTCCTCCACGCTGCGTTCAGGCTGGCTGTTACGCCAAAACGTGTAGCAGTGGAAGATCATGTTGCGTGAATCGCTGTTCAGGATGTGGCCGCTCTTGTTCTTGCCGAGGCTCCTTGGTGGTGTGGTCATCAAGGCGACACAAGGCTCGTTCGGCAACAAAGGATTGCGTTCCCATGTCACCTCGCAGGGCTCCATGGCGGAAAACTGGCACGGAATGCTGCGCGCGATCGTGCGCGAACTCACGAGATTGCAGGTTCGCAACCGCGAAAAAATGAAAAAAAAAATAATATAAAAAATAAGCGTAACACATTAAAAAAATGACCTTGTGCAAACACACAAAAAGTATATATTGTCACGAGCGGCGATCCCGTGGTCGGTGCTTGGACGACGACGACGGCGTGGCTTTCTGATGTGCACGCGCTCTCCTGAACCATTGCTGTTTCCTGGTTCCGAAGACAAGGCCAACTTTACCATCATGCACAAGGCGAAGATCCACTTCTCGGGCGGTCAACGCATCACGTTTGGCGGAGACGAAGAGGACGAGGTCGCCCTCACCCAGCCCGAAGCCCGCGGATCCCTCTGGAGCGACCAGGCGTCGGGCTCTCAGTCCGTGGTCGCGTTCCAGGGAGGGCGACGTCAAGGATGGTCGAAATCGAAAACGCAGTCGCGTGGAAGTTGCTCGCGGTCCATGGTGCAGCGGCAGGGCGAGGGCCGCTCTTACTCGAGGCTCCGCAGGCGCTCGAGGAACTCCCGAGTGACTGGCGCCAACTGCCAAGATTGGCCCACACTGTGGTTCGTGCAGATGACAGCCGTCGTGATCACATTCGCTGTGGCACCACTGCTGGCTCTCACTTACATTCTCAGAGAAGCAAGTGTCACAGCGCACGATGCCGGTAGCGCCATAGACGTCGACGACAGCGCCAACACCACAAACATCACCGCTACGCTGCTCGGGGACCGTTTTGGCTCAGCATACCTGGACAACAGCAGCCTGGAGGCCAGTTGGGCTGTGGTGAGCGGCTTTGGCTCCTCTTTCACCGGCAGCGGGGAGCCGTCCACGCCCGAGGGAGTTCCATCCTTGCGAGAAAGAGCTGGCGAACGGCCGAGTTTGAAGCACCGCTCAAAGACAGTGCGCGGCGCCGGACCGAAGCAAGAACAACGTGTCCGCGGCAGTTCGCTCCAGCCCAGAAATGAAGAGGAGGAACTGCACCGGGAGGGCCAGGCGTCACAGGCACATTCCATCGAACACGCCGCGGAGAAGACCAGCTAAACTAGTCCACAACAGAGCCGCGGCTTCAGGACTCATGGTCGTGATATTATAATTATAACTCGTGACATAACTCGTGACATTATGAATCTTATGCTATTAAGCCAGCGACTTCTTTATAATTAAACGCCTGGTGCCGTCGTTCTTGCTCCGTAGCAGACGACGCACAGCGTTATAGAAGACACGGAGTTATTTTTCTCTCGCGATCCGGCATATGCTGTAGCATTTCCATCATGATAGTTTTACCAAACCACTCGTCAAGATACACAAATCTTATTTATACCAACAAATACGCGTTTTAGAAGCAGTCACAATTTTTGAGCGCGACTATTTCTTTAGACGCGGAGGAATTGGCTGCTGCGCTTCGGTCAACTGGGCGGGGCCTCTCCTGTCTTCTAAAGTTGTACCCGACTATAGTTGCCGTGAAACGAAAGTCGGCGGAAAACTTCCAGCAACTCGCTCCTGTGGCAAAGAGCCACAATGGCCTTCGTAGTCTGGAACGCAGAGTATTTTGGCCATGGACCCAAAAGAAGACATTCAGAAGGTGGTCGGTTGTCGATGTGCGCCAAAGATATATATAAAAAAATCTGATTAGGATGCACGCCGTTGTGGAGGATTCTGAATTAATTTTGACCATCTGGGGTTCTTCAACGTGCACCCAATGCACGATACAAGGGCGTTTTTGGATTTCGCCCGCATCGAAATGTGGCCGCCTCGGCCGGGATTCGATCGCGCGACCTCATGCTTAGCACCGCAATGCCAAAGCCACTAAGCAACCACGGCGGATCGCAGAAAATCCAGTCACTGTGCATGCCAGAATGTATACAGCGGGCATGGACAGAGCACGAGGTCAATGGTCTCCGACATTGCGCAGTTCTCACAAGCCCGGCTCTCCGCGCGGTCATTAAAGATCGCGATAGTTTCGTGTAATGGCCTAGCAAAGTCTCATTTTATGAAGAAGGCTTGCGTGGATGCTTTGGATGCTGGGGGGCATCGTGAACAGTGCTGCCAATTTAGCTGCTTTCCCGCTAGCGGGAGAATTTGTTCGCTTGCGGGCGGCGTTTTTTTTAAAGCGGTTTTCATGTAATGTTCGCTGCTTATTTGGCAGTTCTTAAAAATAAATTTTTATTTAATTGAGTAACGATTTTAAAAATATAATTCCTGCTTTTACTTGTCGCAAACATGCAGCTTACCCATGACCCTTTTGATGTAAGAGGGAATTATGATCACCATCTGCAAACAGTGTGATTTGTATTTCTTAAGTCGTCGTCCATGTCTCCTCTCAACTATGGCCCTTTTTTAGATGGACACCGACATATTAGAACGCCGTGGCGCCATCTATGAGCCATTGGCATAATGGCTTGGGCGAACGCTCCGCGTTGTATGCCATGTATAAGCCCAGTGGAAGTTTCTGGTGGTTTGATCTTTTCGCGCTCGTGCTGTCTGTTTAGTATAACGTGGCGTCTTATGGTGGAAAACGGTTCGGTGAGCCGTACTAAAGTGATATTTCACGTGCCTTGTGAGAGAACAGGCGACGCGACGTTTATTGAGGGTAGCGGCTCCTGAAAAGCACGGCGCTGGGGGCTGGCTATCGAGCGGGCGGAGAAGCACGCGCACTTCTTTCTTCTTGTCCGTGCCTGCCTCCTAGCGCTGTACCCACTACTGCTGGTGGCATTTCCTCCCTTCCTCGGAAAAAGCATCGGCTCGATGCTCAAGAAGCGGTGTAAGAAAAGGAGGGGGAAAAAGCATGGCCAAGGCAGGTGCTCGTGCAAAGGACACAATGACAGCTACAGGAAAAACAAAAGCACAGCAGCGGTGAAGTGCGACGGGCACAGTTTCGAGAAACAGATAGATAGCAAATAGTAGCGTAAGTAGAAAGATGAATAAAAAAATAATAATCACGAACGCGCAACATATGGTTTCATGCGCACAACGTGAAGTATGCCAGGGCGAGGTTGTTGTCGACGCCATGTTGGCGCCGCACCGTCCGGAACGACTTCGTAGTTCACGTCACTAATGCGGCGCAGCACTTTGTATGGGACAAAATAGCGGGCCCTAGAGCACTGCACGGGCCGATTTCTGCAGCCCGAGCCCGGCCCGGGCCCGATTTTACACTGGGCGGCCCGTCCGAGCCCGATCAAAACATTTATGGCGAGACCCGGGCCCGGCCCGGGCCCGGAAATATTCTACGTTACCCGCCCGGCCCGGCCCGCCACCCCTTTACCTTAGGCCCGAGCCCGGCCCGAGCCCGGCTCGAAACCGGCTCGAAACCGGCCCGAACCCGGCCCAAGACCGAAAAACACATGTTTTTCAGAGTTGAGAGGCCCGAGAATAACTCGCTGCACGTTACATGCGCACCACCAGAAAGCCCGAGCCCGGCCCGGGCCCGTGTCAAAAAACGCGAGCCCGGCCCGGGCCCGGGTCAAAAAAGCACACGCCATGCCCGAGCCCGGCCCGAGCCCATGAAAAAACTGCTCTACCCGGCCCGGCCCGGGCTTTCGGGTAAGCCCCAGCCCGTGCAGTGCTCTAATAGCGGCTAATCAACTTTTCACAAAGGCCACGGTGGCAAACAGGGGTCCACACCCACACTTGGTCTCCGGGAGGGTAGCACACGTGTCTCTGGCGGATGTTATAACGCCGTGCATCTGCGCACTGCTGCATACCGATGTGCAGCCGCGCGAGCTGGCGGGCTTCCTCAGCGCTCTCAGCAAATACTTCGGCGTCAATCGTTAGATGAGCGGCGTCTGGACACGAAAGCATAGCGTCGAGCATTGTCTAAACTTCGCGGCCCAAAAGGAGTGGTGTGAACCGCGTCGTCTCTTGTACGGCGGTATTATACGCGAAGGTCATGTAAGGCAAGATGCGATCCCATGTTTTGTGCTGGACGTCGATGTATACATAGAGATCATGTCTGTGATGGTCTTGTTTAATCACTCCGTAAGTCAATTGGACTGCGGATGGTAAGCAGTCGTCTTTCGTTGCCTGGTGTTGCTCAATTGAAAAATTTCCTCCATGAGCTGTGCTGTGAACGCCGTCCCTCTGTCTGTGATGACAGTGGATGGGGCACCATGACGCAATACAATGCGGCTTCTGAGGCGCTCCCTCAGAATCCGTGGCTCGTGGGAGCGCCTCTGTCTCGGCATAGCGGGTTAAATAGTCAGTCGCAACAATCACCCACTTGTCGCCGTCGGTTGACAGAGGAAAAGGCCCAAGAATGTCCAAGCCGACTTGGTCGAATGGCCGATGAGGTGCTTCAATGGGTTGCAATAACCCGGCGGGCTTCATGGGCGGTGACTTTCGTCGTTGGTATTCACGGCAGCCTTTAACGTACTGAGTGACACTTGCCGAAAGGCCGGGCCACTAATACATCACGCGCACTCTGGCAAGCGTTCGCGAGGAGCCTAAGTGGCCATATGTGGGCTGGTCATGGCAAGCGCAAAAATATCGTGGAGCAAGTCCTTTGGAACTACCAGGAGGTAGGCTCGGTCGTTTGAACGGGTCTTTCTCTTGTAAAGCACGTTATCTCGTAGACAAAAGGACGTCAATACGCGACGTAGATGGCGTGGTATGGTTGTTGGGCGACCCTCCAAGTGATCGATGATAGGTCGACTTGCAGGGTCGTCAAGCTGCCGTCTGATTAAGTCTGATGCAGTAATGGCACCCAGGAAGCCGTCATCGTCCTCTGACTCTCGGCGGGCAAATTCGGCGGGTGCACGCGACAGGGTGTCAGCGTCTTGGTGCTTGCACCCAGACTTGTAAACGATAGTGACGTCCAATTCCTGTAGCCTCAAGCTGCAATGTGCCAGTCGTCCTGAAGGATCGCGTATGTTTGCCAACCAACATAGAGTATGGTGGTCTGTCACCACTTTGAAGGGATGGCCGTAGAGATAAAGACGAAACTTCGTGATCGCCCACACCACCGCGATACACTCTTTTTCTGTGGTAGAGTAGTTTGCCTCAGCACGGGACAGCGAGCGGGTAGCATAAGCTACCACTCTTTCATAGCCATCTTGACGTTGGACGAGTACTGCGCCAAGACCGATGTTACTGGCGTCAGTATGCGCCTCGGTGTCAGCCGCGTCGTCAAAATGTGCCAGGACGGGTGCTGACTGCCTGCGCTGTCGTAGTTCAGCGAAGGCCGCCTGTTGCTCATTCGTCCAGGTAAATGGCGTGTCATCCCTTGTAAGGCGAGTCAGGGATTCTGCTATCTTCGACAAGTTTTCAATGAAACGGCCATAATACACACACAAGGCCAGGAAGCGCCGCACGGCCTCCTTGTCGGCAGGAGGAGGAAATCCTGCTACCGTGACAAGTTTGTCGAGATCGGGTCGGAGTCCTCTGGCGCTTACGACGTGTCCGAGAAACTTCAGCTCTTCATAACCAAAGTGGCACTTTTTTGGTTTAAGCGTAAAGATCAGCCAATCGGATCGTTTCTAACACACTCCGCAGGCGGTGAAGATGCTGCTCGAACGTTTCAGAAAATACGACCACGTCATCGAGGTACACAAGACAAGTCTGCCACTTCAGTCCAGCGAGGACAGTATCCATCATTCGCCGGAAAGTAGCTGGGGCTGAACACAAGCCGAAAGGGAGCACTCGAAATTCATAGAGGCCGTCGGGAGTCACAAAGGCAGTTTTTTCGCGGTCTCGTTCATCTACCTCGATCTGCCAGTACCCGCTTTTCAAATCGAGTGATGAAAAGTACTGGGCACGCCGCAGTCTATCTAACGAGTCGTCGATACGTGGCAGTGGTACACGTCCCTTTTAGTTACGTTGTTGAGCTTCCGGTAGTCAACGCAGAAACGTAGCGTTACGTCTTTATTTTTGGCAAGAACGACCGGAGACGACCATGGGCTGTTGGAAGGTTCGATAACGCCGTCTTCAAGAATCTCTAGGACTTGCCTACGAATCGCCTTTTGCCGACACGCGGTAGGGCTGCTGGCGTATCGGGCGTGCGTTATCGCATGTAATGATCCCGTGTCGTGTGATTGAAGTCTGGCGAACTTTAGACGAACTTGCGAAACATTCCCTGAATTCAAGCAAGAGCTCCCGCAGTGACGCCTGGTTATCTTTCGACAGCTCTGAATTGATGTAGATGTTGCCCAGTGACTTGTCAGCCATTCCCTCAGCTTCAGAGGTAAAACATTCAGCCACGTTCTCTATTTGGTCGGCCAACGCTATCGAAGTACCGCGGAACAGGTGTCAATACTCGTTACTGAAGTTCGTGACAAACAACTGAGAACGGCCATCACTAAGCTGTAGCACACTTCTAGCAGCACAAACACCTTGCATCAGTAGATGCGATAAGTTACTTTCAGCGACCACTTCACCTTCGCGCATTCCACCGCACATCACTTCGACTAGGACACTGGTTTGGGGAGGAAGCGTAACACTTTCGGCGGAGACACGAAGGGCGTCGTCTCGTTACTCGTGGTCGTACTCGTCGAGTGCTCGGTCTGCTGAGATGGTGACTACACCTCCCCGTAGGTCAATAACAGCGCCGTATTCTTGCAGAAAATCAACCCCGAGAATGACGTCACGGGAGCATGCGCGTAGGACAAGGCAGCTTGCCACGAATGTCGATCCTCGAATCCGAACTCTTGTCGTGCAGGTTTCCAGTGGAGTAATGACGTGACCGCCAGCCGTATGAATCTGCGAGCCATGCCAAGGGGTAATTACTATCTTTAGAAACGTTGCCAGCTTCCCGCTTAAGATAGAATAGTCCGCACCGGTATCTACTATAGCGCTAACCGCGTAACCGTCGATCACCACCGGTATGTCGAGCGAAAGCCGGTCATTCTATTCACCTGCAGTTGACGTCGGATCGGTGTCCTCACTCGTTCGCGTCGATCGGAGGTCTTCAGCGTGTCGACTGCCAGCGGCCTCGCCCCCAAAGGTCGCTGTGGTGAGTTTTCCCGGCGGGGACTTGGCGATCGTGTGCCCGAATATCGCTGGGCGGTGGTGAAAATCGCCGTGGTGACGGCGAGCGTGACTGTCGCCCGGTAGACGGTGGCATGCGCTGTTGAGCAAGATAATCTTCTATCTCCCGAGGTAGTTGGCCAAGTCAGGGTGGCGGCAATATAAATTGTCATGGCCCGAGTTCCTGCTGGCGTTGACACGGACGGAGCACCCATGCAGTGCGATGTGTGCGCGTCTGTTTGAGCCTACAGTCAACCCCTGAGATCAGTAGCATATTTCGCAAAATTAGTTTCACTGGTCTCACCTTACTTCAATAATGTCACTGTAATTCTAAGCTGTGGTTTAGGAGCATTGAGGAGTTAGGAACATACACCACCATCGAAACAGTGGGAGCACCGTTCTGCTACAGAATGAGTTCTGCTGTTTTATTCGACAAGTGTTAAAATTTGTTTTCTGTAGATGCACGGCGTGACCACTTCGTTTTTCCTGGACGCGATTTCCGCACACGAATAGAATTGTTTTGGTTAGCAATAACAGCATATCGTACAGTGCAAATCCCACTTGTCGAGTGGCCGAGCAGCCAGCTGTGGACTGCTCTAGCGTCCTAAGCAGTGGTGGATGCTGGATTATAGATCTGTGCTTTATCGCGCATGCGCCCAGCATGCGCAGTTACCATGCATGGTCTTATCGCGGCGTTAGCCACTGTTCTTTTTTCGCGAGAGATGGCGACCAAGTCGGTTGAATGGCTAGGTACGTGATTCAGACTTCATACAAGCTGCAAGAGAATGAAAACCGATTTCTTTAAAATTTGCTCTGTCTTGTTCGGCCCGACCTCTACGACGCACTCACCCGTTTTGCGGGAATTGTGTCCTCACAAATAAACTTGGCATTATTTTTATGCGATCCCCTTTGAATACCGCTGCTTTATAGGGCAAAAAAGCAATGCCGAAACACTAAGCTTATATGTATCATGCTGGGAGTTGTGCCACGCCATCGGCCTCATGCAGGAGGCTCACGTGTACAAAGCATAGTGATTTCTAGTCTGCTAGACTTGAAATGCTTGAGAACGATGCCGGTGGCTGACGCAAATATTTTATAACGACTGGTGATTCGGGGTTACATTGGGTTGGCCGTACACGACTCCTCTTATGTTTTAATTGCCACGCCAAGCGAGCAGACAGTGAGATTTTTCTCAACACGCTGGCGGTTCACAGACGCCGCTGCTGCTCCGTCGACTGGAAACCGATACAGCAAAAATACTTCACAGCACGTACACCCGCCGGGGCTAACGAGGCACTTCGCATGTTTGCTCAGCCGAGAAATATTTCCGTCAACTGTATTTACTACTGCACAGTGGTTCCCTGTCGATTTTATATGAACTGACATCACGTAAATTTCTCGGTGAATGATCTAAGACACCGCCAAATCGCTCCGAAGCACGCGACGGCCGGATGGATGGATGCTGTGAGCTTCCTCTTTGAGACGGGGCGTTGGGTTGCGGCACTAAGCTCTTTTTCCTATTTTGCCTAATGTCCTACCTATCTTCCAAGAGCGAAGCTCACCGGGTATCGTGACCGACAGTTTTCGCGGCCAACCAACCACAGCGGAGGACGCGCGCGACCTCACCGCCGCTGGATTCCTTTACTACGACCAGATGGCGCTCGCCTCCGCGCATCTATGGCGGCGGCGGAGGCCGTGCGATGGAAAGAAAAGAACCAGAAAAACACAACCTCGTGTTTCGACTCTTCATGCACCCACACAATGTTTCGCCGTATGTAGATTCTAACTCGTTGGATCTGCTGCATTAAAAAATAACACATAAAGAACTTCCAGCATCAAAGTTTCTGAACCACTATTTGGTACTTTGTTTTTGTACGCCTCCGTTCTTAGTGGCCTCACTACTTTTCTGCCACCAAACCTCCAGTCGCCTTTTACTAATCCCTATTGTGGACATGTTTACTTTCCTTCTGCTATCACTGAACCCAAGGGCTTCAAGCAGGCCAGGTGAGCCTAAACCGACAGCTGGGTACCTTCACATTTTAATAAAACATGTTCCATCATTTCCCTAGTTTTACCGCAGGAGGCACACGCTTCTTCGTCCTTGGTGTCCCTCTCTTTGTAACTACGCGCTCTAAGGCATCGTGATCTCCGTTCCAAAAGTAAAGAGCTTCCCTCTGAATTATCATAAATTGTTTCGCCACCCAGGATATTCTCTCAGCCTCTCTGACTTCGCGTTTGACGTTCTTCGTTCACACTTAAACAGCGCCGCGCCGGTTCACAAAAGCCAGGGAGAAGGAAAGGCTCGTGGCGCTTCTTTTCTTGCTCGCCCGATGCAAAGGTCTATAGCTCAAGCAGCTTCACTTTTCCACCCATTTTCGCAGAAACGCTTTAGGGGATTGTGCGTCGTGAAATGGCTTTAGTGAAATACATCCAATAATATAGTTGGTGAATTTTGCATTACGAGGGCTGGTGCTGCCGTGGTCCAGCGCCGACGTTGAGCATGTTTTCAGCCATCTGAATGTGACCAAATTGAAGTTAAACAACAGAATGTTCACTGCGATGACAAATGTCACCCTTAATGTGCGGGCTGGTATCCGAAGAAATGATAAATGCCGCTTAAGTTACACACTGCCCCAGCACGTTGTTTGCAAGGTTGGCACGATGGAGGTCTGCGAGGTCCACGATGGCACCGATCCTAGACCCAGCTACGCGAGCGAATAAATACTCACACAGGGGTATTTAGGTGCTCGTATCGCGGGTGTTTTTTTATTCTTCTTTCTTTCTTTTAGGGGCGAAGCCCCTGAGGGTGTGGGTCTGTCCCTCCTCTGTAGTAGTAGAAGTAAGTAGTAGTAGTAGTAGTCATCGTCGTAGTAGGTATACTCGCGGACAACTTTCTGTGGCAATGAAGGGAAAGCTACTGGAGGCAAAGCGCGCACAAGCGAGAGCGCTTCTGAAAAGAGTCCCTCGTTTTAAACCACGTTGGTTTAGGCTGAGGAAGAGAAAACATAAACAGCTTATTAGTAACAGTTAAATAAGGCAGAACAGACTACTGAGCGTAAAAATTTACTTATTTTGTGGCTTTTCCCTTCCGCATCTGGGCAAACGCGAAACCGTCGCACGTGAAAGCTGCGTCGATTCAGCGTCCGTTCCGAGCAACCAAAAGCACTGTCAAACGCTGCCGAACTACTTGGCGCGGTAACGCTGTGCAGCATCCACGCGCCCGTAGCTTTCCCTTCATTGCCACATAAAGTTGTCCGCGAGTATAGCCACGTCTACTTTTATGAAAAAAAAAAAATCTGAAAGGTCCGTCCGTAGCGCGGAAGCGAACCAGGGGCCCCTCGCTTCCGAACGCGTGGCGCTAACCACTACGTCAAGAAGCGCACATGGACACACGCACCACGATGACAATAAATACCCAACACTAACGAAAGACTGCGCGTTTCTAACGCGTTTGTGCTAGCGCGTTACGGCCCGTGTAAGAAGCTGGTGTAAGACGCTGTGGCCTCTCCGCCTTACCCCCGTATTCATAAACGCTGATGGCGTCGGCAAACGCGGTGCACGTTCCGGCATGTGTAAACGGCTGCGTAAGACGCTGTGGGCTCTCCCCCTTACTAGAGAGTACTGCACGTTTCTAACGCGCTTGTGCTAGCGTCCCCTTAAGCGGGAGATGGTGCAATTATAATGAAGGGCGCTGTTATAAAATAGGAATGACGTCACATATGGCGTGTGTCATTGGTGGAAGTCAATAGTTCGATTTAGTGCGGCGAGACTGGGCGAATTACACGGAAGATTCACGGTTTACCGATGATTCCCTCCGGAGCTTCGCCCACTCATCATCATTCACCCCGTGGATATGCGGTGTTTTTTTTGTTTTTTTAACACGAAAGTGTTTTATGCCGGGGTCCACCAAGACTTCACTGACGTATTTCCGTCACGGAAATACGTCAGCTTACAATGTACACGAACATAATACAAAGAAAGAAACCAGAAGAAAAAGTTCCACAAACATGCAAAATCTGGAAATCTAACCCACGACCTCTCGGTCCGCGACGATAGATCGCCGAGCGTTTAACCCATTGCGCCACAAACGCATTTGCAGAGAGCTACACAGACGCGCCTTATATATCTAACACTCCTCCGTGTACCCGCGCTCTTGCTCGGGGCGGTGCCGCCGCCTACGAGCAGAAAAGAGAAGTACTGCATTATGACACTAACGCGCACCGACAGTGAACGCTTCGGTGGTCTCAGCACTAAGACGCCTCGATGCCAGCATTCGAAGGGACGCTGGCATCAAGAAGCACTACCAACGCCAGGTGGCGTTCACCGTACTCAGCACAGCGGAGCGTGGCCTCCGCAATTAGCTCTGAAAATGTTTCTGAAGTTGATCGCGGAGGCTGCAATTACGACGCGCTGTACGCGCTGATTTGACTCGGTGACGATTCAGTTACGTGCTTTGTCTTGCGCGTTGTATTAGTGTGTCAGTTACGTGCTTCGTCTTTCGCGTTGTGCTAGCGTGTGCAGCGTAGTGCAGCTTCCATATGCACGACGGTTGCTCATGGTCATCGACGTTGGTAGTCGTGATGGAGGAGACGTGCCACCAGGCGTCAGCGTGGGTGCATCAACGCCTAAGGGCGCTTTAGCCACAAAACACCAATAGCCATTATATATCAATGTGCAATAAACATTACACTACTTCTGTGAAGACACGTTTAACTTTCGTGTTCTATACCGATTCCTATATAAGAGGGATCAACCACATTTTTTTGTTTTTAGGGGCGAAGCTCCTTATGGCGGCACCCGTTCCGTCCCCGTCGTAGTAGTAGTAGTAGTAGTGTGTAACCAGTCTGAGAAAAATGAGAAAAAAATTCCGAAGTTGTGTCCGTAGCGCGGAATCGAACCAGGGACCCCTCGCTTCCGAGCGCGCGGCGTTAGCCCACTACGCCACGAAGCGGACATGGACAAACGCACCACGATGGCTATAAATACCCAACATTAACGAAAGGCCGCGTTTCTAACGCGTTTCTAACGCGTTTGTGCTAGCGCGTTACGGCCCGTGCAAGAAGCTGGTGTAAGACGCTGTGGCCTTTCCACCTTACCTTCAACGCGTTTCGAACGCGCTGCCCAAAGCGGTGGCAAGTCAAGTTCAAGTCGAGGAGCGTTTATGAATACGGGGGGTATACTCTCTCAGCAGTCATGTGATGGCGTCGGCAAACGCGGTGCACGTTCCGGCATGTGTAAATGGCTGCGTAAGACGCTGTGGCCGCTCCCCCTTACTAGAGAGTACTGCACGTTTCTAACGCGTTTGTGCTAGCGTCCCCTTAAGCGGGAGATCCGATGATTCCCTCCGGAGCTTCGCCCACTCATCATCATTCACCTCGTGGATCTGCTGTCATTTTTTGTATACCTCTCATTATTTTTCTTTTTCAAAAATTTACCTTGTACCGCTGCCTATGATTTTAAGAGATCAGGTCGTATCCATCTTTTCCCTGCTTTTTTTCCACCAGTACTCTAATCGTCTCTTGCTGATCTCTACGGCTGATCTGTTTATGTTTCTTTCCACTTTAAACCCAAGCGCTTCTGGGAGTTGCACGTTACCTACGGTTCTCGCTGGGTGGATCCCGTCGCATTCCATTAGGATGTGCTGAGTGGTCTCTGGATCTTTACTGCAGCATACACATGTATCATCTAGTTCCCAATATTTGTTCCGATATGTTTTCGTCCTTAGGCAACCGGCTCGAGCCTCAAATAGCAAGGCACTGCCCTTTGTGTTATCGTACAGATTTTCCCTTCTAATTTCTTTCTTCTCATTCTTGTAAATCTCCATTGTCCTTTTCGTTTCCATTCTTTGCATCCAATTCACGGTCTCTATTTCTCTCACTTTCTTTCTGATGACCCCTGGTTCTCTATTTACAGTTTCGGTTATCCTGTACTTGGTTGCCAACTTCCTTGACCTCTTCCTCCATTCTGTGCCCACGCTTTTCATGTAGAGATACTTGTGCACTTTAGCCGCCCATTTATTTTTTTTTTTGGGGGGGGGGGTGATCTCGACTTGGAGCTGCTTTTTTATCTTCCAGTTGGCAACACTGATGCTGAATCGATGAGTCACAATGTAAATCCACCATGCGGTCGACCAGACGGTGACAGTGTGATTGGCAATGCGGTTTCAGCTATTTTGCAGGGTAGCAAACTGGTCGTCTCTCTTCCGGTAACCTCCCCGCATTTCCCATCTCGTTTCTCTCTCTCTCTCTTGGGCGAAAAATCACAATGTAGCGAAGCACTGACTGAGATTTGTAACCGCTGTAAATGGGCGCAATTTCCTGCCGTCGAAATGCCGCGTCGTTCGCATTGGTCGGTCTTCGGTGGTGCTGCGAGCTCTCGAAGTACCACGAAAACAAGGATGCAGCGCGCGGCATTTTACTGCTAGTGCAATCTGACGGGTGTGCGCCAGGTTGCCGTTGTTGCCGCAAAACCAACCTAAACTCCCGCATCGAGTTTCTTTGCGCCCACTGTTTCTTTCTTTCTTTTTTTTTGCACTTTTCTACTCTTGCGTCGAAGCATCATTTGCAGTGTACCGCGAGGGATGACTCAGCTGTTGGTCTGGTCTGGCTGTGTTCCCTCTGTGTTATTTTTGCAATGTAAGTAGCGGTCGAGCTTTCTTTTTCTATCCTATCGCCGATTTCCAAGACAAATACTTGCAGAAATTCCAACTTCGGCTATAATAACTTCGACAGCCGTTATCACCCTTTATATTGTCTTCGCTGGGCTTCAGCCACAGGGACGTCTGCAATTTTTTTTTATATTTTTAAAACACACACACTTGTAAAACTGCCGGCTTTAGGGACAACCACCCTTAGTGAGTAAGAGTCATTGTGCGAAAATAAAAGAATTCTACTGCCGGTTTATTGTACAAAACAAAGGGCTCCTTGAAGCTCCGCGTCTGAAACTCGGCTTTAATTTAAATGCTTTGGGCTTACTATACGTTGTCACCTCGGCACTAAGCTTTAGCCACACGGATACGCTTGCCGCCATATGTGGTTTTATTCAAGCAACAAAACGCATACCGTGCTGATCCCTATTTTCCGAAGCATTCTTATAGTAAATCTAAATTTCTTCTAGTCCTAATTGTTCAGCGAACCTTATTCTTATTTCTCATAACTGTAATAATTCATTCCCCTCGTCTTCTTTATTACATGATGGTCATTTGCTCCAAGTTTTACCTTTTCCAGTTCTTCACTCGTTCCTCCAATGATCCGCGCGTACAAAACACCCGATTCCTGGCCGCTCCCCCCTTTCCCCCCGTGGATACGTGCCCCATATATTTAAGGATCATCAACATCATAATCACCATCATCATCAGCAACTCAGCGCCGGCATCGTGGCCAGCACCCCTGTAGTGGGTGCGTGCTTTTTGGTGCGAGACCAGCGACGACAGTGAAAATTCTTTAAGGTCGTCATCATCAAACGAAGCATCGGCACCCACAGCAGCCATGGGCGGCGCCTTCAGGAAGGAAATCCCGGATCCGCGGACGGGGCTGACGGAGCGTGAGCGGGCCGCCATATTGCAGACGTGGAAGCGCTTCCTGGACGCTCACAAGGACTACGGCGAGCTCATCTTCCTGGCGATGTTCACGCGCCACCCGGACTACATCGAGCTGTTCCGCCAGTTCCGGGGCAAGACCGCGGCCGAGCTGCCCGGTGAAGCCCAGTTCCGCGCGCACGCATGCGCCGTCGGCTACCAGCTCAGTTCCATGGTGGACAGCGTCCACGACTCGGTGCTGCTGGAGGCGCTCATCCGCAAGAACGCCATCTCGCACCTCGAGAGGCCGGGCGTCCACCCCTTCCACTTCCAGGTATGTGGGGCTACACCTGTGTCTGGGGGAGGACTCGTAGGGGGAGGGGGTACGTGGCGGGACCCTGGGAAGTGTCGGCACGAACTTCCCCCCGCCCCGGCCCCCCAGACATAGCGGCAGCTGGAGCCGTAGGCCGCGTTTTTTGCGAGCGAAAACACCAGGCGAGGGCATCCGCACGAAGGGTACACGCGTCGTGTCCGCGGCAAGCAAAACTTGGGAGTTCTAGAACTAGTGTACCTAAGCGGCCGTGCGTACCCAAAGCTCTATAAACAGCTTGCGTTCTTTTGTATGCGTTTTGCGTTCTCTTGCACGCCTGGCCGATAGCGTCCTCCAGCTATCGTTATAAATATGGGCATGACAAATAGCTAGAATATAGCACGCCGTAAATACCAAGTTAGGTGTCGAGGAGAAATGCAAAAAAATCTTGTTTGAAAGAAGAATCGCTGAGACAAAATCCTTGAGTTATTAACACCTAACGATAGAGACACCTCTATCTCGACATTCAGGCCCTGCGAAAGCGACTCGACATTCCGGCCCTGTGAAAGTGCACTGTCCAGCGCAGCTGTTGAAAACCACCACTACAACTGCTGAGGGGGTATGCAATGCTTTATTGTAGGGAGCCTACATGCAAGCACAGCGCTTGCATGCAGGCTCCTATATACTTTATTGCTTTATAGTAATGGTAGTAATGGTAATTTAGAGGAATGGTAGTAATGGCAATTTTGGCAGCACGCCACCCCCCTCAGCGGGACTGCAACAACATCGAAATCAGTTGCTAGGCAGATTCTTTTAGGGGCGAAGCACCTTAGGGCCGAGCCTTGTCCCTCGTAGTCCGTAGCTCTGGTTGGCATGGAGACCGCTATGTATGTATGAGACCGCTATGTATGTATGTATACGCATATGTACATATTGTGAGACGACGCCCGTGACGAAGGCAGAGCTCTTCTATTGTCACACAGCGCGAGAAAGCCCACGAACACCAACCCGACAAAATGATGATGATTATGAGGATGGGTATGTGCACATGATGACGATGATGAACTGCACAGTTAGCGCTCACACTAACTCCCCCCCTCACGAAAGCGGCCGGTAAGGCAGCGAGTCAGAAACGGTCGGAACGCCGAAGATACGGCTTCAGGTGAGAGACGTGAACAATTTCAGTGCTGCGGCAACGGCGGTCAGTAACCGAGGTAACAGGAGCTACGCGATAGTTCACGGCAGATGTTCTTTCAAGCACGGTATGTGGGCAGCGATACCTGTGAAGAAATTTTTCACAGAGCCCTGCCACTCGAACAGGTGTCCACACTAGCACTTCGTCACCTGGTCGGAACGAAATGACACGACGGGTCGCATCGCAACGGACTTTCCTCTTGTCCTGAATGGTCGCGGTGTGGGCCCGCATAATTTTGCGGCAGTGGGCGACGCGGGCGGCGAACTCCTCTGGTAGAGATGTGGATGGAACAGAAGGCGTAGAGAGAAAGGTGGTGTCCAAAACAAAAGACGGTGCACGGCCATACACGAGAAAAAAGGGGCTGTAGTTTGTTGTGCATTGAACGGCAGTATTATATGCAAACGTGACGAAAGGAAGTATAGTGTCCCAGTTTGTGTGGTCGGGTTTCACATACATGGAGATCATGTCGGACAGAGTTCAATGGAAACGCTCGGTAAGACCATTGGTCCGGGGATGGTATGCAGAGGTGGTCTTATGAATGGTGTTTCAGGCTTGCAGGACTTCAGCAAGAACATGGGAAAGAAATGTCTTGCTACGGTCACTTAGAAGAACACGAGGCGCACCGTGGCGCAAGAGAATGGCTTGCAGGACAAACTCGGCGACCTAAGAGGCCGCACCAGAAGGAAGAGCTGCCGTCTCAGCGTAGCGAGTGAGATGGTCCACGGCGGTGACAATCCAGCGGTGACCCGCGGGTGTAAACGGAAGGGGTCCGTATAAGTCGATGCCCACGAATTCAAAGGGAACGGACGGGCATGGCAATGGTTGTAAAGGGCCGGCGGGAAGAGAGGTCGAACGTTTTCGACGTTGGCATGACGCACACGAACTGACGTACTTGGCAACACTAGTAGACAGGCCAGGCCAGAAACAGCGAGTCTTAATGCGGTCGTAGGTTTTATGAAATCCTAAGTGGCCAGCCGTTGTGTCGTCCTGAAAAGCTTGTAAAATTTGCCGTCGAAGTGAGCGAGGGATGACTGGGACGCATCGGTGACCGGTAGGGTGGTAAACTTGCCGCAATAACGAGCCATCATGAAGTTTAAACCGTGCCGGTTGTCATCTTAAGCGGCTGTTGGGAGGACGGGATAAGCCAGTGAGCTGGTCGATAATTGTGCGGCAGTACGTATCTGCACGTTGGAGGGAGGCGAGGTCTTCTGAGGACAGAATGCCAACAGAAGTCACGAACCGTACTGGGGCCATGGTTGTGGTCGGTTGGCTGGACGGTGCCGAACGGAGGGAAGGTGAGACATGGGCATTTGGCGACAGCGGGCAACGAGATAAAGCATCACCATCTTAATGTTGCCTGCCAGACCTATATGTGACAGTGTAGTCGTACTCCTGCAAACGCAGAACCCAACGGCCGAGGCGTCCGGACAGGTTCTTCAGGGAGGAACAACAACACAGAGCATGGTGGTCAGTCACAATTGTGAATTGGCGGCCATATAAATAGGGGCGAAACTTTTGTATGGACCATACGATGGCGAGGCATTCTTGTTCGGTGATAGTATAGTTTCGCTCAGCAGGAGAAAGAGTACGACTCGCGTAGGCCACCACTTGCTCTTCAGACGCGTGGTTCCGCTGCAGCAGGACAGCGCGTGTTCCATGCCCACTTGCGTCAGTGTGGAGGATAGTAGAGGTTGTGGGATCAAAGTGACGAAGCACTGGTCCTGATGTGAGGCATCGCTGGAGGGTCTGAAAGGCGGCTTCACATTCATCAGTCCAGGTAAAGGGTATGGTCGTGGTCAGGAGTTCATGAAGAGGAGCTGCGATAGTCGCGAAGCCACGGACAAAGCGGCGGGAGTACGACGCTAATCCGAGAAAGCTGCGAAGGTCTTTAGGTGTGGTTGGTGTTGGGAAATGCTGTACAGCAGCGACCTTGTCCGGATCTGGCTCAGTACCGTGCTTGCTGACCACGTGACCTAATACTTTGATGCTGCGGCTCGCAAATCGACACTTCTTAGTATTGAGCAGGAGACCGGCCTTGGCTAGACATGTGAGAACGTCGTCTAAACGTTCTAGGTGCTGAGAGAAGCTGGACGAAAAGATGACAATGTCGTCCAGGTAACATAGGCAGGTTTTCCATTTGAGGCCGCGTAGTACGGTGTCGATCATTCGTTCAAATGTGGCTTGCGCATTGAACAAACCAAAAGGCATTACGTTGAATTCGAAAAGGCCATCAGGTGTTGCAAACGCCGTCTTCTCTTTGTCGGGCTCATGCATCGGGATCTGCCAATATCCAGAACGCAAGTCGAGGCTCGAAAAGTATTCGGCACCTTGTAAGGTATGCAAAGCATCGTCAATACGGGGCATAGGATATACGTCCTTACGGGTAATTTTGTTTAGTGCCCTATAATCGACGCAAAAGCGTACCGAACCGTCCTTTTTTTTAACTAGGACAACAGGAGACGACCAAGGGCTTGCTGAAGGCCTTATAACGTTCCGTGCGAGCATGTCGTTGACTTGGTCTTCTATAAATTTCCGTTCAGCAGACGATACACGGTAAGGGCGGCGACAAAGGACGCGGTATCCGTCGGTTTCGATGTGATGAGCGGCCACGGTTGTTTAACCTAAGCAATCCGAACACACGTCAAAGCAAGGTTGGTGTTTCCTTAAGATGGTCAGCAAGGCATCAGTCTGAGTTGGGCTCAGATATGAACTCACAGTGGCCCTGAGAGCACTGGGTGAACCGTCCGTGGGAAGGAGTAGGAAACAGGCGAAGGAGGAAACAGGCGAAGTAGTGACGACACATACTGGTGCGGCGTCGATAAGTATGGCAACAGTGGACCCCTCCGGCAGCAGAAGTGGCTCTGACGTCGTGTTGTAGGCGGTCAGACTGGCGCAGCCGCGAGAGAAACGCACTAGACAAGAAGCGATGGCGATTCTCCGAAAAATGCAGCGCTGAGAAGGGGAAACCACTGCGTCGCCGTCGATATTTTCGCTAGATCTAATGGTGAGAATGCGGGCTTGGCCGGGTGGAAGAACAAAATTTGCCGCTGTGACAAGGTGGGGCGGCGAGGAATCGGCAGCGTCACGGAGCTCGGTGTCCGTAATATGTATAAGTGGTTGTCCACACGAAATGACAACAGATGCAGCTGACAAGAAATCCCAGCCTAAGATGATCGGATGAGCGCACGACGGAAGCACAGTAAACTGTATATGACGGCGAATTCCGTCGATGAGGCCACGAGCAGTACACTGTCCGGTAGGGTAAATCATACTGTCATTGGCGCCACATAAGACCGGACCAACATACGGAGTTTGCACTTTTCGTAGACGGAAGCATAGTGCGCGATGAACAACAGAAATGGCGGCGCCAGTGTCAATAAGAGCGTCGACAGAAACACCTTCCACAGAAACAGCCAGTAAATTAGTCTGGCGAGCAGGAGGAATTGGGACAGTTCGCAAACAAGCAGTTTCTCCTCCAAAAACTGCAGCGTCTAGTTTTCCGGATGGTTGTCGAAAGAAGTGGAGGCAGGACGCAGGGGCGATGAAGTACGGCGGAACGGAGACGGGGAACGACGACGGGTGAGCGAGAAGACCGGGACATGTTTTGGGACAACGGAGGTGAGGGCGAGCGACGTGACGAGGATATATAGGGTCCTGGAACGTCGGCGTCCGATCTCGGCACATAGTGTCTCTCATAGACGGAATAGCCACGTCGTTCATCATGCTAGCGCCGGTGGCAGAAACGAGAGATATGACCACGTATGCCACAGTAGAAACATAATGGGCGGGAAGGGCGCCAGGTATAGTCGTATGGTTGCACGGGGGCCTTCGCTGCCATCGAGGCCAGGTGATCGCAGACAACGGTGGCAGCTGCAGATGGAACTGGGACCGCAGGCCGTGAAGCAATCTCGGCGTAAGAAGGTGCACAAACAGGCGCAGGGGACCAGGCCTGTGTGACACTAGGCATGGATGCCAGTTCTTCTTTGATGATCTCGCGCAATTTGGGAGGAGGAGCGCGCAGAGACGCAATGGCGGTGTTGGCTGGACCATGGCCGTGAAGCTCCTCTCGCACAATGATGCGGATGAGCGCTCGCAACTCGTCGTTGTCGCTAAGGTGAGCGTCGCAGGAGCCGCGTGGAAGACGAAAGGCGCAGATCGTGGCAAGGTGTTGGCATGTCGTGATGATGTCAGTAACTGAAGTGGGGCTCTGGACTACAAGAGCGTTAAAGGCAATGGAGTTGATGCCCTTCAGGATATGGCGGATACGTTCCCCTACGGGCATGTCATTCTGAGCGCGACGGCAGAGAGCCTGAACGTCTTCAATGTAAGATGTATAGGATTCCTCGGCTCCCTGGATGCGGGTAGCGAGCTTCTGTTTCGCTACTTCGGAGCGCCCAGCAGATGTGCCAAATATCTGTCGCAGCTGCGCAGTAAATGCTGGCCAACCAGGGAAGTCGCGCTCATGGTTGAAAAACCAAGTTTGGGCGACCTGCCTGAGGTAGAAGGCAATGTTGCGGAGCTTGTTTGGCTCGTCCCAATGGTTGCAAGCGCTCACCCTGTCGTACTGGTCAAGCCAGTCTTCCACGTCTTCGCCGGGAAGGCCAGAAAAAACCTGAGGGTCGCGGTGCGGTGTCGGACCAAATAGGCCCAGCTGGCGGAGCTGAGGTGGTAGCAGCAGTGGATGCGGTGGTTTGTGCCATGACTGGTGTTGGCGAGCAAAACCGTCGACCAGAGCGGAGCTCCAGGGGTGACCGGTAGAGCAAGAGGACGGGGATATCAACGCACGCTCCACCACTTATGAGACGACGCCCGCGACCAAGGCAGAGCTCTTCTATTGTCACACAGTGCGAGACAGCCCACGAACACCAACCCGACAGAATGATGATGATTATGAGGATGGGTATATACACATGAAGACGATGATGAACTGCACAGTTAGCGCTCACAATATATATATATATATATATATATATATATATATATATATATATATATACAGGGTGTTTCATTTTAGCTGCACCAAATCTTTAAAAATAGCCTGTGGCGGATAGCACAATTATAATCCTTGATCTAAACTAAGCGATGAGCCGGCCATTGCTTCCACAAAAATCAAAACGCCTAATTGAGTAATTAGCATAATTACGCTAATTAACTTTTTGATTTGTGATTTTACGGCACATCTTTCAATCTGCGAATCATAGCCGCTGAGTTCGCAAGGCGTATCATACCACTTGGAACGAATTCTCAGGACCTAACCAGTTTCCAGATAATTTTCAAAGTGTCCGACGAATTGCATGGGCGTTCCAGTTAACTTTGTGCTTCAATGCATAAAACAGCGTTTTCCTCAAAAAGTTAACTGGAACGCCCATACATTTCGTCGGACACGTTAAAAATTAATATCTCGAAACTGGTTCAGTCCTGAGAATTCGTTCGAAGCGGATACGCCTTGCGAACTCAGCGGCTATAATTAGTAGATTGAAAGATGTGCCGTAAAATCATAAATTAAAAATTTCATTAGCGTAATTATGCTAATTACTCAATTAGGCGTTTTGATTTCTCGTGGAAGTAATGGCCGCCTGATCGAGTAGTTTAGATCAAGGATTACAATTGTGCTATCTGCCACAGGCAATTTTTAAAATTTTGGTGCAGCTAAAATGAAACACCCTGTATATATATTTATATATATATATATATATATATATATATATAGTATATGTACGCCAAGCTCCAGCTTCCGGAAGCCGACTTCCACTTCCGGTTCCACTTCCGGTCCCGCTTCCGGTTCCGGAAGCCAGCTTCCGGCTTCCGGAGAACGCTTCCGTCGTTTTCTCTATCGTCCGTAGCTAGGGGCGCTGCGGTGCACAAGGGCGGGCGTTCGTTCCCGACGCGCGTAGTAGTAAGTGGTTCGTGTGGAAAGGGAAAGGTTGACGCTATCTTCTGCAGCCCTTGAGGGAGCACGGCTCAGCGCCAATCCCCGACGCGCGCTCTCTTTCTCTCTCGTCCGTAGCTAAGGGCGCTGCATTGCACAAGGGCGTTCGTTCCCGACGCGCGCTCTCTTTCTCTCTCGTTCCCGACGCGCGCTCTCTTTCTCTCTCGTCCGTAGCTGTGGTTTACCCGAATGATCCCCCGGTGCTTCGCCCACTCATCATCATTCACTTCGTGGATATGCGGTGATTCTTCTTATATATGAAAGGCTAGGGACGTCACTCCTCACGTCGAAAGCTGCCGTCGGCGCGGTAGCTTGCGCAACAGTAATCTTTACCAGGAAACGTACGCGGGTAGCGCTACATGCTTCGCATTAATATCAGGAGCGCCTTATCATCAATTGTGTGGTTCGGATGATTGCCTTGTGCTTGTTCTTCATTGAAACGTATGCTGTTCTCTATGCCGTATGCATGATTCCAAAGAATGTATGCCCTGTTCGCTTTACTTTGCTGAATGCTTGAAGCCTCTGCGTTATGGGGGGTACGAGCCACTGCTCGTACTGCTCCTGGCCCTGCACTGCCGCCGGGATCGGCCCACATTTTTGCTGACGGACGCGGACACGAAAAATGCCGACCAACTAGAGGCTAACGGCTTCGATGTAAAGTGTTGGCTGGTGGTGTTGCAGGGCTGGCCAGATAGCTTTAGGTTGGAGACGGCCAAACTCCCCACGAAAGCACCAGCTCGGTTCTGGTTGCTGGCTCTTGTCGAAAACCTGAACACGCGGAGTGAGTTCAAGATTGCATTTAGGAAGACCTTCGTGGGCGAGACAAACACAGCTGAGAGATGGAAGCAAATGCTAGAGTGAAGTGTTCTTTGCCCACATGAAATGTGAATTTCCAACGGCATACTTCATGCAGAAAAGTCTACTATGCAAGGCACTTGGTCTAGGAATGGCGGACACGAAGGAACATACCTTGGCAGGTGTGTGGTCCAGGGACATCTGCATCTCGCTCACGGAAAAATATAATAAAGACAGAGATGGTGTGTCGACTGATTTGCGACTACTCGAAAGATTACAATATTTTGGGGTCCAGAAGGCTTTGCCAAGACACAAGTCAGACAATTCGCACGCCACTACGCCTCGTTTAAAGCATGCAAGCTAGCGACCTTAGGCTAGTGCACGCTCACTAGAGGAGCCAGCTGCTGTAGTGCGCCATGTAAACCGGAGCAATATTCGTACAGTATTGCCAATTGAGGGAAATAAAGCTACGCAGCCGACGGACCAGACCAGTGTGAGGCAAGCTGCAGATAGCCATAAACGAGACAATGGAAACTGAAAATGCTACAAGTGTGAAGTTCGTGGATGCATCTCAATAGAGGGCACAACAACAAACCCTGTTGATGACTTTATAGTGGACCACCAAAATGAGTGTAATGGTGGCCCAGCTACGTTTCTAAAAACGGCGACAATCAATGGCTCTCACTGGTTATCGGTGATGGTCGATCCAGGGAGCTCAGGATGCATTACGCGTCACCAAGCTGCATAACTACATGGAATGGACAGCATCGACATGGCTGTGCGTTTCATTTTGAACCACGAAGGATGACATAAAGATTTAAATTATGGGATTTCACGTGCCAAAACCATGGTGTGATTGCGAGGCACGCCGTAGTGGGGGACTCCGGATTTATTTTGACGGGTTCTTTAACCTGCACCTAAATCTAAGTTCACGGGTGTCTTTGCATTTCGCCCACATCGAAACGCGGCCGTCGCAGCCGGGATTTGATTCCGCGAACTCGTGCTTAGCAGCGCAACACAATAGCCGACACAAAGATTTATGACCCTAGAGTGCAAGCAAATCAGAGTAATTATTGTTGACAACAAGGCATTGTCTGTTGGCATGCTGGTTGGTAGGACCTGGACAGAGGAAGATCACATAGCCTACCTGCATAGGGGCACGAGCTGAGCCTCGCTTACAGGTAGAAACTACCCCTCTGGAATATCGATCTGGCGCAGGACAAAACGGCTAAGGAATGACTTCATGCCACGGAAACAGTTGTCACAGTTGCACTGCAGAAGAAAACTGTGTTGGATGAAGGTTGCGGCTGGTATTGAGGATGGAGACGTCATCATACCTAATGGGGCTGATACACGAAGTACTGCTTCGCATTGATGGCAGCAAGACCGAAGTGCCTGTGTGCAATGGTAAGCATGACGACCAAAAGCTGATGAAGGGAAGTTTACTTGCAAATGGTGCGCGAGGACACTTGCGCGAGGACATGTTAGTCCTTGTGAAAGGCGCGCCTCAGCAGAAACCGATGGGCAACAGCACGGTAAACTGCGGGGAGGACATAAATGAACAGCAAGGAGAGGCCCTGCTGAGACTACTGAACAAGTACCGGGACTGGTTTGCTTTGAATTTGTGAAAGCTCGGCTGTACCAATCAGCTTGAAAAGTCCATTGCGGAGGAACCAGGAAGCACACCAGTAAGCTTCAAACCATACAAGAGAAATACAGCGCCAACGGAAGAAATCAAAGAGATTCTAAAGGAATGGAAGGCTACTGGCATTGTAACTGAGGCAACTTCGCCTTATGTTAGTTTTGTTCTGCTAATTAATGCGGTAGAAAAATAGAGAAAAACGTCTCGTGGTGGACTGTGGACGGCTCAACAGTTAGACAGTGCCAAAACACTTTCCACTACCAAATAATAATCACCGACGCCTCTCCGGGATTATGTTTCGTGAACTAAGTACAGTTCATTTGCAGAATGGCAGAGTGTTTGCGAACGCCAGCAAACTGGTCTGAACCCACGGCTTATCGGTGCCACCAAGATGGCATAGTGTGCATATGGCTAATTAACGTTTCTTCTTTTTTTACAAGCTTCAACAAATAAATAGGTTGTTTTTAATCAGACTTCTGCGGTAAGTAACGCCAACAAATATAAGCAATGTTGATGTATCGAAGAGTATTATGAAGAGTATTGAAGAAGTCTCGAGTATTATTCTTATACCAGGGGCTAATTTACGATTGAAGTTAGGAATATGCTTTGCGTATTGTAAACTTGGAAGTGCGTAGGTGTTGCTCCCCGAAATGAGCACTCAGAAACAACATGAATGATGCGGTGATGGAAATGAATTGTGGATTGGCTGACGGAAACGTTTTGACTGAAATTTGGAACATGAATGACGTTTTAGAAGGGTGGTGACACCGTCTTGAAATTCCCGCACCAGATCGCCATGGCGTCATCTATTTTTACAGCGTCTGCTCGGTTTTTACGTCGAAGCCCATCGTTTTAGAAATAGGGGACCAAACATTACGGGAAGCAATCCTCGAAGTGTACAAAGGACGGCAAAGTAAGTAGAACGGACGTCAAAATCCCTATAATGGACTTCGCGTATTTTTCTAATCAAAGGTACTTGGGTACGTTATTCTTTAAGCTTCCTCATCTTCTTTGGACCATGAGAAAGGTTGCACGAAGCGTGCGATGCACGTGATATCAGCTACGCGAGAATCGCGTTGGCTTGTTGCTGCTGAGATGATGTTCTTTGCGTAGATGTTGCGTGTTGATTAGCAAAACTTACTCGTTCACAGTCTGAAAGTTTGGCATGTCATTTTAGTTTTACTTCATCTTATGTCACCAGAGAGGTGCAGAGTTGCAAATGCAGGGTACGAATCCCGTCAAGCCTTCATGATTTTTTTTTGTGATGCGTGAACACACCGTACCCTCAGCATTTGTATTCATGCTGAAATAACTTCGATTTGAAATTTCGGTTGATTCTCCCTAGCTGATTGACGCTATGATCGCAACCTTCAGTTGATGCGTGACCTGCATGGTATACCTGTGTGCGCAGTCTCTGGGCTTGGCGGTCATCGATGCGATGAAAGCGAAGGACGAAAAGGGCATGACCTTTGTCGCGATCGGCGCCTGGGAGAAGTTCTTCACAGTGAGTAGCCATGCCCCTGTACTGCACGCTATAGCTTCCCACAATTAATTTTGTACTTTCTTGACAGGTCTTAATTTTGAGCAATTCCCGAATCGAGTCGAGTCAAATACGCATATTCGATAGAGACGACCTTGTAATATGAAGGATAAATATAAATTCCTAACCAGGTTTGTTCACACAGCTGTGCCGAAGTGGTAGTGATAGAGATTGAAGCGGCATTTTCTATAGCAGCTTGACTATACGCCCACATCCCAGAGGTTCACAATGATAGCCCCGAGAGCGACAAAAAGTGTGTGTGTGTGTGTTTTTATAAATGTACGTCGTACAGAAACTGCTAAATGGCAGGACAGCGTTTTTATACGGCAAGCCTGTAAACTGCTAATAGAACAAGGAACACAAAACATCGCGTTTAGAAAAGCAGGTCGAATCGAATAGCGAATATTCTTTGTTCATTTCTAAATGAACTTATTTATATACACGTAGCTATAAGTCCGTTTCGTAAAAATAATGTCTTTCTGCTGTACTTGATACGTGTAATGCCGTTCTGAACTGGGCACCCGATCTATTGATGAGCTTGTGATTGAGAACTAACCGAAAGCGCGATTATTATTATTACAGCGAAGCTGTATGTGCCTAGGCTGAACCGCTCGTTGTCCGACCACAGACACCCTCCGGCGGAAACAAACCTATCAAAAACCTATCGAAAAGTCGCCTGTCGTTCACTTGGTTTATACCAAAATAACCAAGGAATGGCACGAATGTATGACTAACATGACTGATAGATCATGACATAAAAAAATCGCTGTTTCTCCCGAAAAGCGGAGCATGGATTGCGATAGCTAATTAGTGGACAACTATACAATGTGAGGATAGTAGTTTTATCGTTAGTATAAACTTGATAACATAGGCACGCTAACTAAATTAACAAGCATGGCGTCACGCGCGCACAAGCGAACTGAACGCATCGCACTCGATGACCGCAGAAAGTAGCTGTCGAAACGCTGGAGTGAGCGAATCAGAAGCGAGCGAACTGAGCTTCGTGCCGGCGCTCGCATCAACGCGATCTTTGCCGCGAAAACACGGGGAGGTTGGACTCTGCCGAGGCTGCTCCCGACGGCTTTCAAGATACAGCCGCGCGGGCGGGCGCTCGCGGCGGGGATTTGATCCCCCCATCGATATGCGGCCACCGCGGCTGGGATTTGATCCTCCGCTCGGAAGGTGATCATGTACCTTGTCCACCATGACAATGACAATAACGAAATAAAGTAGAAGAATCGACATTTGGGCAAGTTGGTACTGGTTGAACGTCTTGAAGGGCCAGCGCAAGACGACAAAGACAGAAAGCAGGAAAGAAACCGGACAGACACTGTCCTGTGTCTTTCCTGCTATCTGCCTGTGTCGTCTTGCGCTGTCTCTTCAAGGTGTTCAACGAAATAACTGTTTCCTTCGTTGACCGATCGAAGTTTAATACTATTCAGAAGATGGTGACATTCGCCGGATAGCAAACTGCTGCGCCTAAATGGAGACACGTTGCGTTTTCTTCCCCCCTGCACCCTGGTGCTGCAGTTCTTGCTGGGCGTAACCGTGAAGGTGTACGAGGAGTGTCCGGCGAGCGCGAGCGCTCCTAGGAAGGAAAGCATCCCCGGGCCAGCGGCAAACTCCCAGAGCACCTCACCGGCGACCGGCGGCGGGCACCAGCGCAAGAGCAAGAAGCGGTCTTCGTCCAGCACGGGGCCTGCATCGCCCACCAAGAACTAAGCGCGGGCGTGTCTCGGGGCGATTCACGAGCAAGGCCGGGCAACGCAGCACGAACAGTGCGTGCTGCGCCCGTAGACATGAATCGCCTAGAATCACGTGACTGCCGCGAAGTTGGATTTGCAAGGGGCGCGCGGCGCTGTTCAAGCACGAGACTGCCGTGTGGCGACTCCCCGGACAGTCCTCACATTTCCCTGGTACCTGTGCGCCTGAAAACACACTTTCGCCGTCGCCAGGCCGTGAGAGGGTTGTGCCTCGACCCGACGAATACGTCGCGATAGCTAAGTATGGGAATTAATAAATTTATCCGATGCTCTGGATGGTAACTGGGCCGTGCATTTTAAATTTATGCGCGACTCGCGCTTCGTCACTGGCCCGGGCGGCGCTTCGCCGGCGTTATGAGCCCGGATCGACCAGATCAAAAGGTGGCGCGTTCGAGCCACGTCTAGGTTCCCGCGCTATACCGAAGTAAGTTTCTTTAACTAAATGGCTTGTCGTAGGTTAGGCAGAGGCGTAGGCGACCGATCAGGCTGGCAACCAGAAACCACTCGCTTAATTGCGAGCGCGTGCGTCTCGAGGCGCCGGAGAAGAATGGCGCATAAGCGCGTCAAAGTGGAACTGAAAGGCCGGGAAGATGAGGGCGCCACTAGAACCAGTTATGAGCGTCTCAGTTATGAGTTATGAGCGGGGAACAGACGCCCCCATTGGAAGTGCATTCTCAGCGCAGCAGGAGCAGCGCGCTAAAGCGATCCCACCCTACAGGACCGAGTCCTGAGGTGGGCTCAGGAGGTAGCGGAGGCCTACCACTACTGGTAGGTGGACGTCTGGCAACATAAGGTGCTGAGACTGGAGGACACAGACCTACCTCTCTCCCTCCCGGCCCCTCCTCTTTCTTAAAAAGGGAGATAAAGGTTTGTTCATTCATTCAAAGGGAAACGTTCTTGCCAAGTTCGAGAAACTTTTTTGTTATGTATCTGGGCAAAGCATCTAACGCCGAACGCGTCTGGCGCCGTGTAGGAATGGTGCAGTGGAGTAGTTTACGAGCCTATAGTTTCAAGGATGGATTTTCATACAGCAATTACTCGAGGAAACTGTAGGGCTAGTGCCTACAGGAGCTGCAAGCATTGCGATTCAGCCAGCATGAGAATGATTGTACACGGATTTGCCTCAACTTCGTCCTTTTCGCTTCAAACGGCGTTGTCACTTTGCAAACTGATCAGTACGGTGTTATACATAATGAAATAAACATTTTAAAAATTCAGAGCTGTTCCACTCTGTGAAGGTGGATGACCAGTGTAGCTGTATTTGAGGTCTATACACTATCGATGACGCATCGATAGTGTATAGACATTCCCGCTTCTGTTCACGACGGTGTTCTTCGTAGGCGCGCTGTTGTTCTGCAGTCCTCACCGCACGCGGCCTACATATATCGCACGGATGGAAGGGAACTGAGATAAGATTACGTGGCTCACCTATAGAGCCAGTGACGTCAAACCACAATCCATACTAAACATTGTCTATTCCGGTTTTACTTTCTTTATTACATTATTCTTTTTTATCACAATACGTTTGGACACTTCTCGCGATTAAACGCCGCTGAAGCACACCAGGCGATACGCTTTTATCACTTTTTGTCACCGGGATCGGCCTGTCGTGAACTCTGGAGCGGCCGGCATCTTTCATGCCTACGCACACAAACCGAGAGAAGCTAGCGTATAACAGCTCCGCTGTAAAAACTGTCAGACGGCAGGATTCGAACACAGGATCTTTAGCACAGAAGCATGATATTGAAACCATTACGCCACGGATGCTTGCGGTGCTTGCGTCGACAGGCGGCATAGAACACCCTTTCACGCTGGCAAGCCAGCTCGTTGAGACGCTTGGCGCGTTTCGATATCGCCACCTCGACAGGCGTTACCGCTGTAATTAGTAGCGATTGCGTGTCTTCGCAGAGTGTTATTGCTGTCTACATTTAGAGAAGAACATATGACTTCGAAATTTAGACTCATTACGGCAGATAAAGCGTAATAAACAAACGTGCTTTTCTTTATTATTAATAGTTATTTCTCGAAAACCACGCTTCATGTACACGCACGTACACATGATTCATGAGCCAATCGCGCCAGCCATGTTTCGCTTTACGAAGATGACAGCTGGAGTTCGGTCTGCCTGTTTCTTTATTGATGCGAAAGCATCAAATAGTCTATTGAGCGAAAAAGCTGGTGTCTCCGGTCTCTAGCAGCGAAACGGCACCTAAATTCGCATTGGCTGCTACGCCAGCTCCGAGTGCGCTTCGACATATTCCCATTGGCTGCGACGCCACGTCGCAAGTGCGTCTTGACGGAGCAGAGCGTGTGAAAGGTAACACCTGCAACTGCGCAAGCGCGCCACGTGTTGCGTGAGGGGAGAGGGCATTGCCGCAACGCCACGTCACACGCGCTCTCGCTCCGGGAAGCCGGCGCACGGTAAACACCACCAACATAGCGCAAGGCCTTCGCACTCCGATCATGACGTCATGCTATCTGGAGCCCGACTGCCATAGAATCCAATGGGGATGCTCACGCGTAAGCAACAGTGATTTTGACGTCACCGCTTTCGTCACGCCAGCCTTGGCAAATGGAAATTTCGGGCCAGGTAGCATGACGTCATAGATCGGACTGCGTAGGCCTGTGCTATCTGGGTGGTGTTAGCACGGTTCGTATCTCTCCCTCTCACCCCCACTGGGCTTAGCTGCTGCGCGCGCCTGCCATCCTTGGTGGCCGCTGCTGCTTGCTCGGTCTCTGGGCTGGCGCGGCCGCTCTGGCCGCCCGGTGTAGAACGCGCTCCCAACCCCCTCCCTCCCTACCATCCCTCCGCGGCATTGCACGCGACTGGAAGACGGCGCGCTTCATTGCTGGGCTCACCTCGCACGTTTTCACTCGCTCATACAGCTTACAGCACGCGGCGACGATTTTATCGCCCTTGGACTTATACGGAACCTTACAGCGACGGCAACGGCTGAAATCCGTCTGGAGTGTCCATATAATTGATATCGCAATAATAAAATATATGTGCGGCCAGCTGTCTTCCCAATAACCGAAATAAACTGGACCATGCTTCATGTAGGCACAGGCGCTAATGGGCGTAACCGAGCCGGGCAGGGCCCAAATTTTTCGGGCCCGGGCCAGGTACGGCCCAAGTTTGAAAGCACCGGCGAGGCTCGGGCCAGGCTCGGGCCGGCCAGCCAATGCCACTTTCGGGCTCGGCCCAGGCCGGGTGCGGCCCTAGCCCAAGACCAAACCGGAGCCCGAAAGTGGCATCATCATCCTTCCAGCCTTGTCCTCCCATTCTCGTCATGTGGTCGTCGTCATACAGACTTCGTGATACAGTCGTCATCCAGCCATTGTCGTCATACACTCATCGTAATCCATGTGTCATAATGCATTGAAGAGCGGCATATACCCAGTGGCAGATAGATAGATAGATAAACTTTAATTCAAAGATAGTTTTGTCTTGCCCCAATGGGGCATCGCTAATGGTCGGGGTCCCTAGTCCAGGGCTCCGCTGGCTCTTTCCATCTTCTCTGCTCTCTGGATCAGCTTGAGCTGGTCATCGAGGGCTGAGCTGGACAGCAGTGCCTCCCATTGCTCCCTCGTGGTGTTCGTGTCATGGTGTTCTATGTTGTGTAGCGTGCACTCCCACGTAATGTGGTATAGGGTTGGTGTGGCGCCACACCACGGGCATTCGTCCCTGTAGGCTGCGGGGTGCAGGCGATGTAATATGTGTAGGTTCGTGTAAGTGCCTGTCTGGAGCCTACGCCAGGCAGCGGCATCCTCCGTCTTTAGTATTCGATGGGGTGGGGGATATCGCAAGCGACTCCCTCTGTGGTAGTTCAGGATTGCTGAATACTCGGGGTCAACTGGGTCAGGGTAATCTGCAGTCGGCGTGATGAGTGCTCGGTTATGTGCAAATTCTCGAGCTGCTCTGTCGGCATACAGGTTACCCGTGATGGCCGCGTGACCCGGTATCCAAATGATGGTTATGATGGTGTTGTCAGTGTCCTCCTTGGGTATTTGGGCTAGGACTTGTGCCGCAGGTCTTGCGATTCTTCCCTGTAGGAAGTTGCGGCAGGCCTGCTGGGAGTCCGTGAGGATCGTCAGTGGTTTGCTTGCGTGTTGGACTTCGCGGATGGCTAACGCGATGGCCAGCTCTTTCGCTTCCGTGATCGTGCAGGGGCGGGTCGATGCACTGGAAGTGACGTGGCCTCGGCGGTCGCAGACCACTGCCACGGCGCCCTTTTTTTCTTCGTTCCGTACATAGCGGCGTCCGTAAAACGGACCGTGGTATCGAACCTGAATGTTTTCTCTATGTATTGGGCCCTTGCTTTCCTCCTTCCGGAGTGTAGGTTAGGGTCCATGTTGCGTGGTATTGGGGCAATGTGATACCTGTCCTGGACGTGACGAGGTATCGTGCAGGTTTCTTGGGTTCGTATTGTTGTGGCTTTGAAGCCCAAGGTTTGTAGGACCTGCCGGCCCGTGTGAGTCCGCGCAAGTCTCTGTTGTTGTGAGACGTGAAGGGCTTCTGTGAGTTCGCTGAGGGTGTTGTGTAACCCCAGCGCCAATAATTTCTCAGTCGATGTACTCATCGGCAGGCGGAGAGCGGTCTTGAAAACCATCCTCAAGAGCGTGTCGGCCTGTTTCGTCTCGGATTGTGTGAGATGGTAGTAAGGAAGGCTGTATGTGATTCTGCTCACCACCAGGCTTTTGACTAGTAGGAGTGTGTCCCCTTCCTTCATGCCTCTATTCTTCGATGTTACACGGGGTATCATGCGTGATATCGCCTTGACACTTATTTTGAGGAGCGTAAGGGTGTGTGTAGCACGCTGGTTAGACTGCAGCCACATGCCCAGCACCCTGAGCAATGACGTTTCTGGTATGAGGCGCCCGTTGAGGTGTACCTCGATTTTTCGTGTTGGGTCTGTGGGGACTGTGTGGTTACCCCGGCAGTCCTGCAGTTTTCTTGCGAGGGCGATCATGGCGACATTGAAGAGCGTGGGTGAGATGACTGCTCCTTGTGGTGTGCCCTTGTTGGGAGGGTGGTATACTGCAGTCTGGATGTCCCCAATATTCAGCTCTGCCGTGCGGTGGCTTAGGAAGCTCTGAACGTACTTCTACGTTCGCTCACCGCAGTTGATGTTGGCGAGCCCTTCTAGGATTCCTTGGTGGCTGACGTTGTCGAAAGCTCCTTTGATGTCGATTGCTAGGAGGGCATGTTCGCCGCTGCGGGGAACGTTGCTGAGGACTTGTTCTTTGATTTCGAGTAAAACGTCTTGTGTGGACAAGCCTGCGCGGAAACCAAACATGGTGTCTAGCAGGTGCTTGTTGTCTTCTAAGTGTCTCTGTAGTCTCTTGTGTATGATTTTCTCGTACACCTTGCCGAGGCAGGATGTGAGCGAGATTGGTCTCAGATTTTCAATTGCCAATTTCTTCCCCGGTTTGGGGATCATGATTATGCGTGTGTGTTTCCACATCGCCGGCACCGTACCTTGTTCCCAGTGTTGGTTGAGAAAGGCCGTGAGCGCGGAGATGGCCTTGTCGCTAAGGTTTCTGATCATGGCGTTCGTGATACGGTCCGTGCCCGCCGCTGTGTTACGGGTGGTGGCTGCGATGGCCGCTCTCACCTCGTTTTCTGTGATGGGTTCGTCCAAAAGTGGGTTGGGTTGTCCCATGTATGGTGTTGTACATATTTGCGTGGGAGCTGGATCTCCATAGCACTTGTCCTTGATGGCGTCGATGAGGTCTTGTTGGCTGCCTGGGTAGGTGTGTAGTAGCCGCTCCAGGGCCTTGTGCCCCTCTTCTTTGGTTTTGGTGGGGTCCAGGATGGCTTTGAGTATGTGCCACGTCTTGGCGGTACCCAGGGTGCCACCGAAGGAGTCGCAGAATCTATACCAGTTCGCCGAGGCGAGTTGTATGGCAGACAGACAGACAGACATGAACTTTATTTGGTCCTGAGGAACTGCGTGTGGACCCCCTGTTGGAAGTCCGTAGTAGTCGCTGGCCGCGTCCACGTAGGGGCAGGAAGACCGTGGTTCTCCGCCCTTTCGCAGGCCCTCTGGACAGCGTGGAGTTGGACTGAGAGTATGCTGCTTTTAAGGGCATTGTCCCAGTCCGCTTCTTTGTTTAACGGTGCGTTACGTAACGCAGGGCCTTGCCAGAGCATGTGAGCCAATGTACAGAAATGCACACCACAATCTGGACAGTGTGGTTCTATATTTGAGGCGATGCGACTTAGAAAGCCCCTCGAAGGAAAGGACCCCGTTTGGAGCATTCTAAAAGTCGACGATTGAGACCTGTTAAGCTTAGGATGAGGTAGTGGAAAACTCCTCCGCTCTAACTGGTAGTGAGAAACTATTTCGTGGAATGTAAGTAATGGGTCGCTGTGCTTAATTTCGTCTGGCCCCCCAAAAGCTTCCATACCGCCGCGGCGGGTAAGATCTCGCGCACGGTTATGAGCGAGCTCATTGGGGTTTGGGAGATTTATAAGAATATTCGGACCCATGTGGGCTGGAAACCACGTAATGAGGTGAAAACCAGTAACCACCCTATTTCTGAGGATGGCCGCAGCCTCTCGGGAGAAGGAACCCGATGCAAAGGCACGTATGGCCACATGAGAGTCTGTGTATATATTGGGACGCACAGGGTCCCTCATTGCTAAAACTATGGCTATCTGTTCTGCTACATCGATGGAGATATGACGGACAGAAGCCGCGTTGATGAGTGTACCGTTCGTATCAACTACTGCCGAAACAAAGTTGCTGGTCTGTCCATATTGGGCCGCATCTACGAATGCTGCCAAGCTTGGGCTATCTGCGACTGTCTTTAAAATAGCCCGGGCGCGAACCTTGCGTCGCCCAACGTTATACTGTGGGTGAACATTCCTAGGAAAAGGACTAACAGCGAATGATGCCCGGATTGCTTCCGAGAGTGATTCCTCATGGTCGTTGATATTAAGCTTGGAGCTAAGTTGACTGAGTCTAGTAAACGTCTTCCGGCTTTGGATGTAGATAGCCTGACAATTTGTGCTGTTCTTTGGGCCTCTATCACCTCCGAAACGGTATTATGCATGCCCAGTTGCATAAGCTTCTCTGTACTAGTGGTGACTGCTAGTCCCAGTACTCTTTTAGTGCTCTTGCGCATGAGCGTGTCTATTTTGTTCCTGTCTGTCTTAGTCCAATTTAGTGCAGATGCCACATTAATGATGTGACTCATCAGGAACGCGTGATATATCCTGAGAAGATTGTCCTCTCCGAGTCCCCCTTTTCTATTCGAGACTCTAGAGATGAGCCGGAGCATACTGTCCGTTTTGGAGGTGATGTGGGCAATTGTCTTTGCATTACAGCCTCTGGCGTCCAGTAACAGCCCCAATATCCTAATCGAGTTGACTCGAGGAATAGCCTGACCATCCTTCGTGTGTAAGGCAATAGGTATCAGTTCAATTGGAACCAAACCCCTAACGCCCTGTCTCGCCGGCCTGTACAGCAGTAACTCAGACTTGGTAGGTGAGAGGCTGAGCCCTGTTTCAGTTAAGAAATCTTCCGTTACATTTAGTGCTTCTTGTAGCGCCTGTTCAACGTCCGCGTCTGATCCACCAGGACACCAAATCGTAATGTCGTATGGCACATTCTTCTGCTTCCGCTGTTATTTGTGCTATGCGTGTCTTCAGTTTGCTGTTGTACTTCTGTGTTTTCCAACGGCGGGTGAGGCCTCGTTTGGCGTCGCACAGGTGTAGTAGGTGGGGATCCACCTCTGGGGTCTCTTCCGTTCTGGCAATTTCCTTTGTATGGTGTTGTTTCTGTCGACGGAGGTTGTCGCACCAGTCTTCCAGGTTCGTGATTGCGTCTGTGTCCTGTTCTTGGGCTTCCCTGATTTTTCGCCAGTCAGTGATTTTGGCTGTGCCGATCTGCCTGCGTAGGCGTCCGGTTTGTAGCATTATGTTCAGTATGTAGTGATTCCTGCCTAAGTTTTCGAGTGTGTTGAGCCATTCGGCTCGCGTGGTTTGTGTCATGAAGGTGAGGTCGGGAGTGGTGTCGCGTGTTACGCTGTTCCCTTCCCTCGTCGGAGTGTTCGGGTCTGTGATCAGTGTGAGGTGACTCTGTTCCATTAGTGTTTCTAGCTGGAGACCCTATCAGTCCTGCTTCTGATACCCCCATAGCGTGTTCTGAGCGTTGAAATCGCCTATGATTACCAGAGGGCGGTCTTTGGCAAGGCGGAGAGTGTCCCTGAAGAGTTTGCCAATGTTTGCCCGCCTTTGGTTGGGGGGGGGGGGGGGCAGTAGACGTTTAGAACAAAGGCACTCTTTCTCTGATTACCTTTGTAGACGACTTCTAGGAGTACATGTTGTACGTCTACGTCGTGTATAGATTTGTGTTGTATAGTTGTTATGTTTTTGTCTACGAGTGTGGCTACCTTCCATTTGTCGTCTTGACTTGCGTGGTATTCCTCGCAGCCATGTAGTGTTGGTCGGGTACCGGGCTCTTGTAGGGCTATGACCCCGGGCGGCTTTGAGGATTGAGCGATTAATTGTGTCAGTAGCCCTTTTTTCCTTCGGTACCCACGGCAGTTCCATTGCCAAATTTCTAAGTTTTCTTTGACTTGCTTGTGTGGTCAAGGCATTGTTGGGTGTTGTGGTCGGTGATGGGTTTTGTGGTCGGTTATGTCCTGCCGCAGGTGTGACTTTGCAGAGGTTCTGTCGTAGTGTTTTTCGCAGTTTTATGAAGTGAAGCTGGCCCTTAAGCTTGCTGTCTACAGCGGCTTCCATGTGCTTGATTGCTGCCTCTGTGCGTTGTAGGGCAGTCTGTGTTATTTGTTCCAATCTGGGCGCGTGTAGCATCCATGAAGGCTTGCATCTGGGTTTGGATGGCATCGACATTGGTTTGTAGGTCAATGATGGCCTGGTGTGGTGCCATCTCTTGTGGTTTTTGTGTGAGCTGTATCACTTGTTGTTTGAGTTGTCTGTTTTCTTGTGTGAGTGTTTGTATCTGTGCGCGCATGCTCGCGAGTTCCTGTTCGAATTTCGTGGGCGGTGGCGTCTGTGGTTTTTTGTACGAGGGGGAGGCTACTGCTGCCCAGCTTACCTCTTGTTCTTTGGTGTTGGTCCTCTTGGGTGAGGCTTCCTTAGTCTTCCGTTGGTTTTACTGGGACCCCTTATCTTTGGCTGCCGCTATGATGGGTGCACCCTGCTGCTGTTGCTTGGGCGTCGACTGAGATCGCCGTCTGGGCGACCGGTGGCAGATACCGAGTGACCCAAGTTGGCAGAAAAATGGTTCGATAAACACTCAGGCAGAAATATCGATACCGGAAAGTGAGTGAAGTAGCGTAAGATCAAGACAGCGCTCACGCTCAAGAAGTAGTTCAAGATCAAGGCAGCGTTCAATATCGAGGGGAAGAAACCGTTCGAGGTCTCGGGAGGGGCAGGTGCACTTCGAGGAGCAGGAGCTGATGATCAACAAGAAAAAGGAGCCAGGAGCTACCTGGGCAGATAAAGTCAAAGGTACTGTGAAAGCCACAGGTAATGTGGCAATTGCCTCGCAGATACAAAGCAATGATACCAGAGTAGAACAGCTCACCAGAGAGGTTATATCACTAAAGAAAGCAAATGAAGAACTTAAGAAGCAGATTCAGGAAATGAACAAAGGGTTAAGGGCAGAAAGCGGTAATGTGGCAGCAGCTAAGCCGGTGAGTAGAAATAACAGCCAGGAGGAAGAAGGCACACCGGCGCCAAAAAAGAGAGCTGTAGTCCCAGAGGTGGAATCGATGTGCTCGGTTCTGGAGGAGATTAAGAATGCGATTAAGGACCTAAAGGACACGGTAGACAGCGTTAACCTTAAGGTGGACAAAATATGGAAGTGGAAGTTAACAGCCGAGAAACGGCTGAAAAAATTAGAGGCCCAAGGAGATGATGAGGAATATATGCCCTCGGAAGCAGAAAGCGTTAGAACACTTCAAGGAGCGGTGGGTAGCACAGTCAAGAGAACAGTGACAGGGGGTAGCAAGTCGGGGGGTAACGGCAATAATAATGGATAGCAGAAAGAGACTTAGTGTGTGTCAGTGGAATTGCAGAGGATTTCACCAAAAAAAGAGCGTCATTAGCACAGATAATCAAAACAGTTGAAAATAGGCCAAAATTAATAATGCTGCAGGAAACTCTAGGAGGAGATCGGGCTGTCTGGCTTTAACTCGATCTGCAAAGGCAAAGACCCGGGCAGGGGAATCGCCACCCTAATTGACAAGAAAATTCCTTACATCGAGCATGATTTAAAATTAGGGGCGAACAAAATTGAATATATATTTATAGAAATTGTCCTAAAAAGGCACAAAGGTAAAGCGCATAGCTTGTTCTGCCTCAACATATATAGGAGTCCCAGAGAGTTGAGACAGAGCTTCAAAGCAATGTTTAATAAGGCCATGGGGGTAGCCAAAAATGCGCCCCTCATAATAGGCGGGGACTTCAACGCCCCACACCAATCTTGGGGTTACCACTGGAGTACAAAGAAAGGGGAGGGAATCTGGCATCTTGCCACGGATTTAGGCCTCTCTCTTATCACAGACCCAGCCTTTCCTACTAGGTGCGGCACTTCCACGTGTAGGGACACTACCCCGGACCTAACTTTCACTTCTAACTTACCCAGGGCAGACTGGATCAACTCTGGGGTGGATCTGGGGAGCGACCATTACATACTACACATAATGGTGGAAACGACGGGGGTGGAGGTAAAGCATTTCACTTATATAGACTGGGATCAATTTAGAAAAATCAGGAAGGACAGAGCGGAAAAAGAAGGAATGGGGCAATTCACACCACCAGAGTGGGTAGCTCAGCTTAGGGACGACTTGAATGCAGCAACTAAGGCTATAGAAACTGAGGAAGAGGTCACACAAATGGACAGTAGATTGGCGCATTTGATCGAAGCTAAGCAATCGATTTTACAAAGATGGAAATCACACCGCTTGAACAGAAGACTTAGGAAGCGAATTGCTCAGCTCAATAGGGATATCGAGGATCACGCCCGATATTTGCAGAAACAACAGTGGAATGAGGTGTGTAACTCTATAGATGGAAGAATAAAACGGGGAGGCAATTGGAATCTGCTCAGGCATCTGCTCAATGAAAAAGGCACTAAATCGAATAGACGTACGGCAGTGGCGAAGCTGGTACACCAGGAAAGTCAGACTGCAAGCGCAGAGAGCATAATGCAGCGATTGGCAGCTAAATACTTGCCTCTCAGGACAGCGGATCAGGAAGTAAGTTACCCCGATTACTTAGGGGCAGAATGCAACGTTATGGATCAGGAATTCAACGAAAGTGAGGTACGCACGGCATTGTATGATTTAAATAGTAGGTCAGCATGGGGCCCGGATGGCATCTCTAACAGATTGCTTAAGAATTTGGACGACGACTCCATAAAATATCTGACCACATACATTAATGAATTTTGGAAGAATGGGGTCTATCCAGAAGAATGGAGGATGGCCTGTACTATCTTAATACCAAAGCCGGGCAAACAACTCAACTTGGATAACCTCAGTCCAATTTCGTTAACATCATGTCTAGGAAAGACAATGGAGCATGTCATATTGAACAGGTTAACGAAATATGTGGAGGACAATGACATCCTACCGTATAATCTGATTGGTTTCAGACCAGGCTTGTCCACACAAGATGCCATGTCGTTAATCAAACAAATTGCTTTTAGCCAGTTCAAAGCACACTAGAGCTCTCTTGGGGTTGGATGTCGAAAAAGCTTTTGACAAAATTAAGCATAGAGCAATACTTGAGGTCATTTCTGAACTGGGATTAGGCAGAAAACTATATTAAGTGGTTAAAGCCTTTCTTGGCCATCGCTCAGCACACCTTAGATTCGGGGACATTAAATCAAAGAAGATGGATCTCGGTGACAGAGGGACGCCACAAGGGTCGGTCTTGTCACCTATGCTTTTCAACCTGGCGATGTCAAAAGTGGCAAAGGGATTAAAAGGGATAGAGGTCATTAACTTTACCATTTATGCAGACGATGTGACAATATGGAACGCTGAAGGAAGTATGGGACAGGTGGAAGGCAGACTTCAGGAGAGCATTTATGAGGTAGAGTCCATTTTAGAAGACATGGGACTGAAATGCTCTGCTGAGAAGTCTGAACTCCTAGTACTCAGTAACAGGAAAAGGGGTAGAAAACCGAGGGGATATGTTCCCGAGGAAGAACCCAGGTTAGTACTAACCACGAAGGCAGGCAAAACTATTAAGCAAGTCGAATCCATTAGAGTCTTAGGGTTATTCCTGGAGGCAAACGGGGCAAACGGAAAAACAATACAAAACATCACAAGCAAGACTGAGGAGGTAATAAGACTGCTAAGGAGAATCATGAACAGACACAGAGGGTTGGGAGAGGAGAGTGCCATGAGACTGGTACATGCTTTCGCCTTCTGTGACTTCTCATATGTAGCAGGGATGCTTAGATGGACACAGACGGAACTAAAGAAGTTGAATAGATTAATTAAAAGGCTTGTCAAAACAACAGTGGGATTGCCGGTTAGCACACCGGATGATAAATTAATGAAACTAGGGCTCCACAACACAATAGCCGAAATAATTGAAGCTCAGCAAATTTCCCACAGAGAGAGGCTTTCCGAAACAAGGTCAGGTAGAGCAATACTCGAAGAGCTAAGCTGGTACCCAAGCGAATCCGAAAATTCGGAAGACACAGTAGAACTAAAATATAGCATAAGAGAGATCATCAAGACGACTTCTTTTCCCAGAAATATGCACCCGGTGCACAACCTGGAAAGAAGAAAGGCAAGGGCCAAAGCTCTCCTGCAGGAGATAGAACAGGACAGAGAACATGCGGCTTTTGTAGATGCTGCATGGGTCAGAGGAAAGAAAGCCTTTACGGCAGTAGTAGTAGATGCAGATGGACTCACTCAGGATGTTATTACAATCATGACTAAAGAAGCGACAGTGGCAGAACAAGTAGCGATAGCATTGGCTTTAAGGAATAATAAGTGGACGCGAATTTACAGTGACTCTAAGATGGCTATTAGACATTTTACCAAAGGCTTTGTAACCAAAAGGGCTGCCCAGCTGATCGGTGAGATGGACAGCCAAGGGATCGAAATCCGCTGGTTTCCTGCACACATGGGGTCTGTCGATCCATCTCCGAGGAATTTGAACGAGGTGGCTAACACAGCTGCACGAGGACTTACTATCCGTGCACTACGCGACCAGGACCCCAATAATATGCTGGAGGAGAACAGGGACCGATTACTTACATACAATGAAGTCACGAAGCATTACTACATGAACAGAAGGGAATTCCCAGTGCCACACGCTAAGCTCAATAGAGCTCAAGCGGTGACTCTGAGATTGTTGCAGACAAGAACTTATCCTAGTCCAAACTTTATTAACAAGCTATATCCAGAAAGAGAGGTACCAATCAATTGCGAGAAGTGTAATGGCATCATTACTCTGGATCATATGCTTTGGCAATGTCCTGTGGCTTTCACAGACTGCGACAAGGAAAGAGACTGGTGGCGGCGAGTGCTTCACTGTGGAGTGATTTTAGATCAAGTACAGGCCGTCCAGAAGGCCCACGACACGGCGGTGAGGTTAAACCTTACTGTCCAGACGTGGGAACCGCCTGCGTCATCCTACGGGTTGATCTTCAGGACCTGAATAAAGTTTATCATACCATACCATCCTAAGAACGCTAATCGTGATCAAACCTGGACGTGCAGTGATCGAGCACTGCATGTGCAGGTTTGCAGGCGCCAAGATCTTGGTGCCTGCAAAAGCGTTGCGGCAGGAGCGTCCTCTGTGTGGCAAATAGTGTTGGCCATTCCCGCCATTACTGCCTCTATTGGAATGCCTGATCCCAATGACCGTATGAATGCGCGTGTGCTCTCGCTGTATAGAGCAAGCGCCGTTGCAACGTTACTCTTTTGTTATAACTTTTAAGTTAATCCCTCTAATTCATTTAAAAAAGCAGCCCTGCTCATGGCTATTCCCGACGATAGAAGGTGCTATCGCTTTTAAGGGCATCATCATAACTCTTTAAGCGTATCATTAAGGGCATCATTACTGCCAGCGCAAGTCAGGGCCAGCGCACGTTATTGCCTTGGCACCGAAGTTGTTGTGATACCAGCAGTATGCACCGCGATGAGGGCCAGAACGGGAGCTGGACCGAAAAGGAAATCTGGAGCGGCAATCGCGGTCGTGCTGGTGATGGTGGGGCGATGACCGTAGTGCAGTAATGGTCTCAGAAAGTTCGTCAATCATTTGCTCAAAGCGAGACTGCCGATATTCTAGGTGCGACAGCGGAACGGTGGTTGTTGCCACAGTACCTCTTGCTGAATAGTCAGCGATGTGGTCAGCCAACTCTGCAAGATTGTGGAGAGACCTGTCTTCTGGTGTGGTAGCCAACGCGACCACCAGATTCTGCGGCACGCACTCAAGGAACAGCTCACGCAGCAGTGGGCTGTTTGCACCAAGCCTGCAGTCACTGAGGAGCCACCGCATATGACGTAGAAGTTCCGACGGTGGACGGTCATCGAGCTCCTCTTCGTTGAGAGGCTGGTGGAGGCGCCCGCGCTCAGACACGGACTTGCGTTGGAGCACCGTCGTTTTGAAAGGGTCACAGGGCGTGGCGTCGTGGGGTGCGCCCACAACGCCTTGGAACTCCTCAACAACCTCAGTAGGGAGTGCCGAGACAACGTGGAGGAACCTCGTGCGCTGCGAGGTAATGCACCCAAGGTCGAAGATGGCCTCCACCTAAGTAAACCAGGCTGCAGGATTTTGTGGCCAAACGGGTGGCAGGTGAATATGTACCGTGGTGAGGCTGTAGCGCCCACCGACGCTGCAACGCGAGCCCTATGGTCGGCGCTCCCAACCGATGCCTTGGCGCCGACTTTCAAGGAAGTAAACAATAAAGAAGCGCAGCGCGTGCTCGAAGCGTAAGCTCGGCACGCGCAGTGTTGTTCCAGGAGCTTGAGACGCTGGTCGTCGCAGGCTCCGCCGGCTCGCCGCCTTCTAAGTAGGAACGACGGCACGGCTCGTTCGCCGCCGTCACGTTAATTCCTACAATGGTGACCCGGACGTGATCGGCCACGACGCACACCGGCCACGGCGCTCACCAAGCCACGGCGCCCACCAGGCCACGATACGAGCACGCCGGCCACGGTACGAGCACACTGGCCACGGTACGAAAACGCCGGCCACGGTACGAGCACGCCGGCCACGGGGCGAGCGCGCGGTCACGGTACGAACACGCCGGCCACGCGGAGCGGTGACACGTCAGCTACTCACTCCTCGGACCATGGCTCGGCGCCTAGTGCTGACTGGCCTGACCCTGGCCCTGATGGTTCGGGCGACTTTTACAAGGACCAGGTTCGGCTCGGGGATGCCGGCAGCCTACGGCCCCCGGCCCCTTACGATGCGGACCGTCAGCGGGCGCTGCTCGAGGGGCCGTTCCATCGGGCGCCCGTGCAGCAGCTAAGCCTCACTTGTCCTACCAATGACCCGGCACCGTGTTCGATATTGGCAAGCTGCAGCGCCGTAAGTCACCGCAGCTCGTCGTTCAGTGTCCGCCTCGGCTGCGGTAGTTCGCGGGTTCGAAACCAGGCGGCCGCCGGTTACCCACCGGAATACAAATCGAGCACAAGCGACCCCGGCCAGACGCCCGGCTTTCTTGAGGGGTGCTCGCTTGGGAGAAGCTCCGCTAACCCCGCCGTTCCCCTCGGGGGATTAGTTTCGAACAACCCTGCAGCCTGCAAAGGTGGTTACAACCCGGCCTGCGCGGCTCAACCTTTAGTGATGCATCGATACGCTGCCCACAACGCGCGCATTCCCGCACACTGGTAATCCCCACCCAGGGGCCCACAGCTCTCGCGCCTGTACAAGGACTACGCCACAATCACCTGGACCGTCAACGGCCGTCTCCTGAAGAACCTCATCGACTGCTCCACCCTAAGCACCGTGAAGAACGACGGCCCCATTAAGGTCTCCAAGATCGCCATCAACCAGCTGGAGAGGCTTCGCTCCGACAACGGCAAGTTCGTCTTTGAATGCACGGCTCTATCGACGCGCAGTGTTGTTCCAGGAGCTTGAGACGCTGGTCGTCGCAGCCTCCGCTCGGCTCGCCGCCTTCTTAGTAGGAACGACGGCACGGCTCGTTCGCCGCCTACAAGGCCTACAAGGCCTTGCGTGCTGGTCATTGGTCTTTCGTTCGTGGCCTCTTCCATGTCGTCGTTCTCGCCGTACAATCACGTCCGGTTCACCACGTTATAGGGACTGATGTTACGTCCACTACAACAAAATGTGAGTCGGCGAGCGAAAGACCTGACAACCGTTCGGGCCGATTGCAGGAGCCGAAGAAGCTCTTTCTTTATTCTTCTTCAATTTTCTTCTAACCTCGCAGCTCGCAGCACTAGGCCCGAGCCAAACACGTGGGCCGTGGAAGATGACGATGGCTGGATGGATGGACGAAAAAAAGATCACCAGCCCTTCCCCTGCCGAGAAAATGGGGGTCAGCGAAGCTTGTCGTGTGTGTATCTGACCTTCCTGGTGATTTTCTTCCTTTATTTCTCTTTCTTTCCTTTTTCTTTCTCTCTTTCTCTCTCTCTTTTTCTTTTTGTTCCTGATATGTGCCATTGAGCTTGGGCCCTTTCTGCACTACCACCAGGATCGGCCCGCTTTTCAGCGTGACACCACAACCTCCGCCGACACTTGTGAGCCTATAAAGCTTCGCTTAAAAGTCGCAGTTTCGCCCGAAAGGCGAAACATCGATCACAATAGCAAATTAGTGGAGAGCTCTACGAAGCAAAGATAATAGCTTATTGGGCCGTATAAAGTTGTAAACATTCGCTTGCTAACTAAATAGACAAGCCCGGTGTCACACGCGCACAGGTAAACATGAACACATCTAGCTCGATGAGCGCGGAAGGTCGCTGTGAAAACGCCAGAGACAGAAAGCGCGCCAGCAGCAGCGGGCAAATTGACCTTCGCGCTGTCTCTCGTCTCGCTTCAACGCGAACGTTGAAAGCACATCGCATATGAAGCTACCGGCAATCGGCGCATGCACTTTGTCCCCATCGCAGATCGCTTTGAAGATGAGACCCCCACGGGCGCACACTTCGGCCACATCGCAGAACGTGTTGAAGATACGGCTGCAGCTTCGTGAGCAGCAGCCGCAAAAGCAGAACGCACCCCCCCCTCCCCCCACCGTCTCCGTCGCCTCCTCCCCGTGCCTCGTGCAGGAAGACCACGCGCTTCCGACCGCCTTCCTCTCTCGCGTGCGCGAGATTAAGCTACGGTTGCCGGCTCGCCCTCGTAGTCTTTCACTCGCACACACAGCGTACGGCGCGCGGCGACAATTTTATAGTTGTTGGACTTTATATGGAACCTCACGGTGACGCCAACGACGACGGCAGAAATGAGCTCGGAGTGTACATATAATTGCTATTGCAATAAAACTTTATTGTTGTCCTTTAGGGCGCGCGTCTGCGCGCAGCGGGCTGCTCCCACGTCGGGACAGAGAGGCCGAGCTTCTCCGCCGCGTCGCGGGCCCTTTGGACAGACCATAACTGTTCTTCGAGGTTGGGGCTGCGTAGAACCGCATCCCAGCGTGAAGAAGTGTTGCTGTCATCGCGGCGTAACGCGGGACTCCACCAGAGCATGTGATCGAAGTTCGCTAAATGATTGCATAGCGTACGGTCATTTGTTGTCTGAATTTCGGGATAATTCCTCTGAAGAAGTAGGAGGTTTGTGTTTGCCCTTCTCTGTAGAAGCCCTAGTGTTAAAGCCTGAGGTCTGTTGTATTTACGATGTGGGAGGGGGTAGATCCTCCGAGCCAAGTAAAAGTGCTTAGTAAGTTCGTTGTACGAGGAAGGAGAGTCCCGATTGTCTGTACCCCCAACGTCCCTCGCGCAGCATTGTCTGTCGACTCATTCAGGTTGGGCGGGGCACCCTCGATCTGTCCAATCTGGGCTGGAAACCAGATGGCTGTGTGTGGCTTGATCTCCTTCCTTCCTAGTATCCCTAGGGCCAGCTTGTATATGGTTCCTTTGGCAAATGCCCGAACCGCTCATCTCGAGTCACTGTAGATTGTTGTTTTCTTGCCGTCCAATAAGGCCATCGCAATTGCAGCCTGCTCTGCGATCTCAGAGGACGTCGTCAGAATCGAGATTAAGTTAATGACTTGACTTTCAAGGTCTACGCTAGCCCCAGCGAAAGCCCGTCCGTCGGCGTAGCGCACTGCGTCTACGAAACTGTTATGCGAAGCCCGTTCACAAGCCTTTTCCAGCAGGGCCTTTGCGTGCGCCCGTCTTCCCACCTCGTGTTCCGGATGGACGTTTCGTGGGATCGGGGCGACAGTGATGCGGTCCCGCAGCTGTCGAGGGATGCTGCAGAACTTTGTCTCGCCTATTGTGGGGGGAACGCCCAGCTCCTGTAGGATGTCTCTTCCAGCTTGTATGGTAGATAGCCTGACGCTCTGGGCCCTCTCTTGCGCTTCCACTATTTCCTCTAGCGTGTTATATATGCCGAGTTGAAGTAAGCGTTCCGTGTGGATGTATATGGGGAGGCCGAGAGCGCTCTTGATTGCCTTCCTGATAAATGCGTTTAGCTTATTCCGCTCCGAACTTGGCCAGTTGTGCATGACCGCGACGTAAGTGAAATGGCACATTACGAACGCATGTACCAATCTCACGAGGTTATCTTCTCCAAGGCCCTGCCGTCGGTTGGCCACTATTATTAGTCTGATGGAATTGTCCGTATTCTTAATGCGTCGAAACACTGTCTGGTTGACAGAGCGACTAGACTCGATCATCATGCCAAAAATCCGGATGGCATCCACCCTCAGAATATAGCCTCCGTCGTTTGTGCATAGTTTGATGTCGCATTCGGCGAGTGGCTTCCATCCCTTTGGTTTGGGGCCTCTGCGCTTGGGTCGCTATAGTGGCAGTTCCGACTTGTGCGGTGAGCACCGAAGGCCCGTGGACTCGAGGTACCTCTCGGCAGCGTCAATTGCCTCTTGCAGGACCGTCTTTACCTGTCCGTCGCTACCACCCGTACACCAGATCGCGACGTCGTCTGCGTATATGGTGTGACTGATACCGTCGATATCAGAAAGTCTCCTGGATAGACCAGTTGTGGTGAGGTTAAAGAGGGTTGGGGATATAACGGCCCCTTGTGGCGTCCCCCTAGACTCCAGGTTATCATGTCTGAAGTCAGCTCTCCGACCTTAAGGGTGGCTTCTCTATCTGACAGGAACGATCTCGTGTAGAAATGAAAGTACTTCCCCAGGTTGAGGCTCGAGATCGTGTCTCAAACGAACTAGTGAAGAATGTTGTCAAATGCCTTTTCCAGGTCTAGACCTAGTATGGCTCTCGTGTCCCGCGTGTTACGGTGAATAATGTGATGCTTTATGAGCTTCATCACGTCCTGCGTCGAGAGTCCGGCCCCGAAGCCGATCATGTTGTGTGGGTAAACATCGTGGTCCTCCAGGTAGCGAAAACGTCTGTTTAGGATTGCGTGCTCAGCATCCTTCCCCACGCACGATGTGAGCGAAATTGGGTGGAGGCTATCGAGGCTAGGCGGCTTGCCTGGCTTGGGGATGAGGATGGTGTTGGCCGATTTCCACATTTCTGGGACTTCACCGCTGCTCCATGCTTGGAGGTATTCGATGGACACGTCGTCCAGGTTCCGTAGGGCTTTGTTTCTGATCTTGTCCGGACCCGGATGCGGTCAGGCCGTTGAGATCGCGGAGCATCTGCCTAATCTCAATCTCAAATTTTGCGTCGAGCTCAGGATTTCCGGAGCCTTTGTAATCAGGCGAAGGTCGTGTAGGGCCCGATGCGACCGATAGACACTTCACGTGTCCGGATAAAATTTCCTCGCCGGAAGATTCTAGCTTGGCTGCGTGTAGGGTGCGCGCCAGTGTGTTGCGTAGGTTGGATTTAGTGTTCGTCGCGTCGAGGATATGCTTTAGGAGGTGCCAGGTTCCCCCATTGCTTCTGCCCATCCATCGAGTTACACACCTGATCCCATTGCTGTTTAGAAAGGGCTTTGCAGTGTTCCTCTATAGTTCTGTTGATTTCCGAGATCTTTTTTCTGAGCCTGCGGTTGAGGCCTTGCCCCTTCCACCTGGCGATGAGGGGTTGCTTAGCCTCCAAGTGAGCCAGATGACTGTCCATCTTTTCCACCAGGAGGACGGTACAAACCTCTTTGGTGGTAACTTTGATGCCGTCTCCAACCTGTGCTACCCATTGTTCGAAGCTAGGCTTGTCCTGAGTCTTCGCTTGCTCTTCCCTAATCTGGCGAAACTTGTCCCACTGTGTGTACTGGAACATGCGCTGTCTCTTCTTCTCAGCCTGGAGGTGCGTGGCCAAAATATAATGGTCGCTACCGAAGTCTAACCCGAGGTTCGTCCACTTGACCGCTGCGATGCTCCTGACAAAGGTGAGATCCGGTGTCGTGTCTCGACGATGTCCCGCATCTGGTGGGGAATGCCGGGTCCGTGACTAGCATCAAGTTTAGGTTTATAGCCTCGTGCCAGAGGTCCTCCCCCTTGTGTTATATGGGTAGCCCCAGGTGTGGTACGGGGCGTTGAATTCACCCGCTATCAAAGGGGAGTCGCGCGCTCGTTGCATGGCCTTGATGACTAGGGCTTTGAAGCGTTGTCTTGGGTCTTTGGGAATGCTGCGGACATTTAGGATGAACATACTTTCGCGGTTCGCAGGGCTGGGCATGATTTCTATTATTATGTATTCGTCTTTACTTGCGGTCATCTTGCGGTCGTGAGTGATGTGGGTCAGCTTGTTGCTAATCAGCACGCTGACCCCCCGTCCTTCTTCGTGCTTCGCTACGGGACTGTAGCCGGACAGCGTGACGTTAGAGGCTAGTGTTTGTTGTATAACATGTGGCTTCTCTGTGTGTGAACGAATATATTGTTACAAGGGATCCCTCTTGGGAAGGAACCCCTGCAATTCCATTGCCGCATCCTGAATGAGTTAGTTTGTGTGGCCATCGTATTGCTGTTGAGATGCTGTGCTAACCTTCGGAGATCCGATCGCCCTCACGCTGTGACTAGTCGGGGCTGTTGCTGGTGGTGTAGGATCTTTAGGCTCCAGAACAGGGGCTACCACGTTTTTTTAAAGAATTCAATTTTGCTAATCCGTTGATTAGTGCGCTGCTCCTCGGAAGCCCTGTTGCTTTGGAAGAGCTAGAAGTTTTCATTTATCTTGTTAATGCTGTCACTGAGAGTGGAGAGCATCTCGCGAATCTCCGATTTGGCCCTACCTGATGGTCTTTCTTGCTCGTTAGTGATTGCCCTCTTTTTAGCGGGCCTCTCCGTAGCAGTCTCCTCAACTGTGGGGACTTCCATTGGCTGGGGAGCAGCCGGATGCTTGTCAGCCATGACGGTTTTCCTATGACTGCCCTTCTGAATTTCAGCAATTTCTGCCATGAGTTGAGCTATTGTGTTCTTCATCATCTCGTTCTTGCGCTCAAATTGTGCTAGCCTATCGTTACCTCGATCATGCTCTGCTGGTGTGCCCCGCGTTACCCTTCCGGCGCTCCTCGAACTCGGTCGGCCCAGGTAAGGTGGCCCTCGGGTCGGCGATCCCTGGAGCAGAATCTCGAGTATCCTGTCGACTCGAACCGGACTTGACGCCTCGGCGCTGGGATCCGGAGGGACCCCTGGAGCTGTATCTGGTCCTAATTCTGGAGCGAGAGTGCCCTCTGGGGCGATAATGACTCCAGGAGCTCGCTGTGGAGTGAGAGCGTCCCCTGGATCGGGAGCACCTTCTAGGCCCTTGCTCTCGTTGCTAGGTGGCGGTGGCGAAGCCCCGTTTCTCGAAGCTTCCATTACCGCTCTCTCCCATCGTCTCCTCCTGACGACGTACGGGAGCTGGAAACTCTGCTTGCACGTTTTGTCCACCGTAGGGTGTGGGCCCCCGTATAATCGACACGTTGGCGTACACTGGTGTTGATCGTCCAGGTTCACTGTCCCACATTACCTGCAGGTGGACTCTTCAGGAGTCAGGCAAACGTCGGCACGATGACCGAGTCTGCCGCACGCGTAGCAGATATCGACTTGCTTGCGATAAAGAAAGTACTTTACAAGGACTGGACCATAGCGTACAAAGTTCGGAACCTTGAGTCCGTCGAAAGCTATAATGATAGTGCCTGTGTTCATAATTCTCTTGACCGCCAAGGCCAGCGGGTTTCTCTCGTTGCCGATGTGGCGTTCCAGGTCCGATGGACCGTCGTTGAGATCGATGTTTCTGATTACTACTTTAGATGTGGCATAAGGGGCGCCCTCGTATGCACTTCAAACATTCTTCCATCCCCATGAATCGCCCTGATTCTCGTGTATCTTGAGGCGTTTTCTCGGTCGAGTGTGCTGGCCACCATAATGTTTGACTGTATGTTAGGACAAATGATGTCCGAGCTCATCTGCGTCGGTGTAAGACCCGCGGCTTCCACAACCGTCTTACCCATCACGGTAGGTCCTGTCTTGGCAATATTCAGCCCTCCGCGGGGGCGTATGGTAATTTTGGCATGTTCCTTGGGCATGGGAGGCATGCGCGACGCCCTGAGGATCCTGCTTTTGCGTTTATCTCCATTTTCCCGAGTTCTGAGTGAGGTGCCGGCGTCGTTAGTCCTATAATCCCATATTCCGCGGCCGCAGCGGTTGGGAGAGTCCGCCTTGGCGGACATACGCTTCGAAACTGCCGACTTCCATCCAAATTCTGCGGAACATTCTTCAGCTGTCATCTGCATATTCACAGATATCTCGGGAGCGTTGCTCCTGCAGCACTTGGTGACGCCGAGCGGCGCTACGCTGGGCTTGGCCTATTTATCGTTAGCGCTAGCAAGGCGGTGGCGTGATCCGACTAAAAGAACGTTCATAAAGTGGAAAAGAGGCCACCCACCGGAGAGAGAGAGTAAACATTTTATTGCAAAAATAAAAGGTAGTAAGAGTGTGGGAGGGACCCCTAGTCCGGGGTCCCTAGAACGATCTCAGCGACAGCACGGGCCCGTTGAACTAGGGCCCGGCGGACCTCGGGAGGCCCGTCGCGGAGGGCATCCTCCCACAGCTCTTTGATGCGGAAGGGGTGCAAGATGACTGGCAGGGGAGGGAATAATTTTGCTGTGCACTCCACGGTGACATGGAACGCCGTGGGGGAGCTTCTACAGCCCGGGCAAGAGTCTGCGTAGCGGTCAGGGTAAAATTTATGTAGGGAGAGGAGATTGGGAAACGTGTTTGTTTGGAGTTGGCGGAGCGCCACCTCTTCCTCTCGCGAGAATGACAGCGGCGGCGGACCCATGGTGTGTCTAGCTCGTGTATAGTATTTTAATACGTCTCTGTATGTGAGTGGGGAGCCCGCCTGATCTGGACTCCGATCCTCGTCATGCCGGGCAGCTCGGAGGGTAATTTCTCGAGCGACCGCGTGTGCGCGGTCATTACCCGGCAGTGAGGCATGGCCAGGAGTCCAGAGCAAGTGGATGCGCTGTGGGGCAGATGTGTCTGTGTTTGGGGACTGGTGTAGGATGTGGAGAGCTGCCTTGGAGAAGCCGCGTCCCGTCGAAAAGGCGCGGCATGCCTGCTGGGAATCGGTTAGGATATACACCTCCCCAGGAATCTGGAGAGCGTGTCGCACAGCAAGCGCTACTCCAAGGACTTCTCCGTGTCCAGGTGTAGAATTCCGTAAGGAGGCGGCCGTAATAAACGTTTCAGCGCCATCCAGCACTACCACGGAATACCCGTTGTGGCACCGAGCAGCATCCGTGTATAGGGTATTTGTCTCAGGGATGTCACCGAGCATGCGCACCAGGTACCGTACACGGGCGCGCCGGCGTCCCGCGTCATGCTCAGGATGCATATTTCGTGGCAGTGGGTGCACCTTTAAGGCTGTACGGACCCAAGTCGGAATAGTGATGGTGATGTCTTCATCATAATTGTGCAAAACTGGATGTCCCAATCTCGAGAGCAAATGCCGCCCAGTGGGTGTGAGCAAAAGACGTTGTCTTTGACTGGCCCACTGAGCTTCCAATAACTCACTGAGAGTGTTATGCGTCCCTAGGGCTAGCAGACGTTTCGTGGCGGTGTAGTGTGGGAGGCCGTGGGCGAGCTTGGTCGCCTTTCGCAGCATTGTGTCGACCCGTGTCTGCTCCGACTGCGTAAGTCTGTGGAAGGGAAGGTGGTAAGTAATGCGACTGATCACACAGGCCTTCACCAGGCGCAGTAGGTCCCGTTCCCGTAGACCTGAGCGCCTGTTGGAGACCCGCCGAATCATGGCCAAAGTCTGTTCGGTCTGCCGGGACAAGAGAGATATAGTGTAGTTCGCCTTCCCATTCGCCTGAACGTGTAGTCCAAGAATGCGAGCACGGTCTACCTGGGGGACAGGAACGCCATCCACGTGCACCGTGATTTCGGGTGGAGGGGTAATGCTACGTGCGCGGATGAGAACAAGCTCGGACTGTTGTGGGGCACAGGACAAGCTGCCCTGTCGTGCGTAAGCGGTGACGATGTCGACGGCCTGCTGCAGTCGATCCTGAATGGTCCCGTCTGACCCTCGCGTCGTCCAAATCGTGATGTCGTCTGCGTAAATCGCATGTGCAACATGGGGGATCTGGTCGAGCTGCTGAGGTAGTCTTGCGAGGGCGATGTTAAATAGAGTGGGGGACAGAACTGATCCCTGAGGGGTGCCGCGACCTGTGAGGCGAATCGTATCTGTCCGATGTGGTCCTATTCCAATGGTGGCTGTTCGGTCCCGCAGAAAAGAGCGAATGTAGTTATACATGCGGCTGCCGCAATGTGATTCTGCGAGATTTCGAAGAATCAAATCGTGTGCCACGTTATCAAATGCTCCTTTTAGATCAAGGGCGAGGATGGCCCTCGTCTGGGCACGGGACGGGGGGCCGATAACCTCTTCCTTGAGCTGTAGAAGCACGTCCTGCGTGGAGAGATGTGCCCGGAATCCGAACTGTGAGTGGGAGAAGAATGACTGTCGTTCGAGAAAAGGTTGCAGTCGCCGCAAAAGCACGTGCTCCATTAACTTTCCGATGCATGAAGTAAGGGATATTGGCCGTAAATTTGCTATGTCTACGGGCTTTCCTGGTTTGGGTATTAGCGAAATGTCAGCATGACGCCATGCCTGTGGGAGCGTGCCCTGACGCCAGTGATCATTGAATAGCTTTGTCAGATGATGGAGGTCTGAATCACTGAGGTTACGAAGGGTGGAAAATCTGATACGATCTGCGCCTGGGGCCGTGTTTCGACGGAGATCTTGAAGTACCACGCGAACCTCATCGATTGTAATGTCCGCGTCGAGTTCCTCATTAGATTGTTCTGCGTGCGGGTAATTCAGATACTGCGGAGGTGTGCCGGTAGGGATGAATCGTTTTTCTAGCTCTTTGAGAAGAGCAGCCGGATCGTCTCGGTACTTATGTATTAAGCTGAGTAGGCGATGAAATGTTTGCGTCCTTGTATTTGAGGGATCTATGAGTGCGCGAAGTATCGACCATGTTTTCGCGGTGCCTAGGGTGCCTGAAAGACGCTCGCAAAAACCTCGCCAGTTGTTTCGGACGAGTGTCTCAGCATATTCTTGTGCCTCCTGCGAAATTTGGGCGATACGCCGGCGAAGCTTGCGATTGAGACGTTGGCGTTTCCAACGCCGCGTGAGCCCCCTACGTGCCTCCCACAGATGCAGTAGGTGCGGGTCCACGTCCGGGGTCGCAGTTGTGGTAACCAGTGTGCGCGTACACGCATCTAGGTCAGAAGAAAGGGACTCGATCCATTGCTCGTATCCTAGACCTTCAGGAGGATTCTGTCGGCGCTCCCTGAACCGCGTCCAATCCGTGATGCGCACTTTCCGCTCGGGACAGTGTGCACTCTGCAGTGGTAGGGTAGTGGCCACGATATAATGGTCACTGCCTAGATGTTCATCGAGAGGACCATGCGCAATCACTGGTCCTGTATTTTTGGAAAAAGTAAGGTCTGGGCACGTGTCACGTGTGACGCTGTTACCCAAACGTGTTGGGTGCCCTGGGTCTGTATGTAAGGTGTATCTCAAGTTACATATGTCATCCCAGAGTCGAGTTCCTTTGGCTTCAGATTTGCGGTACCCCCAAACTGTATGCGGAGCGTTGAAGTCACCGCACACGAGAAGGGTGCGCCCAAGGCGTCCGAATTCTATTAGAAGACGATGAAACGAGTGTGTGCGTGAGCGGGGAGAACTGTACACGTTAAGTATGAAGAGACTGCAACTGTTCTTGCCCTGTGTAATGATTTCAAGAATTTGGTGTGGGATATCGATGTTTATAGTGTGGGAGTTGCACGTTAAGTGTTTTGATACTAGGGCTCCCACGAGTGGAGAGGTACCCGTAAAAGTGGTGAAGCCGGATAGGGAAGGGGAGCAGTTTGGTTCCTGTAGGAGGATAATATCAGGTTGATGTGTGGACATAGCAGCGTACTGTTGCAGGGATGCCCTTTTCCGACGGTATCCTCTGCAGTTCCACTGCCAGACCACGAGCTGCTGCTTGCTAAGGGTCGCCATCATCCTCGAGAGAGGAAGCCGCCGGGCGTGAGTATGGGTGCGATCTTCTTGCACCTGTAAGGGGTGGCTGGGGACGCGCGGATTTGGAATCCGGCAGGGGTGCGCTTATAGAATCCAAACGGGAGACTAACTCTGCGAATAGGGCGTGTGTCCGCTCTTCTGATGCGTGTATGACGCTTATGATCTCCTGCCGGAGCGCTAGAGACTCCTGCCGCGCGCTCTCTATAGCTGCCTGTATTCTGGCGTTTGTGCGCTCTATTGCAGCTTCCAGCTGCGCATGCATGTGAGCGTGGCGCGCTTCCATGTCACGGCGTAGCCGCGCGATTTCGGGGAAAGGATTACTGTGGGTGTTCGGTAGGGGAGTAGAGGGGGACATGTTGTGGGGTGAAGGTTGGGGGGGAGCGAGCTGTGGGGGATCCCGCGGGCAACTTACCTCCCGAGGTGCCGCCTTGGCATTGGTGTTCTCCGGGGCCTGGGCCTGCTGACGGTCCGGGGTAGCTGCTGAAGTTGCCAGCTTGTTTAGTAGTGCCTTCTTGTAGGGCTGCGGGGATGCCTGAGACGCCGGGGTAGTCTGACGCTTCACCTGGTTGCGGGCGGAGGACGACTGGGAGCGTGATCGGGAACGGGATTTGGAGTTTACCCGAGCCTTGGGGCGGGATCTGGACGGCGTCTTCGAACGAGACCGGCCAGCTTTCTTGAATGATGTTCCAGAAGCTGGGGTTGTCGCTGATGGAGGATCCGCATTGGTGGAGGCCTTCAGTTGTCGCTGTTCATTTTCGATGGCTTTTTTCACCCAGGCTCTGTTGAAGGGTTGTCGCTGGCGTTGCGGGCACTTCGGTTCAGTTGTAGGATGGTCCCCTCCACATGATTTGCACCGGGGAGAGCATGGGTGTGATGGGATGGGATTCTCGATGCCGCACTGTTCGCAAATAGTGACGTCTGGTGTGGGGCAGTGGTCGGCTCGGTGTCCCAATTTGAGGCACGTTTTGCAGACTGGCTGGCGGGGACGGTGTGGGTAGCAGTGGAGCTCTGCCCCAAGAAATCGGACGAAGCGTGGCACACGTAGGCCCTCGAAGGTGACCAGTGCAATATTCGTCTGACCCATCATTCGAGCCTGTAGTATCTGGATTCCAGATGCTTGCATCTCTTCTACCAGCATATGTGAGGGGGTGCCTGGTTCCAGTCCCGGAACGATACCCTTGCACGAATCATCAGGGGCGGCTAGATATGCAGACACCGGGTAGGTGCGTTGGCTGATCGAAAGTTCCTGGATATTCAGCAGGGCGTCTGCGACGTGCGATGATGGGGTGCTTACTATTGCCAGGTTTTGTTCTGGCCGGGTCCTTAGGATGAGGTCTCTCCGGTCATTTGGGCTCACTCCGGCCGCTGTCCAAAGCGCGGTGGCCAACGTTGGTCTGGGCCATTTATCCAATCTCAGGCCTCCGAGAGGCCGGAGGATAACTTTTTCATCTCGGAGGGGAAGAGGAGGCAGGCGCTTTGGCCCGCTCTGCTTGGGCTCGGCGGAAGGGTGTTCAGAGGCGTTCTGACGGAGCGACGCCGTTTCGTAGGCTGCAGCGTTGCGGGCGCGTCGCTTGTTGCGGACCACCTTCCAACAGGCTCCGTTGTAGGCTTCGTCTTCTATGGTGTCCGTGTCGATGGCTAAAGGTGTGGTATCCTCGTCCATGTCCTCCCCCGGTGGCGAGTCATTCGTTTGTTCTGTGAAGGGAACGCTGGCAGCGTCGCGGTCGCTCAATGCTCCGATAGCTGCTGGCTTGTCGTCGGTTGTGAGCGTCTCTTCGGCGTTGCTAAGCATTGTTGGCACCGTTTGCTCGTTAGCGCACTCCGAAACAGTGCATAATAGCGGTAATGATGTTAGACGCTGCCTTGCTGCAGGGCCGTGGTTGGCAATGTCGTCAGTAAGAGCGCGAGGTGGAGCGGTGCCCACCGTGAGCGACATGCATCGATGCAGCCGTGCCTAAGTTGGGCAGACGCCTGTTCCGTTAGGCTTATTGGGGCGTTCCCCCCCACCGGAGAAAGTCCGATATCGATGTGATCCTCTGCCACTTAGATGTACGTTGGTACCAACATTTTGGAGATTAAAAGTTAAAATCTTGCAGATTCATCCACGAGAGCAGAAGCCGAGATGTAGATGTAGAGCCTTGGAGTTACTGGCATATACCCACTCTGGGGGATTGGCCAAGAACCGGGTAGTTTGAAATAACAATCAGAAGGGAGATGTATAAGAAGCCGAGATGGAACCCTTGCGCTTGCTTTCTTCTTCCTCTTCCAAGATGAAGATGGCTGCTATAATTATCATTATCGTAGTCGTCATGGCCATCCAGTAAGGCGGTTGAAACCACACCACCGCCCGCTACTTGGCCAATTCTCCACTGTTGGTATGTGTCATTGCCTAGGATCATGATCATCATCGCTGTCGGTGCCGCGCACAAACGCACGAGCAGCCCGCCCTCTCCATATTCAGTCACCCGAAACGAACCACCGCTGTTCCGAGCGAGTATCAGACAGGCGTGCAGCTCACACTGTACGTCCACCGCCCAGTCCTGCTGGTCGGCGTACGCCTAACAGTCTGTCGCGCAGGCCAGCGTCGTCGTTACCTCTGGCGCGAAGAACAAAGCACCCATGGGCAACGCGCAGCGCAAGACCGGCCAGATTCCGGACGAGGCGACGGGCCTTACCGAGCACCAGAAGCAGCTGGTCCAGGCAACGTGGCGCAGCTTCTGCAGTCACAACCGCGAGTACGGCGTACTCATCTTCATCTCCCTGTTCGTGAAGCATCCCGAGTACCTGCCGATGTTTCACAACTTCCGCGGCAAGAGCGTGGCTCAGCTCAAAGATGACCCGGTATTCCGTGCTCATGGCTGCTCCATCGGCTACCACGTGACTTCCATGGTGGAGAGCCTCGGAGATCCGGCCTCCTTGGAGGTGCTGGTGCGCCGCAACGCGACCGAACACCTTCGTCGCAAGGGCGTCAAGCCGCGCCACTTCGAGGTGATGGGCCAGTGTCTGGTGGACGTCCTCCAGGCAAGGGAAGAGCGCCAGATGACGCCAGAAGCCATAGAAGGCTGGGGAAAGTTCCTCACGGTGAGCTGGCAAGTGAACGCTTGGTAACCAGGCGTCTCTAAAAAAAAATCGACAGAACCTATCTTACGATGAATCTCCAACTTTAATGGAATTAACATTCAAGAAATATAGATACAAATACCGTATATTGCCACTGCTGAAACGCGCCCTGAGGCTTGTATGTAGTCGGGCATACAAATACCGTATATTGCCACTGCTGAAACGCGCCCTGAGGCTTGTATGTAGTCGGGCTCCTCGCTAGTGCTTCCCTCTGGACGCGCTAGGCCATCTAGTGGCGCCACTGTAAAGTCCGCGTGTGACGCGTGTGTAAATATATTCACACAAGATTGTCTCAATATATGTGACGCATGTTTGGCTCCGCATGGCACCCGGTAAATTTTAACGGATTTTTTTTCAATAGAACAGCGGCATAGGCGCACATACCTTAGGTTTCTTTAGGAGCGGCACATACTCAGTGTCACATGATCAGTGATCCAATTATTTGGCCTGACTGTTTGTTTCGTACCCGATTCCCTCACCACAGCAGCCCGTTGCTCTACCCTTAGATGATGGACTACCGAAGGACACCATGTTGGCGATAATACTGTTACACAGATAGACAGATGGGCGGATAAATAGATACCGGAAAGTGTGTGAAGTACTCTAAGGATGTTAATCGCAACAGTAATGTAGCAGATTAAAGGAGATCGAGTCTTTTAAGGAAGACGGAGGAATAAGAGCAAGAGCGTAACGTCATATTATGGTACCTTGCTGGGCTAATTAAATTGCCAATACGAAAGAAGCGAAGTTTTAGGCACTGAAATATTGATAATGCAAGTGCATCCGTGTAGCCGACGCACAGACACACACATTTATTTGACTTGAATGCAATTCTGTTGTTTTAGCTTCCGTATTACTTTTGTTTTAGCTTCTGGATTTTAGCTTCCGGGGACTCCGGAATAATTTTGACCACCAAGGGGATCTTTAATGCGCCCCAATGCACAGAACACGGGCGTTTTATCATTTCTCCCCATCGAAATGCGGTCACCGCGGCCGCGGATTTGATCCCACGACCTCGTGCTTAGCACCGCAACACTGTAGCCGTTAAGCCACCACGGCGGGTGCACCTTTATTTCCTAGTTAGTATCGTAAACATTTTTTCGTATAATAATGTGACGTTCAACAATATGTGTAGAAAAAGAACTATTCTACTAAGTAAAACGCCTTTCCTACAGTTGGTGTAAGCACAATTTTCCGGATTCATCCGTTTGTCTTTAGCTTTTATTACTTTTTTCTTCTTAAACAACATACAATTCGGTGCAGTGAGTGCGGAGCAAAATGACTCATTGTAGTGTATCTAGGTAGGAGTTCCTGAGCAACAACGACACATTTCTCATGTGGGTACCAACATTTCGACTGTTGGTCTTCCTGATGTTGTACGGAAAGCGTAATCTTGCGAAACGCACTACCAAGTCATTGGATTTAGATTAACGTTCTTGTGCCGACGACGTATGACACGAACTTCAATACATTAGCAAAATCCTCCTATCGAAAGGCCGCTACCAGGATTGAGCGTGAACGTTACACCTCTTGACCTACGCATTATTATTCTCTGCCGAGCGGACTAGTAGTGAATTAGTTGTGAAAGTATATTATAGACGAACATTTTTTGTGCAATTCGTCAGAATTATGCAGGTCACAGCGTAACGCTCCCACACCTTAGGCGCCGCGGGGACCCTCCTTTGCACCTTCTAAAGTTAAGCAGGAGAGAGAGGGGATAACACGTAGTCTAAAAGTAACGAAGGCGTCCATATTTCTGCATGCACCAAAGTCGAGGCGAGTCTTCGGGTGTAGCGTTCGGAAAGTGTTGTCGTAGGGCAGAGCAATTCTTGCGAGCTCATACGGAGCATGCCCTGAGCAAAGGCGTCCGCCTCGCGTAACCTTGATAATATTGCACGCCGTTGCGGCGAAAATTATAGGCTCACATGTGGTTGTAACTGCGGTCTGCAAAACTCAAACAGGAGACGTGGACACAAACAGGAGACTAATGTTGCAAAGCAGTGTTACTAGTGAACTCTCCCGAAGCCCTCGACACATACAACATCGCGCTAGAGCAGATTCAAGTATTCAAGTATCAAGATTGAAGTATCAAGTATCGAGGGGGACATAACGCACCTTTCTTGGATACGACTTGTTCGCCTAGTTGACTCATACTTATTAGGATGTAATGGGACGCGAAATAAAGCCAAGTAAGACCAGGCCAAGACAGGAAGGACGCTCCTTTCTGTGCTGGTTTTACCGGCCTGGGACACACGCGGATTGCGCATGGATTGCCCACTGCTCGGGTTTGGGAGGAGGGAACGAGTTGCTAAATTAATCAAAACCGATAAGTTAGAATCGTCCTATCACACTACAAAAAGAGGACGCTTAAGCTTGAATGCGATAGTGTTATCGGGTCCCGTTCGCATCGCATTTTTCTTTTGAGTAAGCTTCACTGCAACACACAATATGGGGAAGTAGCTTACAAAGACCAAGCTTACACCAATCCCCTTAAAGTCAGCTTCACATTTAAACACATGCATTGCTGGGAAGACATTTTTCTAGGGCAAAAAAAAAAGCCGTTTTGTATCAAACTATGAATGCACTAGGACCTTTTTTAAATATTTTATTGATTGTTCACTGTTGCGCTGAGGCGTGCGCGTGTCCAATACGCATTAGGCAGGCTAAGTCCCAGTTTGACCTTAGCTAAGCTTGAAGGTCAGATTTACGAAACCAGGTGTTTTCTGGGTTTGCACCTGGAGTAGTAGAGCTATCGCTCTAATAAGTCAGGAACCTTAACGGAGCGTCAGGTGCGACGAATGCGCGCCACGGACGCCAGTGGCGTAGATAGGGGGTGGCACACCGGGCACGTGCACAACCACCTATACCCCCTGCCCAGCCCCCCCCCCCCCCCCTCTACCCTCACCCTCTCCGGCTCCGGTCGTCAGGATAGGAAACATTATATTAAATGTGCTGAACGTACTTGTAGTACTGGAAAACTGCGTTCTGGCCTTTTATTGATGCATTATGACAATTAACACTAACCCCCATGTGCGTGTCGCGCGATCTCCGCCTTCTTTCTGCAGTTAATGGTGCGCATCATCAAGGACGTGTACGAGAAGGCGGCTGCAGAACGCGCCGAGCGCGGATCGATTGCCTCTGTGGCCAGCGGCATTGACGACACGGGCATGACGTCGCCTTACCGCACGGCCGAGTTTACCAGCGGTAGTCAGAGGTCGGGTGAAGGCTCGGTATCGACGATGACGGCTGGCAGCCCCAGAAGGCGGCCATCCCACAAGATTGGCGCTGGCAGGAAGATAGGCGCCTCCAAAAAGGCCAGCGTTTCCCAGCTGCCCAAGTTGGAGCATGAGACGCCAATGGGGACCCCGTCAGCGGAGGTGCAGCCCCACGACAAGCAACACGACAAGCCGCATCCCGACAAGGACGCGTCTGGGGGCGCCAGTGGCAAGGACTGCCAGGAGAAGGACGAGAAGGACGCCAAAGAGAAGCAGCATTGAGACTCTGGGGCGCGGGCTCATTTCCCGCAGTGCTTCAGGGCGAGTTGATTGTGCGAGAAAGCGTCCGGGAAATACCAGCGCTGTCTGGACTCCGAAGTGCCGTGACATAGCGTTGATGTTTGTTGTAGCGATTTTTATTACACGTGCGCAATGCCTTGGCCGTGTTGTGTCGATTGACGCGCATTTGGAAGACGCTCGCAAGTCTTGTGAGGAGTAGCGTTGGCGATATCATTAAATATATATGTATAATAAGCGAAAATTATGTTTTTATATAAATACGCATTTGGTGCCGCAGCTAAACGTCGCCCCCCCTCCCTCCCTCCCATCCCCCCACAGCCTTTCGCGCGACGGAAGAAGTCTCGTTTGCTCTCTATGTATGGAAAGGAGGAAAGAGACGCTGCAGCCCTTCAGGAAGCACGGCGCAGAACGCGCGTTTGCTCTCTTTTTTTATTATTATTGATATGAGGAGATGACACACAAGTAAGGCGCCGGCTACTCCTTAGCTCTTGAATAGGTCTAACCTACAACATACAGGGTTTAAAATAGCCTTCTCATATAAGCAACATTTGCACAGCAACACGGTGAGAAAAAAAAACGTGGTACATTCAATGTAGAAGTTCAATCACTCCACTGCACTGCAGAAGAAAGTCGCAAGAATATAAACAATAATGGCACCTTACAATACAGTCTCTAATCAGCGGGTGGTGCACACATCGTGTACATGCATTTTCACATATAGTCAGAACAGAATATAAACATAACATAATCCACAAACACATACACAGCTACATTGAAATAAAAGAAACATACATGCTCTCCGACGTGCGTTCACTCCCCGTGAAAGCGCGCGTCCCTCGTGCCCTTTCACTCGCACATACAGCGTGCACATACATCGCCGTTGACGTCATACGGAACCTCACGGCGACGCCGACGGCAAAAATCCGCTTTGGAGTGTCCATATAATTGCTATCACAATAAAATGATCGGTGGTACGAGCTACTGGCTGAATTCTCGTGCGTTTCTGATTTCTGTGAGTATGTTGCTGTAAAATGTTGTGATTGTCTAATTGCATAAGTGTACCGTCCCTCTTCAGGTGATCTTGATGAATTCATTCGATTCATTACCAAAATACTCGAATATGCATCCGATCTGAGTCTCCCGGTTGCCTTGGTTGGCGACATGAACATTAACTTTTATTACCTGCTGCTCAAACTTAACAATTTATCGATGTATTCCATTCATATAATTGCACTAATACAATCTGTTCGCCAACCAGAATAATGTGAGATTCTGAATCATTAATTGATTTATGCATAACGAACCACGATCCCAATGTTGTTTCTTTCGGCAATTCTCCCCTTTGACTTCAGCGATCATTTGGAAGTGTTTTGTTTTTGCCACGACATGAAAACGCAAGAAAGCGTTTTCGATGCCAGCCTTCTTTGCACCATTTTAACGAAGATAAAAAAATAGTAGATGTCTCTTAAACTTCAACTAAGACGACTTGAAGGCGAAAGCCCGAGCGCCTCTAACTCAATGGCATGACGACCACTTTTATGTGGAGTCATCTTCACTCCGAACCAATATTGACACGTATACATGTTTATCTATCACCGGTGGCCACTTTCACCGGCTAACAAATGTTAAACGTTATCGCTCGGCGCAGGACGCGCCTGTATCAGAAGTTTCTAGAACGTTATCGATGCTTCTTTCCGTTGCCTCTTTTCAACGACGCTTATGTTATCTGATTGTATGAACGACGCGAATTGTCTAGAACTTTCTGGAAGACACGCGGGCATCTGGGATTAATCTGGAACCTTCGATGACTCAGGTATAAAAGCCAACGCTTTTCGCCGCTGATCAGATTTTCGACGATCGCCGACTTGTTCGCCGCTATCGTTGTGCTTTGAGTGTAGCTTGATTTTGTGGGCACAGGTTCGCCCAATAAGGAATCATTTTCGCCATACACAATGTACGACTGTTTTCTTCAGCGTCACTACTACGTGACAATATCTTGCAGTCAATTTTCCAAGTCATTCTTATTTCACCAAGCTCGGACTGGGACTCAGAACTTATTTTTGCTGAGTCATCGTCACTTTGAACCAATATTATGCAGTCATTTTTACAAGTCATCCTTTATTCACCAAACTCTGACCGTAACTCAGCACTTTCTGCTGAATCATCACACTGAAACCACAATTTACAGCTATTTTGCGAGTCAACACGTTTTTTTTTTTTGCAATTCACCTATGATGCACCAAACTTGAACCGTGGCACAGCACTTTTTTTTTGCTGAGACACTCACTTGGACCCTCAAATCTAACGTATATTTTTTGTAAGTCACTCCCCAACTCCATAACCCCTTGATTCACTCTTAATTCACACTTGATTCACTCTTGATTTACCCTATCCCTGCTTGGTTCACCGTTATTCGCTCTATCCATCTCGGTTTTACTTCCATCACATTTGGTTTGCTCTATTACTCGAAATTTACAATTTTCATCACTCTTGATTCGCCCTGTCCTACTTGATTCACCTTGATTCATGCTTAATTCCCTCTTCTTTACTCTTCATTATCTTAGCTCACTCTACCGCATCATTTCCTTTCGTTTGACTGTTTGACTTCTATCACCCAACTAAGCCTCTTTAATTCCTCATCAATTCACTTTTCGTTCACCTCATTCACCTCTCTATATAACCATTTTGTATACCCAAGAGCTGTGGCAGGAGCATCCTCTTTCTTGCAAATGATGGTTGCCATTCCCGCCATTACTGCCTCTATTGGATTGCTTGATTCCAATGACCACACGGATGTGCGCGTGCTCTCACTGTAGAGAGCAAGCACCGTTGCAACATAACACTTTTGTTATAATTTTTATGTTAATCCCGCTAAGTCATTTAAGAAAGCCGCCCGGCTCATGGTTAAAACTGCAGAACGATGTTGTTGCTGCCTCAAAAGATATCAGCGTCTTTAAAGGCATCATTACTATTATCGCCGTCGTAATAGCCATCCAATATGGCGGTTGAAATCCAAAGCCACTGAATAGAAGAACAAAAAGGTGCCTTTTATTTTATCGAGCGGCCGTGTTGAAATCACTCTACCGCCCGCTACTTGGCCAATTCTCCACTGTGGATATGTGTCATTGCCTGGGATCATGATCATCATCAGCAGAGCTCTCGCTCCGGGTGCCACGCACGAACGCACGAGCAGCACGCCCTCTCCATATTCGGTCAGCCGAAACAAACCACCGCTGTTTCGAGGGAGCAGCAGACAGGACTCCAGCTCGCGCTGTACGTACACCGTCCAGTCCCGCTAGTCGGCGTACGCCTAACAGTCTGTCGCACAGGCAAGCGTCGTCGTTGCCTCTGGCGCGAAGAACAAGGCACCCATGGGCAACGCTCAGCGCAAGGCCGGCGAGATTCCGGACGAGGCGACGGGCCTTACCGAGCACCAGAAGCAGCTGGTCCAGGCATCATGGCGCAGCTTCTGCAATCACAACCGCGAGTACGGCCCGATCGTCTTCCTCTCCCTGTTCGTCAAGCATCCCGAGTACCTGCCGATGTTTCGCAACTTCCGCGGCAAGAGCGTGTCCCAGCTCAAGGACGACCCGGTATTCCGGGCTCATGGCTGCTCCATCGGCTACCACGTGACCTCCATGGTGGAGAGCCTCGGGGATCCGGCCGCCTTAGAGGTGCTGGTGCGCCGCAACGCGACCGAACACCTTCGTCGCAAGGGGGTCAAGCCGCACCACTTCGAGGTACTGGGCCAGTGCCTGGTGGACGTCCTCCAGGCAAAGGAAGAGCGTCTGATGACGCCAGCAGCCATAGAAGGCTGGGGAAAGTTCCTCGCGGTGAGCTTGCGTGTGAACGCCCTGCCGCGTCGCGTCTGTTTACCAAGAAAATTCGACAGAACCGATCTCTCGATGCATGTTGACGTTAAGGTGATTAACATTCGAGAAATGTAGCGACACACTGTATTGCCACTGCTAAAAAGCGTCATTAAGCTTGTATGTAGCCAGGCTCCTATCTAACGCCTCCGTCTGGACGCGCTAGGCCGTATAGCGGTGCCACTGTAAAGTCCGCGTGTGACGCGTGTGTAAATATATTCACACAATGACTGTCTGAATATATGTGACACGGCTTCGACTCCGCATAGCACTGGACGGAGTTTTAATAGAACAGTGGCACATGCGCAGTGTCACATACCCAGCGACCGAGTTTGGTCCGATGGTTGATTTCATGGGCGGTTCCCTCACAAAGTAGCCCGATTCTGTAACCTTAGATGATGGACTACCGAAGGACCCCAAGTTGGCGCGAATACGGTTAAACACATAGACAGATGGGTGGATAAATAGATAGATACCGGAAAGTGTGTGAAGTAGTCGAAGTATGCTAATCGTAACATTAGCGTAGCAGATAACAGGACATCGACACTTTTAAGGAAGAGATGAATAAGAGCAAGAGCATGAGGTCATATTATGGTGCGCTGTTGGGCTAATTGAATTACCAATACAAAAGAAGCAAAGTTTTTTAGGAACAGAAATGTAGATGCCGTAAGTGCATCAATGTAGCCGACACGCATAATTGCACCTATATTCCCCAGTTCGCGTTGTGAACATTGATTGTTCTGTATAATTTTGGGATATTCAAGAATTTGCATGGAAAAAATTATTCCCCTAACTAAAAAAATCTTTCCTACAGTTGGTCTATTTAAAATGCTTGGGATCCATACCTTTCTCTTTAACATTTCTATACCTTTTTCTTCTTAAACGTCATAAAATTCGGTGCTGTGATTGCGGAGCAAGCAATTTGTTTCATTTGTTCTAGTGTACTTCGGTTGAAGTTCCTGAGCAAAAACGACAGAGAATTCTAGCACGGTGGTGCTGTTTCACCTTTTCTCATTTGGGCACCAGCATTTCGACAACGACATCTGTTGGTGTTCCTTATATAGTACCGAAGGTGTAATCTTGCCAAAGGTACACCAAGTCAATGGCGTTAAATTAACGTTGTTGTGCGGATGACGTTAGACACGAACTTGTCATCAATGCGTTAACGAAATCCTCCTATCAGAACGCTGGTACCAGGTTTAAGCGACAACGTTGCAGCTCTTGTCGTACGTATTGTTATTCTCTGCTGAACGGGCTAGTAGATGGATGAATCAGTTGTGCAATTATATTCTAGGTGAACAGGTTTTAGATTTTGTGATAATTACGTGGGTCACAGCGTGGCTGTCCAATACTATAGGTGCCGCCTGGACCTGCCTTTTCGCGGGCTAAAATTAGGCAGAGGATAGCATGTACAGGAAAAGTAACAAAGGTGTCCATTTTTGTGCATACATCAAGGTCGAGGCGAATTTTCGGGTGTAGCGTTTGGAAAGGGTTTTCGTATGGCATGCGCAATTCTGCCGATCGCACACGGAGCGTGCCCTAAGCCGAGGCGTCTGCCGCGCGTAACCTCGATGATAATGCACGTCGTTGAGGTGACTATTATTATAGGCTCGCGTGTGGTTCTAAGTGCGGTCTGCAAAACTCGAAACAGGAGACATATGGCACGACTCCGTGTCCGATTACACTTGCGGAGCGTTAGAATCTGTCGGGAACCTGTCTCGCATTTGGATCGTTTTGTTGGCCAAGACAGGAAGGATGCTCTTTTCTGTCTTGGTTTTACCGGCCTTGGGCACTCGCGGATCGCGCATAGGTTGCCCACTGTTCGGGGTTCGCAGTAGGGAATCTGGTGCCCACATAACCAAAATCTATAAGTCTCTTAACGCAGTACAATGAGGCAGGTGCTTTACGGAGCGTCAGGTACGACGACTGCGCGCCACGGACTCCAGTGGCGTAGCGAAGGGGTGGCACACCGGGCCGGTGCCCCTCCCCCTCCCCCCCCCCTCTCCGCCCGTTATTTCTGTGCCTCACCCTCTGCGTCCCCGGTCAAGTCCGGAATAGGAAACATTATATTACTTGTGCTGAACGTTCCTGTAGTACTGGAAAACTGCGTTCTGGACCTTTATCGATGAATTATGACAATTGACACTAACGCCCACGCGCGTGCCGCGCGCTCTCCACCTTCTTCAGTTAATGGTGCACATCATCAAGGACGTGTTCGAGAAGGCGGCCGCCGAGCGCGCCGAGCGCGGATCGGTTGCTTCCGCGGCCAACGACATGGAGGACACGGGCGCGGCCGAGATCACCAGCGCTGGTCAGAAGACGGGCGAGAGCTCGGTATCGACGATGACTGCCGGCACCTCCAAAAGGCGGCCGTCGAGCAAGGCTGGCGCTGGCTGGAAGATAGGCGCCTCCAAGAAGGGCAGCGTCTCCCAGCCGCACAAGTCGGAGACCCCGCCAGCGGAGGTGTCGCCCCAGGACAAGCCGAAGCTCGACAAGAGCGCGTCTCGCGGCGCACTTGGCAAGGACGTCAAGGACGATAAGGACGCCAAAGAGAAGTAGCACCGAGACACTGGGGCGTGGGCTCAAATCCCGCAGGGCGTGCGGGCGAGTTGATTGCGCGAGATAGACAGCGCCCGGGAAGTACAAGCGCTGTCTGGACTCCGACGTGCTGGGACATAGCGTTGATGTTTTTTGTAGCGATTATTATTACACGTGCGTCATGCTTTGAATGTGTTGTGTTGATTTGGCGCGCATTTGGAAGACGCTCGCAAGTCTTGTGAGGAGTAGCGCTGCCGATATCGTAAAATATATATGTATAATAAGCGAAAATTATGTTAACACTACAATATGATAACACGAATATTTGGGACGCACAATTCGAGGATAAGAAAGTTTGAAAGGAGCCGAAGGAAAATGTCAGTTTTTCCATAAAGGCGAAGCAGTTAATGCGATAGTAACAAGTAGAATATTAGACGAAGTGCCGAAGTGGCAGTATATCTTGAAGTAAACGTAAGCTAACTAAACATGAGCTGTTGTGCTAAGGGTCCGCTGTTCGAATCCTGCCAACGGGCAATTTCATTTATGCTTATTAATTAAAGCCAACCTCTTTCTTAGCGACTTTGCCACCACTTTTCCGTACCGGATATGTTTCAAGCCTTTTTCCTGGGTGGGTGGCGCATTTTAGTTCAGTAAAACCTTTCTTGAACACGGTAGAGCGTTCGCGCGGATCGCGAATGACCAGATGTTGGATCGTCATGGTAGTGCAATAAAATTACACATCATTTTCAGGTTTGAGCTGTCTTATTGTGTCGCAGTTTTAATGGCCTTACGAAACACACTTGGGAAACAAGAGTTCGCTAAGAAGCAAGTCGTTGGGCCTCTTCAGCAAGAGAGGCTGTCTCGAATATACAAAGATTATCGATAGGGTCCAACATAGTGGGCCAGCAGTTTTTCACATACACAACGTTTTCTTGTTGGTTTCCACAGCCACGCTAAGTCACCAGAGTCATATGTCACGGGCCGGCGACGGCGGTCGCAGCGTAGCTTCGAGCCGTCTAGTGAAAGAAGAGTGCGCAAAGAAGCAAGTCGCGAGCCTCTTTCAGCAAGAGAGATGGTCTCGGATATACGAAGATCATCGTGGCTTGAAAACGGGAAGATAGTGTCCAGTGTATAACGAGGCGGACGAGCATACAGAAGAACGAAGTAGCCCGTAGTTTCGTGCTGTGACGTAATGAATGCGTACGTAATGAAAAGTAGCACGCTACGCTGTCCCAGTTCTTATGATCGGACGCGACATACACAGACAGCATGTTAGGATTCTGTTCGTGCGTTCCGTAAGGCCATTTGTGGATGATACAGGGTGTATATATCGAAAACTTGAAGCACATAGGCGAAGCATCTCTTCGACCACGTCTGCAGTGAACGGCCGCCCACGATCGCTGATGATGTGTCTGGGAGGCCCGTGTCGGAGAATGACAAAACGCAGCCGAAAAATACTTCGGTTGCAATAACTGATGACAGCGCAGCTGTCTCACAGTAGCGTGTCAAGTGAGCGGCACACACGACAATCCAGCAAGTCTTCATCGACCGAGAAGGTCGATGCCGACTTTCTCAAACGGAGTGCTTGGGGGTGGCACTGGATGTAGTCAACCAGGAGTGCTCGTCGGACGCTTGTGAAGTTGACACTCGCTGCAGCTGGACACGTACTGGTTGGCCGTCTGGCGCATTTTAGGCCGGTATAACGTTTCTTGAACGCGTTAGAGCGTTCGCGCAGATCGCAAATGACCAGATGATGGATCGTCATGCATAGCGCGCAAGATGGGGACACGGAGACTCTCCGGGACCACCGGGAGATATCGCGGGCCTGTAGCAGAGTAGTTATTTTACAAGCGAAGCTTGTTTATGTCTAGCCTGCGCGTCCGTGTCTGTTCACAGAAACTATCACCAGCAGCAATGGCTCGAGCGTCGTCTTCTTCTACAGCTTGCACGTTGATTGCGCGCGAACGCACTCGTGCAATTGCTCCCGCGTTCGTCGTCATCTTCCACAGCTGGCTCCGTTGCCGCTCATCATTACAGCGTAGAATTTCACTTCTGTCATCGTAATGGGGAGGCCGCGCTCACGGAGATATGAGCCATTGCTTATGGGGGTATGATCGCCAGCGCTGGTCCATGTCATTCATTGTCTTACGTGGCGGACAGATTTCATTTTGAAGCAATTTATTTTGAAAAATCGCAAGCGGCAATGGTGGGCGGATGCTGCTAACCACGCCACCGAGCAAAGTCGAGACATCGAGCGCAAGCGTTTGTGGTTAGACAACAACTCGTTGTGTACATCTTGTTGTGTACATCAGTGTAATCCGTTCCGACGAACAGCGACACAATGCCTTGGAAGTGTTGAATGAACATTACGCTACTATAGTGGAAAATAGCTTGGTGAATTTAGAGTTTGCGGTACGTGTAAGGAGTCTTTAATCAAGGAAAAACTGCCTGCGTTCAGCACTGCGAACGGTTACGTATACCCTCCGTTTGTTGTGATGGTGATAAGCTTCACTTATCATCCATTGTCACAGAGTGGAAGGGCCGACGATTTTTTTTATAGAACCCCATCACGAACGCAGAAACGAGTGGATCGTGCTGACTTCCTTGCAGTAATGAGCAGTGGCTCAAAAGTCTTTTTGTTTCTCGACCTCGAAGGTATTAAAATCAGGTAATCCTGGCGCAAATGATGCGATATAGCGACCGAAGTAAAGTACTCCGCATCGCAGTCCTTCATTGGAATCGGCATGCGCGAGAGGCAGTCAGCGTCGGCGTGCCGTCGGCCGCTTTTAGAAGAAACGGTAAATTCGTATTCCTGTAAACGAAGTGTCCCAGTGCGCAAGCTGGCCTCATGGATCACGGAGCCTCACGGAACCTCATATATATGGAACCTCACGGCGACGCCAACGCAGGCGCGGAAGACGATGGAATAAATTCGCTTGGAGTGTCGATACAATTGCTATCGCAATAAAATGATTTCCGGCAGAGCCAACCTCATGATGAATGTCGTTAATAAGGTTATTAGCATTGCAGCAGTCCAGCGACACACCGTATTGTCGCCCCATACACACAATGGGGCAATCTCGTTGCGAACCACAATGTTGTATAATACCACGACACAGTATAATTGTAACTAATGCACCTCATTTTAAACTCCGTAATATCCTTAGTATCCTAGTTGCAACTTCGTTTCTATGGTTATCCATCAACGGAGGTGTCTGTTGCGGATGGGGCGCTATCACTTCAATATATTTGTGGTACGTACCCTTTGTCACATTGGCTCAACCATTATGGGCGATCGGCCAAGAAGGGCAACATACCGGCATCACATACGCAGTGCCATAATCTCCAAGTCGGGCACATACCTAGTGGGCCATGGCTGCCCGACAAGACAGCAGGCAGCACATACCTGGAGGATGACAAGAGTGTATGACGAACATAAAGGATAGGTCCATGACATGAACTGTCATGATATGCGTGTCAATTAGGTCATGAAAGAGCCGCCTAAGGTGACAATGACCCAGCGAAATAAGATTACCACTCAAGAACCACTGAAATGGGTTCGGACGTGGGTACAAAGTGAAGGAAACACTAAAGGATGATGGTCGCAGTCATAGCCATGAGCATGACTCAGCGAAGGTAACTGGTGGTCTTCAGTGTAACATAATAGCTAGAGTGCTAAGGAAGGAAATAATTGCAGCTGAGGATGTTAAAGAACAAAGTTGAGAAATGACGATGCAATTCCCAAGGCAGGGCAGGTCTAAGAGGTTACATAGCTCGGAGAAGTGTTCGTCTTGTAGTGAGTTTTTGAGCAGGCTGATCTACGAGATGCTTTATCGTTTTATAACCTCGCCGCCTGTTAAGAACATTAAAGGAGACTTGAACGGCCATTTTGGATTGTTTTGCTAATGGTGCTAACCTGAACGGAGGCATTTAGCAAAATATTCTTTAACCGGGCAAACAGGTGCTGACCAAATAACTCAAGGTTCCCGTGGTAACCATCGTCTCCTGAAATCGTCGTCACTATAGCAGGGTCGTCACGTGGTGCCTCTGGCCACTGCAACTTCATCTATTTCGGCTGCCCGGTTGGGGACAGCAGCCGCATGCTGCTCTTACGGCGTATGTGCCATGATTTTTATCATTCTACAGGCTACAATGTAAGCGTGTATTGTATTGGCCAGGCTGTTAGATATCATCATCAGCATTCTCATCTCCACGTACAGTTCATTGTCATGACTAAGTTACTTACTGAAGCGTAGTGCATTTATATAGAGCTTTTCATCGGGCGAGAAGGAAACGACATGTCGCGAGCCTTCCCACCAGGTGATAAGAGCAAATTCAACATGTACACAGACTCACTGGAAGCCCTAAAACAGTTATCCCAGCCACTAAGAGCGCGCACTGCAGCCAGCAATGTGAAAGCCCTCTGCCGGAAACTGGCGGCAGGATCCAACCAAGTGCGGGTGATTTGGGTACCCGAGCATGGGGCGGCACGTGCGCCCACTTGGCTCTCTATTTTCGCCTTGGTAGACATGGTTTCGTATTTTATTGCGATAGCAATTATATGGACACTCCAAAGCAGATTTCTGCCGTCACCGTCGTCGTCGCCGTCGCCGTTGCCGTGAGGTTGCGTATGACGTCAATGGAGATGAAATCGTCGCCGCGCGCCGCCGAACGCTGTATGTGCGAGTGAAAGGGCGCGAGGGACGCGCTCTTTCACGGGGAGTGGAGGAGGAGGAATAAACATTTTATTAAAATAGCACACTGACGCTGAGCCGTGCTCCCTCAAGGGCTGCAGAAGATAGCGCCAACCTTTCCCTTTCCCTCAAGAACCACTTACCACCACACTGAGGTTCTTGCGGGTGAAGCCCCTACTCCAGGGCCCCACTGGCTCTTGGTCGGCTTGGTCCAAGGTTGCCTGCTGGCTTCCCAGGTCCTGCCGGGCGAGTCGCGCCTCCCACGACCTTTCAAGTTCGTTGCGTGTAACGAGGGGTGAGTTTCCCTCTGCTGGTCCTTGTTTGCAGTGCCAAGTGATATGTATGAGGGTTGGTGTATCGCTGCACCAAGGACAGCAGTCATCGTATTGGGACGGGTGTATTTTGCTGAGTGTGTGTATATTGGGATATGTATTCGTTTGTAGGCGTCTCCAGTCCTGGGATTGCCAGCGTGTGAGTTTAGAGTGGGGTGGCGCCATTGTCTGCCTTGCGCGTCTTTGGCTGTCGAGGATATCTCGCGGCAGCGTAGGTGTGAGGTATTCCTCCCGGGTCGATGTGTCCGCGGCTCGGAAAATTAGTCCTCGAGCCAGGCGGTTTGCCCGTTCGTTTCCCTGTACACCTTCGTGAGCGGGGCACCATGTGATGATGTGATCTTCTCGAAGGTTGTTTCCTAGAATGCCTAGGACGCTCCGAGGGAGGACGCCCCTGAGAAACAGTCGGCAAGCTTCTTGAGAATCCGTGAGAACGTGTGCAGATTGCCTCTTTCCCTCTGCCGCTCGTATGGCTAGTGCTATGGCCGCCGCTTCGGCCACGGCCGTGCTCTTGGTACGGATCGTAGCCGACGTGATTGCTTCGTTGCCTCTAGTGACGACCGCAGCAAATGCTCTCAGCCTCGAGGGGTAGGGAGTTGCGTCTGTGTAGTGAGTGTTTGGGTCGTTGCGTAACCGTTCGAGTGCCACCGCTCTCGCTCGTCTGCGGCCGGCGTTAAACATGGGGTGCATGTTCTTGGGTATTGGGTGCACGTGTATGCGTTCCCTGTCTTGTCTGGGTATTTGGTGCGTCTCCTCCCCGCAGAATTGGGGTGCGAAGGGGTAGTGAAGTCTCTGTAGTAAAGCTCTACCTTGGGTTGTCGAGTTGAGTCTCTCTCTCTGCGCGATCAAGACTGCCGCGGCGTGTTCATCGTACGTATTGTAAATACCCAGACTCTCCAGACGCTCTGTGCCAGTGCAGTCAGGGAGGCCCAGTGCAGCTTTGTAGGCAGTCCGTATGAGTACGTTGGCCTGCTCTGCTTCACATCTGCGTGAAAGCTGGTATGACAGAGCGTACGTAATGCGGCTGATTATGAAGGCTTCTACCAGTCTCCTGGTGTCGTCCTCCCTCATGCCGTCCTTACTGCGGGCTATTCTTCTTATGAGTCTCGATACGCTCCTGGATGTGTGTTTGAGTTTGTTTAGCGTTGACGATACGCTGCCCGTCTCCTGAATTTGCATGCCTAGCACCCGGAGCTCCTGCACTTGTTTGACCTGGCTTCCGTTGATCTCCAGATTGAGGAAGGGGGAGCGTGTCTGCTGGGTGTTTTTAGGTCTTATTTGAATAAATTCAGATTTTTCTGGTGCACATCTCATGCCTGCCCTTCTCGCGTGTTCGTCAATTGTGTTGATCGCTCTTTGTAGAGTGTCTTGTCTGTGCCCGTAGGACCCCTTAGTTGCCCAAAGGGTGACGTCGTCCGCGTAGATAGCTACTCCAAGTTCCGGGTCTTCCTCCAACGCTAGAGCCAATTTCCTCATCCCTATGTTGAAAAGTAGTGGGGAGAGTATAGAGCCTTGTGGAGTGCCCTTGTTGGCCATGTTAATCGTGTCGGATCGTAGGTGGCCCAGCCCTATGGTCGCCGTTCTGTCTTTGAGAAAACTGTGCACGTAACTGTAGATCCTCTCCCCACAGCCTACTTCTTGTAGGCCGGTGAGTATCGCGTCATGTGATATGTTGTCAAAGGCCTTCTGCAGGTCCAAGGCAAGCAGGATTCTGTTCATGCTTCTGGGTGGTGGGTTGAGAACCTCGTCCGGAAGTAGGAGGAAGACGTCCTGCGTGGAAACCCCATGTCGGAAACCGTACATCGAATTTGGTAGGAGTTCGTTGCCCTCTAAGTATCTCCCGAGCCGTGTTTGGATGACCTTTTCGAAAAGTTTGCCAAGGCAAGAGGTTAACGAGATTGGTCGGAGGTTCTGTAGCGATTTTGGTTTCCCCGGCTTAGGTATTAAAATGATTTCAGCTTCTTTCCATTCAGGTGGTATGGACCCTCCTATCTTCCAAACCGTGTCGTTGAAGAGCTGCGTTAGTTTCTCTAAAGCTTCGGTGCCCAGGTTTCTGATTATGGCGTTTGTGATACGATCCGGTCCGGGCGCCGTGTTCCTCTTAAAGGACAGCGCTGCAGCGTATACTTCTGCAGACGATATCGGTTCGTCAAGGGTGGGATTAGCCGGTCCCGTATAACTTTGTGTGGTGGTTGGGGTCACCCTTTCTCCCACGTACGTGTTTTGGAGCTCGTTCAGTAGCTCCTCGTCTGAGCCTGCGTAGTTGTTAGCTATGCGCCTGAGGGCGAGCGTCGTTTCTCTCCGCGTGGTTGCAGGGGTGAGCATACTGCGAAGGATTGCCCACGTTTTCTTCGTGCTTAGAGTGCCGCGGAGAGAGTCGCAGAAATTCCTCCAGTTCGTAGTGCACAGCTCTTGCGAGTACGCATTGGCTGCCTCCGTGAGTTGTGCGACGCGCTCTCTAAGCTTTCGGTTGTGTCGCTGTTTCTTCCATCTTTTGGTCAGGCTTCTTCTTGCTTCCCAAAGATGGCTTAAATGGTTGTCGACCACTGGGTTTTTCTGTGTGGTTTGAAATTGTCTGGAGGCTTTTTCCGCCGCGTCCCGTAAATACCCCGTCAAATCTCGTATCGTGTTGAAGTTCGGGGCCTCAGTTTGGCATTCCCTAAATTTCTTCCAGTCTGTCAGATGGGCCGTGCCGATCGGATGTCTTATTTTTGCCGTTTGAATGGAGACACTGAGAATGTAATGGTCACTCCCCAATGTCTCGTCTAGGTTAGTCCAAGTGACTCCTCGTTCATCGCTTACGAAAGTGAGGTCAGGGGCCGTATCTCTTGACACGCTATTTCCCAGTCTGGTAGGTGAGTCAGGCTCCGTGACGAGGATCAGATCGTGAGTCTGAGTTGCCTTCAGTAGGCTGGTACCTTTGGCCGTGTCCCTTCTGTAACCCCACTCCGTGTGCCAGGTGTTGAAATCCCCTAGCAATACTACTCTATCGCCTCGTTTCGCGGTGTTCATGATGTGTAAGATAATTGGTGTGAAGTCCGCCTTGTGATCTCGTGGCGAGCTGTATACATTTGCTACGATGTTCTTCAGGCGACCTCGCTTTACCGGCCATACCGTGGCTATTTGATGCGGTATTTCAATGCCCAGTATAGTTTCGTCACTCACCTCGAGATCCTTCCTAACCAATATTGCCGTCCCCGTGTGATCGGTGTTTTTGTGGAGTGTGTATCCTCTTATTGAGCGTTTCGGTTTGCCGGCTTCTTGCAAGCATATAAGATCTCGCGCAATTGCCGCTGCTTCCACGAATTGTGTCAGTGCAGCTTCTTCGTTGTGCAGGGAACGGCAGTTCCACTGCCACAACTCGAGATTCTCTTGACTGCGAGTGAGTGACATAACTTTATTTTAAATTCGGCGATTGGGAGGCCCGGGCCTGGGGCCGCCTAGATGGCCACTGGGAGCTGTTGCTCCCGCACGGCAGCCATGGCTCGCTGGACGGCCCAAAGTTGGTCTTGGAGTTCTGAGCTGAGCAGCGTGGCCGATCACCGCGCCCGTAGATTTTCCGGGGAGACTGCCATTTTTTCTTGATATATTGTGCATCCCCACAACATGTGTTGAAGGGTGGCTCTAGCAGACTTGCATAGCTTGCATATATCGCTGGCGTATATCACGGGGTAGAAAGTCTTTAACTGCACGGGACTCACATAGGTTTCTGTTTGTAATCGCCTCCAAGCAACGGACTCAGTTCTGTTCAGTTTAGTGTGAGGCGGTGGTAATATTCGCCTCTGATTTTGATAGAATTTTGTAATATCGCTAAATCTTGTTAATCTGTCTTTTTCTCTCCAGATCTCCTCCTCCGCGTTTCCCTGACCAATGGAAGTCACTCCTTGCTCAGCTCGGCGAGTAAGACCTCGAGCTTCGCGGTGTGCTACCTCGTTGGGGTTGATTGCGTGAATTGCTGGAGTCGTATGCGCTGGGAACCAGAGCAATTGCCTGCCGTTCTTCTCTGCGTTAGAGAATTTTGCTTTGTTGACTATGATGATGTGACACGCCTCAGGAGAGATCCTACCCTTAGCATAGTTTCTAATGGCCGCCTGAGAATCACTAATTATGTATTGAGCATTTGTGGAGACCAATGCTAGTGCAATGGCTACCTCCTCTGCTGTCTCGGAATGTTTGGTATTAACTGACACGCTTGTAAGGGGTTTTTGGGTGTGATCTACGACTACTGCCACGTAGCTATTTCTGTGTGTGTATTCAGCCGCGTCTACGAAGGCTGCTCTGTCGTCTGAGCCATAGCTTCGGATCATTTTCTCTGCTCTACTCGTGCGTCTGCCCTTGTTGTAAACTGGATGCATGTTCTTGGGTATATTTGTTACTAGGAGTTTGTCGCGAATTTCTCTCGTTATCGTCGTCTTTTCCCCGTATTGATTGTGGTAATTCATTCCTAGCTTGCGTAGTATATGCCGTCCTGTTTTGGTTTTGGTTAGTCGTTCCACCTGGGATGTTTGTTGCGCTTCTATGAGTTCGTCCAGTGTGTTGTGGAGTCCCAACTTAAGGAATAGATCTGTGCTTGTACTGATTGGAATCCCTAGTGCTAGTTTGACTGCGTGTGTTTTGTTTAGCCATCATAGGAGCTCTCAAAATTTGTCTCCGTGTCAGTCGTTAACAAGACCTTGGGATCGCGGCCTCCGGGGCTTGTGTTTCCCCGTTTCCGTGTTTTTTTGACCCCTTTGATGGAGTCGTCGACATATTGCTTGAGATTTCCTATTTCCACAAAGAGAAGTTTGAGCTGGGTTTCTATGTTGTGTAGCTGTCCCTCCCCGTGTTGCGCCGCAGTGGTAGCGTATTGTGTCGTGTCCGTGTGCATTTGTGTTGCTTGGTTTTGTGTGTTCTGGCTTTGGGTCGTAGTTGCTAGATGTTGTTTGAATGCTGCGAGTTCGGCCTGTAGTTCAGCAAGACTGGATTTAAGTTGCTTATTTTCTGCGATTATTCTCTGATATTCCTCACTTTGTATTATTGGGGTGGTCTTGGGAGCCGCGACCCTTGCCCAGCTTACCTGCGTGTTCGTAGGTGGCGTCGACTTCTGTCCCGCCGGTTCCGTGGTGGGTCGAGTGGGCAGCTGCGATCCGCCTGCTTGATGTTTCGGGCTGTTGTTTGTCGGTGAAGGCCTGGACGTTGAGCTCGATCCGCATCGGGGTGGAGGCGGTGTCTTGGAGCGTGCTCGGACTCTACTTCGATCGTTGGGTGACGGAGTCCTGCGTCGGCTTGGCGATCGCGACTTCACTTGGTTGCAAAGTTCCGATTCCTCTTCCTCAGATGTAAACCATCGGATCGCCCTACCCTTTGGGCTGGGCGAGAGCTTTCTTGGTTGCCTGGCGGGTGTTTTCGGATGTCTGAGTCGCTGTGTACAGCTGCGGTCACCTGTGACGTGTCCCCCCCCCCCCCCCCCCCCGCACGAGGCACAATTTGGCGCGCACATATGTCCGTCAAACGGGTCCCTCGTACCACATATGCGGCAGACGCGAGTGTCCGGTTGGGGGCACACATCTGTACGGTGCCCCTTGCTGTAGCAGGTCTTGCACACCGGCACCGTTGCTCTATACGGGTGGCAGGCTAGTTCTCCTCCGCAGTAATACACAAAGCGCGGGAGAGTCGGGCCACAGAAGGTGATCGCTGCACTCTTCATTTCCCCCATCATGCGTGCATGTATTATTTCCACCCCTTGCGTTCTCACCCGCAAGTTGGCCATGAGCGTTTCAGTAGGTGTGCTGGCTGGTATCCCGTGCACCACTCCCCTGAGGGCTTCTTCGCCAGTCGCCGCGTACACGTTTACGGCATGATTGCGACCATTTAGTGTGAGCGTGGTTATGCGACGAATTCGCTCTGCCACTTCTTGTTCCGAGGTTGATATGATAACTATGTTCGATCCCGGCTTTATCCGTAATAGAAAGTGCTCACCTGTGCGCTCGCCCTCGCCCTGCTAGACGGTCGTGGGTCTGAGATCTACAGCGATTCCAAAACGGCAGTTAGGGCTTTTCAGAAGGGTCGCATCGCCGAGCAGGCTGCTCGTCTTCTTAGCGTCTCCAATCCGGATGCTCTCACGCATCATTCGATTCACTGGTTTCCCGCTCAAGTAGGGTCGGTCGAGGGTGCTCCCCCGAACCTCAATGAGTCTGCTCACGAGGCTGCGCGCGACCTCACCGACCGCGCTTCCTCTGTAAGGAGAGCCGACACCCCTCCCCCCTACGGCCACAGGGATGCTCCCGCTACTCACAACGAGGTGACAAAATTTTTCTACATGTCCAGAAGGGTCTTTCCACCCCCTCACCCCAAATTGAATAGGGCGCAAGCTGTTTCGCTTAGACTTTTACAGACCGGCACATATCCGTGTCTGGCCGTTCTGCACGAAGTTTACCCTGACGTATATCGCGACGACGCCTGCCCATCCTGTGGGCAGACCTCCACTCTAGCACACATGCTCTGGGAGTGCGGTTCGAGATACCCCAAGTTCAGCAAGGATGAGTGGGACTCGCTTCTGCGTAGCCCCGCTCTAGACAAGCAAATCCTGGCTGTCCGGTGTGCCCGCGACCGGGCTGGTGGGCTAGACCTGCCGGTCCCGACGTGGGACTAGCCGGGTGCGCGATGAGTTCGCGTCCTCGCCGGACCTGTAATAAAAGTTATTTCACTCACTCACTCAGTGCTCACCTGTTACGGTGTGTTGGCAGGCGGATGAGACTGCCGCAGCCATCTCCGGGGTGGTGATTGTTCGTAGTGGTAAGCCCTGGTGGGGTCGAATCACTATATTGAAGTCGTCTTTCTGAAACGGCGGGTATTTGATCCCCTTCCTTTTCCTTTGAGTTCGCAGTGGGTTTTCCTCTGGTTTTCGTTCTTCGGGTCTTCTTAGTCCCTGTTTCTTCTCTCTCGCTTGTTGTTTCCTTTGCCGCAAAGTGAGGACGGTGTGCCAGTCGTCCTCGGTGGTCGTTCTTTCAATAGTTTCACAGTGAGTTGTCGTTGGCTTGATGCCGTCGGTCTTGCTCGTTGAAGGTCCGGTAAGGTCCATGTCCTCTTCCGTCGTAGCAGAGGAACGCCCGTCGGCGTTCTTTGTGTCGAGCGCAGACGCCTCGGCCATCGTAAGCGTCTGCGTTGCCGGCACTACCGGCGCAGCTGCCAGCGTCTCCTACCTATCGGTAGGCTTGGCGTGGCTGCCACGTAGTGGAGGGCTTCTTCTGACGTGGCGGTGTAAATAACGGCTCCCGGGTCACAAAACTGGTGTCCACGGATTCCGGGTGACTTCACGAGTCAAATGGAGTCGAACTTTCCTGGGTGTTTAGGGCCGAACACACCAAAAAACATGTAACTGCGAAGCGCGATCTGAGTGCTTCCGCACTCCTCTACGCCCCGTATTTATATAAGAACGTTGCGAGGCGAGAATGTGGTAAAGACTGCCGACGCTGCTTGACGAGTGTCCCGCTCTCTTCACGGGGAGTGAATCCACGGCGGAGAACAAACGCGCGTTCTGCGGCGTGCTTCCTTAAGGGCTGCAGAAGTAGGCGTCTCTTTCCTCCTTTACAATCACCATATATGTAGAGCAAACGCGCCTTCTTCTGACGCACGAAAGGCCGTGGGGGGGAGGGGGAGGGAAGGGAGGCGACGTTTAGCTGCGGCACCAAGTGCCTATTTTATATCAGAGGCTCCGGCAACAGTCACCAACGCCGCACGCATTTTGTGCGAACGCGGGCAAAACGCCGACGGCGTCGACAACAGTTCTGCGTGTTGCCGGTGCTGCTGCATGTCGAAGTTTATACAGCTGATAAAGCTACTATCATTACTCCGTATAGCTCTCTACAAATTTGCTATCGCAATTGATGCTTCGCCTTTCAGGTGAAACTGCGACCACTTTTTGTGCGGAAGCCAGAGCGCCGATATCGGTCTGGAGAAGATATCTGTGCTCGCGCCGCGCTTCGATGCGTACGATCTGTCGTGCACCATCTGCGCTTGCGTGAGGCGCATGGGCGCTCGCGCTCGCGCGCCAGCACGCGTACGTGTAATTGGCCTTGGCTTCGGACCTTGGGGTCGTAGGTTCGAAACTTATCACTGCCAACGTTTTTAACAGCGGAGCTGTTAAAGCTCTTGGTTAGGCCACGTAGTGCCAACAAAAAACTGCGCCTGGCGATGACGTCACCGCACGTTGCCTAGCAGCCACCTCGCGGAGCGGCGTGTGCTTCGCCTCCTCTCCGTGCCATGGAAATGTTGCCTTGACATGTGACGTTAAGGAGAGGGAAGGAGAGCACGCGCGCGGCGCATGCTATGCTCGGGAGAGAGAAAGAGAAAATGAGAGTAAGAAACAGACAAAGAAAGAAATTGTAGTAGCACCAACGAGGCAACGCACAGAGCTGCTGCTGACGCCGTCCGCGTTTCCACGCGTTCGCGCTGAATGCGCGCGGTGTCCGTGACTGCAGCCGGCACTTCTGCAAGTGTGGCGTGACTGCAGCCACGCCCCGGCAAGTGTGGAGGCGTAGCTTGGTTCTGTCGTAACCGGGAAGTTAAAGCTCGGAGCCGCCGCGACGGTGGCAGAACTCTCGTTGACTCTGTAACGAATACATGTAGCCTTGAGATGGGACGACCAAAGAAGATTCGGACACCCGAAGAAGAAGCCGCTCATCTTGAAGCACGTCGCGCGGCCAAGCGAGAATCTGCGCGTCGGCAGCGAGCCGATTCGGAATACCGTGGCTAGCAGCATTTAGCATTTCCTAGTAAAACTTAGCCAAGCTTAGTAAAACCTGGAAGAAGCTAGGTTGATCCCCAGCTCCACTGGTTACTCCAGCCTTTCACAACTAGTGCAAGCTGCCCACATTTTTTTTTTCAGATGTAAAATGTTGCACGGACGCTGTTCTGTATTCATACTATTCCAAGTGTTTCTTTCCGCAGCCCGAAATTTTTAGTTGGGCTTTAAGCGCTTGAAAGCAGCAACAGCCAGCAGTGCACCGTTTAAAGCAGCTGGAGGTACTGCCTCATGTGTACTAAGTGTCACACTCACTGCAGTCACACTCATCAAGTGTCACACTCGCTGCCGTCACACTGACTAAGTGTCACACTCACTACAGAAGGTTGCCGACAAATACGGAGTCCCAGTTGTGTTGTTCGACGTTGCGCTGCTAAGCCCGAGGGCACGGGATGTAATCCTGACTGTGGTAGCCGCATTTCGATGTGGTTGAAATGCAAAAACACCCATGCACCAAGGAACCCCAGTTGGTAACATTAATCCGAAGTCCCTCATACTGCATGCCTCCTAATCAAATCGTGGTTCTGGCCCGCAAAACCCCAGAATTTAGTTTATATTAACAGTTGGTGCCCTTTGGTTTTCCAATTTCCTCATTTTTTGCTTACAAAAGCTCTGTTCTGGCTACAAACGACGAATTCGTGATTTCAGAAGCCGAACTTTTAATCTAGCTTACTTCAATATTTTCCTTTAGTGTACCTTTAACATGCATTTAAAGCAATGAACCTGAATTATTTTGCATTTATCCGTGTTGGACTTGTGCTCAACAGCTGGATGGCATAGACGATTAGCTACTACTGTGGGCTTCAATTTGCCAGGTTACCACATAAAAGCTTGGCTTTAGATCACCTGAGCCTGGTTCTCTACCTTCAGGTGGACTACTAAGAAAGGCAACGCTACTTGCATGATAGATTTCAGTGATCAGTTCAATTTGTTCAGTTTTTGCCCCCCCCCCAAAAAAAAAAAAAAAACTCAGCACAATTGTAGTTGCAGGGCTTGAAACTTGTAAGTCAAATTCCCTTAACCCTTTCCCTCCTGAAGTAAAACCGTCGGAAGCAACACCTGCAAACACAAGTTCGGCTTCACCGCTCATATATTTGGCTTCACTGCATGCTTTTTTTTTTTTTTTGGTTTCCAATTTATTGTGTTTTTCTTTACGTAGTGCATCGTTAAGGACCGACAGACCAATTTCCTAGGTGAGTCGCCTACGAATGATTACGCAGTTTGTTTACGCTTTGTTTTACGAAGAAGCTGTTAGAGCCTGATTGGTCGGTATTTATCGTGGCGTGCTTACCCAAAAATCGGCAGCTGTGAAAGGGTTTTGTGTTTGAGTTTCCGCGTTAAAGAATTATGTTCGCTCTGATATTCGAATTACAAGCCGATGCTATGACGTCTGCATGCAGGCTGTGTGTAAGTCTTACTTTACGCATCTTCTGACGCAATTTACTGTTATGCCTTAATTTAGTTCAATAAGGCACCTGCGCTTGGCGGACGGCCTAGAAGAATGAGCACGTATGCGGCACTTCCGCACACGTGCGTGCGCACGCGACGTACGTCGCTTGTGGTGGTGGTGCAGGCGTATACAGTCGCCTTATGTCAGTTGGGGTGGTAGAACTTGTCTAGCGTCCGCACCAACTGCGCTCTACATCCCCTTTCACAAGGTGAAATGAAGGGGGATTTGAAATGCATAGGCATTTATATGTTTACCCAATGAGAAAACTGTCCGTGCGTCCGTCCGTCATTCGCGTAAGACGATCGCTTTCAAGATAGAGCCAGCAGCCATGTTTTCGCCGGCCGTGGAAGAAGACGACGACGAACGTGTGAGCAGGGGCACTAGCGCGTCTCTGTGACCACGTGGCGTGTGCAAGCAGGCCCGCACTAGGCACACCTTTAGTAAGCCAGGACTGTGGAGCAGCTGTGGCTTCGGATCGGAACGTCATCAGCGCGCCTGGCGCCGCCGCCTGCAGTAGTTTGGTTGCCTCATCAGCTCACGTCGCGCCGTCTTCCGCCGCCTTCAGCCGCAGTTCGTGTCGCCATAGCGCTGTTTCATTTACCGTAATGGCGCCAAGACGACCGCAGCCGCTGAGCAGCGCTAGCATTACCAGCAGTGTTGAGTGTGAGCACTCAACAGCACGCCGTTACTACGGAATGCTTACGTATCCTTCAAATAACTTCCTGAGGAGATTCTACGTAAAATTTTTGTTGCATAGGTGCCTGGCCCACGTTGCGCCCTGTCTGTCATAACGCACCGGGCGCTGCGGTTGCATTTTAACATCATTTGAGCTACGTCGCAGTAGCGACTTTTGTCGCTCATAATAGGCGCTGCCCCTCGAGTGCTCGGGCGGACGCTCTCCGTGTGCACGATATCGCGCTCAGTTAAAATGAACAGCTGAAACGGCAACAGCGTCTACGTTCCTGTCAGTTTTCATACCCTTGCAGCTTGTACAGCGTGAATCGCGCTTGTCTAGAGTGATCAATCGGTTGATTCGGTCGCCATCTTTTGAACAAACGAGACAGCAAACGCAGAAATATGACCACGCATAATCACGCCACGTGCTCGATCCATGCGATACAAACAGATCTATAACCCGGCTCCTCGAACACTCTAGACAAGCGTGATTTACACTGTACGGTATACTGTTGCTAAACGATAGTTATTTATTGGTAGGCGAAAGCCGCATCCAACAAACCAGTTCGTCGTAGCAATGTATCTACCGATAACAGTTGGAATACTCGTCAAAGTAAACAGCAGCACTTACTCCGTAGCAGAGCGGTAGTCCGGCTGTTAGGACTGTCGCGTATGTTTCCCAACTATACTCATTGCTGCTATTCAACAGGGAGAATGTTGCAGAAAGGTAAACCTGATGATTGACCGATTTGGTATTGCATGCTTACTAGTGAAAAGCGTATTGAGTCACGTAGCACAAGAGAAGGGGAACACACAGAGCACTGCGTGTGTTTATGTTTTTATATCCCCGAACTGACAACTTCGGCGCTGGGTATTTACCACAGGATATGCGCCCACTGCTGGCCATTCGTAAAGATCTTGTGTGTCACCGCTGCAGAAGGGGTACGAAGAACGAAATGTCTTAAAGTGAAGATTTGTCCGCCGCTTCGCCTGGGTGTGGTATTTGTCGTCGTTTCCTCGGCAATCAGGTCACGTGATCTGCAAGAACAGCTGCGCGTATGTGTGCACTGTGAGTGAGGGTTTAGTAGTGGGCGCATGTCATTGGACCGAAGCGTACTGTAACGGCCGTGGAACTGTGGTGTGGGACAAAATATAGTGCGTGGAGATGTGAACCGGGGACAATAAAAGGCCAGAAAACATTCTTATCGACGAATACGCAAGGAAGTTGTCGTTTCCCGAAGTCTACCTCTAGCAGCCAGGATGCATCAAGCCGCCAAAATAATGTGAAGCTTCGCTTCCCTTTGAGAGATGTGCGTTGTATCTACATAATTTTCCTCTCTAACTTTTTACCGTGCATCATCTTGCGTTATGATAGGGCACTTAAGCATACCAATGAGCTCTTTTGTGTGCGTGGACTGCGTATAACTTTTCTCCACATTCAAACTCGGATACCCTCAGCAACAGCGCTATAACTGAAGCTGCATTCTTAACGTCAATTTTTTGTCATTCAAGATTACACCTGGCCCCTCAGCGCCGAGCAGTTGTTCTGCGAAGATATCGGCCTCGCGGCCCTCACACGAACGACAATTCAAATACGCTTAGGCCGAACCTCGAACGCCAACGCGTTCTCTTCGGTATGATAATGCCCTCCTCGTCAGAGTATATGTATTAGCAGAGGAGCGGAAGTATTCGCGAGACCCGGCTTATTTACGAGTAAGTGGGCGACCGGCGGTACATCTGTGGGCCGGAGTGGGTGGACGCAGGCACACAAGCTGGCTCAGCGATGCACCGCACTCTGCATTCGAATGGGAAGACTAGCAGTGGTGCTTTTGCACTGAACATTAGAACTGCCGAGGCAGGTACGCCTTTGTGAACCGCCACTGTAATATCAGTGGTTCAGTAATCGCGCTGAATTTGGAGAGGGATGAGGAATGTTGAGAATGCGTGACTCACTCTCTTGGGCTCCGATGCTTCAACGAGGCGGCAAGGTCATCAGCGGTTTAAAAATAAGGTTAGTAGGCACATGATTTGTAAAGGCAATACTGGCTCAAATGAAGAAAACAAAGTAAACTTGACCTAACCTTACCCAATGTCTAACTATCCCCTATTCCAACCTAGCCTAATGCCTCTCCTTAACCTAAATTAGTAGTTTACTTCAATTCGCGGGATTTCCCACAATGCGTACGTAGTATAATTGAACAAAATGAGCATTACACGCAATGTTGACTCAACCAATTTCACCGAACATAGCTCGAGCTGCATCGTCAGGCCATCAAACCAAGTTTAAATGAATTCTTGAACAGGTCGGTAGCACAAAAAACAGTGACGCCGACAGAAGCACATCATTCCACTCCTGTCACGCGAAGTCGATTCATAATGCCTTATGCTAGTCTATGACACAAGTTTAACGCAAGTTCTATAAGTATACGATTTTTTTGTAGGCATATAACCCGCTGTAGTGAGATTATTGCGGACCGTCACGTTTGTTGACGTGCGGTGCGGTGAAGGATGGCGCCGTAGGCGTTTAGGTTGGTAGATAACATATATTATGTATAAACATTCTATTATACACCATACAAACAGAACAGCGCATACATCACACCGTAACTAAAGTACATGTTACACATGCATGCTAAGTCCCTACGCTACAGGTTCTTGCTCGCGCTCACGTCCTCGTCGTCTTTAGCAGGATGAGCCCGCGACGGGACGACTTGGCCGCTGAGCAGGACGTAGCGTGTCGACTTTCCGAGGAGCTGGGTGAGCGGCAGGTGGTCAAAATTAATCCGGAGCCCTCCACTACGGCGTGCCTCATAATCAGAATGGTTTTGGCACGTAAAACCCTAGAAAGAAGAAGGCGCGGCTCGAACGTTCAGTAGCCGCGCCTGAAGTATCCGTCATTTTTGTTCCCACTGCCGCCCGATTCATGGCCAATCACCCGTAGTGGGTTGTGCTATTTCTATAGGCACCAAACCAAACCAAGCCGCAAGAGATCAGAACGACCAGGAACAGTACTGACCGGGAACAGTCGTGGGCAGGTAGTAGCCGCCCTGGACAGATACATCCGCAGGAGCGTAACCTGTCCGGACGTTGCCCAGGGCTTCACCCCGGTAAACACTCGCGAATGCGTTGAAAATAGTGACCCTTCATTTATTGTACTCAAGCAGAAAGAAACGTACGAAACGTACGAGAACGTAAAGAATGCCACGGACTTGCCAGTAGAGAAAGGTGATCAAGCAAAGAAAAGGCTGGTTTGACACGGCGTTCGAAGAGCCAGGGTTTGAGAGGGCTACCCGGGTGAACCGCTGGGCAACCTCCTGACCGGTCGCGCTCCTGTGGATGTCTGTGTCCAGTGCGGCTACTATCTGCCCGCGACTGTTCCCGGCCAGTATTGTTCCTGGTCGTTCTGATCTCTTGCCGCTACCGAACGTTCGAGCCACCGCCAGCGCTCACCCAGCACCTCGGAAAGTCGACACGCTACGTCCCGTCACGGGCTCGTCCTGGTGAAGACGACGTGGACATGAGCGCGAGCAAGAACCTGTAGCGTAGGGACTTAGCATGCATGTATGTACTTTAGTTACGCTGTGATGTAAGCGCCGTTCTGTCTGTATAGTGTATAATAGAGTGCTTATTTCTAATATATGTTACCTACCAACCTCATCATCTCACTATACACCCGCTATGTGTTTTGCTTTTTGGATTTATGTTTCGCTTAAGAGGTAATTAGGCTTATAAAGACGAGGGCCTTTTTGAAAGAAGAAGCCGGCTTCATCGCTGGGGACGGGCAAGGAACTCGAAAGAGAGGTACAGCGAGTCAGCTGGTCTTCAGCTTTATCCTTGCTCACGTGCGCATGCTTCGTCGCCACACCCACTCCTCCCATTTTACTTTTCAGTTGCACGCCGCTGCGTGGGGCGGACGACGCTACTTGAAACAGGTGTTTCAACGAGGCTCTCTAATGAAAACTATAGGTGTCTGCCTGGTTCCACACTTGGAATGCTAGTCCAAATGCATGCGACGATAAAGGAAGTGACGCACGCATAACTGAGGGTCAGATACACAACACACAAAAAACACACAAGATACAACCTATACAGGGCCAAGGTATGTGATTGAGGCCTGCGCCTCCGGAAAAGTTTAAAACGTCTTCGTGGCGTGGGACGCACAGGCATAGTCAGCATATAGTTCATAGTTCAAATACTCGTGCATATGAAGTAGCTCAAAGTGCGATTCTTCTAGTCAGCCATATTGGTCTGTCTCACTATGTCTGCGCAATACACCGAAGGCTAGGGCTCCCGTGAATGAATCAGTAACAAAAACCATCTGCGTGTTCTAACGATGGAAGCAGGGCTCGCTCATTGCGCGCGACTATTCTGTCCGTGAAGTTTCTGTTTCACGGGCATCGCGTGGAGAAGCGACCAGAGACAGACAATGGAGGAGGAGCCTTTCACCTCGTTTTCTATTCTGGCTGGATGACGCGACTCGCGGAATGTGTCAGGTGAATGATATACTTCAGGCGAGGTTTGTTAAAATGAATTGAGCTTGAAGAGAAGGATATCAAAGAAAGAAACTATGAAATGAAGTGGAGAGAGCCAATCACAGTGGCTAAGAACAGGGCGCGAACGGCTAAAGAAATGAGAGAACACTGCTATCGCTGAATTCCAACTGGTTTAATCTTGCGAGAGACGCGCATTTGTGAACAGCAGAGAAACGACTGCCGAACAGAAATGTGGGTAAGTGTAGTGGAGGAAATTTCTTCCCTCATTGCGCACGCTCTGGGTGTATTTCCCATGTGCGACAAGTGCGGTATTGTAGGAAGGACGGATGTCCAGTTCACCTGAAGAAATAAGGGAAGCACACATAGAGCAACGTGTCTATCCGCTGTTCCCGTCTATCCGCTATTTCAACAAGGAAGTTCCAATTGTGGGTTTGCCTTAATCTTTCATAGGTTTCTTTTCATTGCTTCTTCCACTATCACTAGTCAAATGTGCCCATGCGCGCATATAGAGAAGCCACTGCAATGCGTCTTTACCGCGGTTCGTGTCCTGTCTTCCTCTCGGCGCTTTGACTCAGTGGCTATAGCGTTTTCCTGCTGAGCTTGAGGTCGCGGATTCGGCTCCCGGCAGCCGTGGCCCCATTTCATAAAGGCAGAAATGCGAAAATTGTCTTGTGGCGACCTTTGGGTGACCACTATTAAGCCCCATGTGGCCGACATTACTTCGGAGTCCTTCACTACGCCGTGTCTCACGGACTGCGTATTATTTATACGTCGATCTCATCATGCTCACTCACTCCCTGTCAACAACTAACTAAATAACTACTAACTAACTAACTCATTGATATATTGATTAAATAATTCATTCATTCATCGCATCAAACAATCAATCAATCTTGTTTACGCGGTGTGGTTCGACGTTCGCGCAAAACCAATTATCCAATACCTTCCGGCTTACTTTATAGGGGCAACGAAGTGATGTGGGTAAAACAATAAATTCTTCATTTTATTTCTTTCTGCGATTTTGTATTTCTTCAAAGTCGAATGCTCCAGGCATAAATTAATTTCTAGATGCCTGCAGAGTGACGGCTAAACTCGGCAAGCAGTGCACTCGTGTGTGTCGTTTCTAGTCCTCGTTTCAAGTGGTGCGCAAATAACATTTATCATGAATTGTTACCAGCTAGTCCAAAGCAGATACCCTTCGGCAAGCAGGTCACCGCGGTACTCGCTCTTCGCGAAGACGCGACAGAACTAATCTCGTCTAATCCGCAACTACGCGTCGCCGATTAAGGCCGGAATGCGCTCCACGACGCGTAAGCGAGCGTCGGCTGTTCCCTCCCGCGAACATCCACGGCCACATTTTGCATGCCAATTAAAGCACTCCGTTACACGGTCACTGCGGGGTGCCTGACACCAGCCGCAGGGCCACCGTCGGAATAGATGGCCGATTGCCGCGAAACGAATAAGCTATTTCGGCCGCCGCCCCGGCGGGCGCTTAGTTGGAAGGTGCAGAACATCCGATTTTCATTCATTACAACAAGAAAGGTCACCCTTTGCTTGAGGTCGACTGTGCTTCTGTCGAGCACTAGACCTGCGTGTTTCCCCGTGGACTAAAAGGCCAATGGAACTCCCGTTCTCGTATGTTGTCCGGTTGTAGGGACGGTGAAGAACACGAGTCGTTGCCAAAAGTGTAAGTTAATAATCTAACTCATCAGTTACAATGGAACTGCGAGAATCGAATACAATCAGAATTGAATCGCTGCTTGTCACTGCGTAAGTCATCCGAAGATGCATTCTATGATGAACTCATTGTTCGTTCGCCAACCTATCACTACTGCGCACTGGCGGTCGAAGAATCGACGTTTAGGCGAGTCGGTGCTGGTTGAACACTTGAATGGGCAGCGAAAAAGCGATTAGGACAAAAAGCAGGAAACCAGCAATGTCCTGTGTCTTTCCTGCTTTTGTCGTAGTCGTTTTCGCGCTGCCCATTCAAGATGTTCCTACCAGTGTTACTTTAGTACGTCTGTGTAGTACGAATGGAAGAAGCCAGCGTCGCCTAGAACATAGATGATGAAAAGCATAAGCTGCTGTGAACATCTCAGCCATGTTTTACAGTCATGCGCGGGGGCGCGTAGAGCTCGCAAGCGGAGCGCGAAGTCAGCTTTTTCTGAAATGCTCTCTTTTTAACAGAGGCCTGCTTCTTACTCTTTTCTGGACGCTTTTTTTCCGGAATAAAGCGTCCAGAAAACGCGGCTGCTATTGGACAATAGCTGACGTCAATCAAGAAGGCTGTTTGGATCAGTGCGCTTTTTCCTTGTGTAACTGTGCATATTTATTGACGAAGTTTAATAAACAGGCTGAAGTAAACGAAAACATTCTTTTGAATTTAGATAATAATTACGTACTTCCGGAGGAATCCGACTATCGCCTGCTCACGCTCGGCCACGCGCGTTGGAACTAAGCTTTGGCCACCCAGTTTATCGGCGTCGTAGCCGTCGGTTCTCACTAATTTCGGCTGGTTTTGCACGCTCAACTAGCTTCGAACCCCGTGACACTTAAGGTGATGCCACACACACGCCGAGGCCGTCCACTGGCTAAGCGCGCTGCGGCTCGCTGAGGACAACCGCGCCTGGCTTACGTTTGGCGCATCGTAGGTTCCTAGTCGGAATTAGTGGCGTCTACGTTGACATCCACTGTCGAATTTGAACTGCGTGCCATGGCTACGTTCAGTGGGTGGTGCGTTGTGGGCACGCCCCCCCCCCCCTCCCCCTCAGCGTTAGACTTCGCGGCGCGAATCATTGAAGAACGAGCGGAAGTATCGCGAAGGTCGTGTTTGATTGCGAATAAGTCCACCTTTCAGAGGCGGACTTATTGGAAATCAAGCACGACAGGTCAGTTATCTAGATCAGTTACTCAAAGGGGACCCTGATCATGAGAAAGAAATTCATAGAAGAATAAAATTGGGCTGGAGTGCATACGGGAGGCATTGCCAAATCCTGACTGAGAGCTTACCACTGTCGTTTAAAAGAAAAGCGTACAATCATTGCATTCTACCGGTGCTAACATATGCGGCAGAAACTTGGAGGTTAACAAAGAAGCTCGAGAACAAGTTAATGACCGCACAAAGAGCGATGAAACGAAATATGTTAGGCGTAACGGTAAGTGTAAGGAAGAGAGCGGTGTGGATCAGAGAACAAACGGAGATAGCTGATATTCTAGTTGACATTAGGCGGAAAAAATGGAGCTGGGCAGCCCATGTAACGCGTAGGATGGATAAACGGTGGACCACAAGAGTTACAGAAGGGATACCAAGAGAAGGGAAGCGCAGTCGAGGACGGCAGGAAACTAGGTGGGGTGATGAAGTTAGGAAATTTGCAGGTGCAAGTTGGCGTCAGCTAGCGCAAGACAGCGGTAATTGGAGATCGACTTCGTCCTGCAGTGGCCATAAATACAGGCTGCTGCTGATGATGATGATGAAGTCCGCCTCTGCTGAACGCGTCGAAGTACTCCTTGGGGCAAAGGATTATAAACAGGGATAAGGTGCCTCAGAAAGGTTGGCCAACGTATCGATAGGAGGACCTATCTATGGTCCTCCTAGGAAACGATAGGTCCTCCTATGGAAACGTTGGCCAGCCTTTCTGAGGCACCTTATCCCTGTTTATCATCCTTATTCCTCGTGTGCTACTCCATTAGTCAGCCACCGTTTTTTATTTTCGATTTCCTTGGGGCAAAGTATTTCTGAAATAGCCTACTTTGACGTGAAATGCATTTCTACACAATCGATAAAAAGTGGTTCAGGGCCCCTTTAAAGGCATCACATTCTGCTTTGCATAAACACGCATTAGGAGAGAAAAAAAATGTGCTTCAGAACCCACCTCACGATGACGGTCGATGGCAGCCTGCTAAACCTTCGAGTTCCTGTCCTTGATGAACCCTTGTGACGTGGGTTTGCTTCCCCTCAGCATCGATGAAATATAAGGGATCTTTTTCGCTATTGTAGAGTTGCACATTCCCAGTTGCACATACTCAGCTACTACTCATTTTGGCGTCAGAGAGGTTCGTTCAAGAGCGGTACATATGTACACATCGCCACATGCTCAGTGGCTCAAGTTGGTCCGACGGTTGGTTTGAAACTGTTCCCTCAGCACATCAGGTCAATGCACCACCCATTCGACCACGGATTCCTTGGTGACCCCGGTGGGCGGTGAAACGGTTAGATACAAGAATGCATACATATTTAGATACATAGCCCCGCAAAGTACGTCAAGTACCCTATAATAATGCTAACGCATTTAAAAAGACACTGCAAACAAACGTAGCTTATACTAGTCGAGCGGACGATTCTGGTTGGCGTGGGAAACAGGTGTCCTTTTCCATTTAAACGTTGTATTCAACATGGAGGTCATTCACAAAGCTTTTATAATGTTGCCACAAACGAACAAAAATCTCTAAAGAAAGGTTCGAAGAGAGTTTTTCGGTTCTGTCTTTCTACTTCTTCGACTAGATCACTCACGGAACATTAATCTAGAAAGTTAACGAATGAAAATAGAAAGAAAGAAAGAAAGAAAGAAAGAAAGAAAGAAAGAAAGGGAAAATGTGCAGGCCCGACGCAGACGTTGGCATCTACTTGAAGCGAAGCGTCCGTTAAACGGTTAATTAGTTGGTATGAAAATAAATGCGTGCGTAGTGTCATCCGATGCAGCGTGTAATCTCGCACAATTTTGATGTGTATGAAACACTAAGGTCACAAACGGTAACGTTGCGTAGTGTTTACGTTTACGCCATACACCATTCGCAAGCGAGGCCAAAACGAAAACAGGGGTTGACGCGAACGAACTATGTAAGACGTCGACGCAGTCATGTCACGAGCACCAAGGCGATGTGTGAAGTTTGTCGATGGAAGAATGATGGCGAGATGTGTATGGCGGAAAGAAGCAAGACGCGACAGACAGTGGTAAGGTTCGCCATTATTTGCCCCTTTGTAGGGGTACGCGCATATTAAAACTTTCGAATAACGAATAGAATACTGTCCTATTCGAATATATTTCGAATATTCTTTGAAGATTAAAAAAAATCCCCCGCCGTTCCCCTGTCGAGAAAATGGGGGTAAGTGAAGCTTGTTGTGTGTGTGTACTTGACCTACTACTTTTCCTTCCCTTTCCTACTACTTTTCCTTCTCTTTCGTGCAACTCTTCCTTCCGTTGCGTTGTACGATTCTCTGCTTGTCGCTGTTGTCGCTTGCGTTCGATGTCTCGGGTTTGCTAAGCGGCGTGGTTGGCAGCATTCGTCCGCAATTGCCGCTTGTGATTCTTCGAAATTAAATTGCTTCAAAATTAAATCTGCCCGTCACAGAACACAATGAATGACTCATGCCCCCTTAAGCAATGGCTCATACCTCCGTAAACGCGGCCTCGCCATTACGACGACAGAAGAGAACTGAAATTCTACGCTGGCGACTACTGTCGTGGTGCGAACGGCCGCATCTTCGACGAGCTGTTTTCGCGTGGTGGTTTGGCTGAGTTTTTGGTGAACTGACCTCCGTTACCTTCCTCATTTTATTTTGTTGGACCTATCTTGTAATTGGAGTAGCGCTGATGTCTAAAAACTCTCCTGAGAAAGGGCACAGCCCTTGGTCAGCGCCCCTTTCTCCTGATGATTTGCCTTTGGAATCTTTCTTCCGCAGTGGTGTTAGCAGCATCCTTGTCGCGCCGGTGCCCTCGAGTGGTTGATTCATCTGGCTGAACAACCCAAAGGCTGTGCAGGCCGAGCTCCAAGCCATAACACGTCACTTCAGATGATTAGCAATGTCCGACAATTTGGAAGAGCTGGGATAGTTTGTAGGTCATCAGATCCGACCTGTGTTGCAGATCTCTTAAAGTGCAAGAGATTTGCATTTGTCCCGGTGGGTGCTTTACTCTGCCGCATCTAGCATGCACTCAAGGCATTGTCCGGGGTGTAGACTTCTCGATTAAGCCCAGCTGAGACTCTGGAGAAGCTGTCTGATGCTGGAACCGTAGCTGTATACTTATGTACCCAACTGGTACACGGGGAAAAGTTGCCACTGAATCGGTTATTGCTACGTTTGCCGGTATGTCCTGTCCATCGGAAGGAAAAGTGTGGCCACTTATTTTTAGAGTGGAACCTCTCGCTTCCCGTCCACTCCAGTGTCGGAACTGTTGGAGTTTTAGCCATAGTGCAGGAAACTGCAAATCAAATGCACGTTGGCGTGTCTGTGGTGAGGATCATTTCCCTAATGAGTGCACACCTGAAGCCGAACCATGCTGGCTGTGTGGAGGAAACCATACGGCCGATTATGCAAACTGTTCGGCGAGAGCTAGCGAAATACAGGTAGTATAGAGGTAATTGACAGGTGACGATGTTCGCGGCGGGAAGCTATTGCAGTCATCAAGGATTGAGCATTTGGCTACGCTGGCGTCACTGCGAGACAATATACAATAAATGAAGATAATTTTCTAAACTCATTGATTCAGCAATTGAAAAAGCAATGACAAAGGCAATGCAACATATTGTGACAAGTGTTACCGAAAGCTATCAAGTATTTACCGCTCCGTGTCAAGCACTATCAAGTGTTTACCGCTCAGATGACCCAGCTATTGCAAAAAGCTGCCGCACCAATCACCGAATCGATTCCTTGTGCTGCAGAACAGGTGACCAGTACAGTCTTAGCGCCGAGTACCAGATCAGACTAAACGTTTGTTCGATTTGATCCTTGCCCTTCGCGGCAGTCCGACCCACAGGAGGACATGGAAACAGGTCATGATACAAATCGAAACAGGTCACGATACCAGAGCCTCCAAAGCGAACTGGGTCTCCAGTAACTTCGTCCGGCCCATATACCAAAAACAAAAAGGGGAATACTAATTCTAATTCTGGTATCCAAGAGCGTACATTTCGACGCCTTCGTGCATAGCGTTTGCTGCCAGTGTTTCCCGGAAACCATTACGGTTGCTTAAGCTGCAGTTGTCGGGAAGCGTGAGAAGCAGTCAGGCATCTTTGTATGCTATCGCGTTCAACTCTTAAAAGCGAAGCTTAAGCGTCCTCCAATTTTTGTTCAGCGCTACAGTTGTACCGACAAAAGTCTGAGTTCGTAATTCAGACAGCTAAGCGTATCTCACTTCCTCCCTGGTGGAGCAGAGAGTGCGCACAAGTTTATCGAAGAAGGAAAGCTGCTTGGAAAAACACTTATACATAATCAGACTTCACAAAATTGTAAAGATTATCAATTTATTTCGGCAACCTTCAAACGTACTATTAAACACGCAAAAGATGAGTACGATAAAAAACATTTTGATTATCTATCTAAATCCAGAAACAAACATGCTTTATTTAATTACCTCCTTTATAGAAACAGACTCCCAACAGCCGTCAATGTGGACTCAATCATCTATACCACACAGGAAATGCAGGCGTCCTTAGAACTATTGGCTAAAGGACTGGATAACCCATTCCCAACGCACCTTCAAACTTCTGTTTTGTTGCCATAGCAATTATATGAACACTCAAAAAGGATTTCTGCCGTCGGCGTTGCCGTCGCCGTCACCGTGAGGTTCCGTGTGACCTCAACGGCGATGAAATCGTCGCCGCGCGCCGGACGTTGTATGTACGAGTAAAAGGGCGCGAGCGACGCGCGCTTTCACGGGGAGTGAACGCACGGCGGAGGACAAACGCGCGTTCTGCGCCGTGCTCCCTGAAGGGCAGCAGAATTAAGCGTCTCTTTCCTGCTTTACAATCACCATGTATATCGAGCAAACGTGTCTTCTTCCGTCGCGCGAAAGGCCGCAGGGAGAAGGGAGGGAGGGAGGGGAGGCGACGGTTATATGGTAATCGAATGGCGATTTATATTTATCGCACTCCTTGATTTTCCCACTCAGTGTGGGCCACTGGGTTCTTCGCCAATCTTCCGGAAGGGAAGTGTCCCACTACGTACGATTCCTACTTCAAACGTCGAGATTTAATGTCGACCCACATATATCTCTAAAGGAAACCGAACTGTTGATAGAATTGGTAATTATATTTCACGAATTCTTTCGTGTACCTTACTTTATTTGACTTAGCCAGTCGGTATTTGCCACTGGGGCACAGCCTCGAGAATGAGTGTGTCCCACTGAAGACACTGGCACTGGATCATGACGAGAGAAACAACTTTTATTGAATCCTGGATGGGATTAAAGGCGGCCAGAGGGGCGGGACACCCCCCGCCCCCCTCCGCCCTCTCGACCCCTCCATTAGACGGTGGCCAGTCCTTGTGGTGTAGCGGCGTTAGCGGCCATTCGGACGACCCGGAGCTGATCCTCCGGGTCGCTGCTCAGCAGCATGGCCTCCCACTGGTCAGCAGCGGTAATGGTGAGTGCATGCAGTGATTGCCATGTTTGTGCGTGCGCGTGACCTGTGGGCAGGCCCAGATAACGTGATGTAGGTCGGCAGGGTGGGTACAGAGCGTGCAGAGTGGGGAGTAAATTTCGGGGCAGATGCGGTGGTAGAGCTTAGGGTTAAGGAAGCTGTTGGTTTGAACTAAGCGCCATGTGGTAGAACTAAGCGCCATGTAGTATTGGAGTATCTCGCCGTAAGGGATCATGCGGTCCCTCGCCTGCGACTCGTGCAGGTTGTCTGATGAGGCCGCGAGGAACTGATTTGAGGGTTGACTGCCACTCTCCGCCAAAAATAGCGTGAAGGGGTGCGGAATGCCTTAGTGTTGCTTGATACGTGTCATACTTTTCTGTGCAGGCACACGTGTCATCACCCAATTGAGCAGATTGCCGCTAACTGTAAAGCGTACAAATACACACTCAACTTAAGAATCGCTTCTCATAAGTTCCAACATGTGCGTTTAACCTGCATGAACTTTTTTGTGTACTACCATGTCGCAAATACAAGGAAGGTGCACTATTTTCCTGGTTAACACGGCTGCCAATACAGATGGAACTACTGCGACCGATTACAGCCTCAACAAAACTAAAACCACGAGAAGAACGAACCACCTGCATGTTTGTGACAAATCAACAGAAGAAGAGAAAAATGTGCGACAGAGCTGTCAGGCATTATAAATGTTAAGTCTGTTTTATTGATTGTTATTCAGCAGAAAACAAGTAAAAGTCAAGACATTTGGCCATTCTGACTGGATCAAGCCGGGAATCGGGAAATTTACTCTAAAGTAGAGACTGTTCTGCTAAATTTAGAATGGTGATAATGGTGAAATTCTATAGTACTTGATTATCTGGACATACCCGCCGTAGTGGTGTAGTAGCTTCGGCGTGACGCTGCTAAGCTCGAGGTCGCGGGATCAAATCTCGGCCACGGTGGCCGCATTTCGAAAAACGTCCGTGTACCCATGATGGGTGCACGGTAAGAACGCCAGGTGGTGAAGAATTGATCTGGAGTCCCCCGCTACGGTGTGCATCATAACGATATTGATTTGACACGTAAAACCCCACAATTTTTTATTACATCGACATTTCCGGCTGTTCGTGTGCCTGATCACCATGCAACACTACTCGACCTGTACACATTCACAGATAGTTCATGTATTACATGCATGCCGTCGCAAAACCTAGTCTTATTTTATTTTCAACGATGCGGAGGAAACGTTCAGTTTGAAAAACGATTCTTCTGTTTCGCGCAATTCCGAAATTCGTAAGTTGCGCGCTGGACTGTATCACGTCCGCAATTTTGTAACGGAACGACTGCCAGTTTTGTTGCGGGCGTTATCCCCTTGTTATCTCCGTCAAATAACAAATACTGTGTTTACAGCAATGTTTAGCCGGCAGAGCACATAGGAGCGCATATACGCAGAAAAAGGAACAAAAAAAAAAAAAAGAGAGAACAGCACAGCACGTGAAATCGCCGACCGCAGTCACGCGGTAACATCACTATCGCCTCTCCAATGTATGATAACGTACACGGCCTCTCCCCACACCCCCTTTCCCTGGCTGAAAGGGCAGCGCCGATCGACATCGCGCATATCTCTCTTACGCACGCTTTCGTTCTCAGTCTATACCGCGGGAAACAATAGAGAGGGGTCCGATATTGCCGGACACAGCGGTCATCGGCTGACTGTTGCCGGCGTTTATTCATCCTCAGAAGGGAACACCGCTAAAGACACGGGCACAGGTGAAGGCATATAGAAAAGGACCCGTTGTGCTGGAAAACGTAAAGATAAGGAAAAAAATGAAATAAAACAGAAACATAGAAAACGTAGAAAGCGCGAAAAACATAGAAAACATAAAAAAATAAGAAAAAAACTATAGAATATGAAACATAGCCCATTGGCTCGTTTTATATGTGTTTTCCATGTGCCTTCTCCTGTGTCTGTGTCTTCAGCGCTGTGCCCGCCTGGATATGAATACCCAACTATAGCCGATGCTTTCGCGTTTTTTGATCGCCGTTGCGATAACAGCTTCGCCGGTAACTTGCCGGCTTTTTCTGCCGATTGTCTGAAGGAGGCGGCAAAGTTCCCTCACCCATTCTCCTCTCTCCACACACACACACACACACGCACCCGCCATTGTGACAGGGGCAACTTGCTGTCGCCTTCTCCCGACTGTCTAAAGGAGGCGCTACATTCCCTCCTTGCCTCCCCCACTCCAACACGCACACACACACCCTGTGCGTTCTCCCTCTCCGCAATAGAGCACGTGAACTCCCCAGACATCCACCCCTTATCGGCCAGATCTGATAACGAGTTAGAAACTTGAAGCCACGGCCGCGGTCTCTTCGCGGGTCGGGTGTGAGTTCACTGTCGCCAGCGGCGCCTTCGTTCCTGCCAGCGCTGATTACGCGCGCTGCGCGTACTTTCTTGGCAACGCCTGGTGCGTCGAGGTCTCCTGCTGCTGGTCCTTGTTTGTCCCTCTTTGTTTTTCGGCAGCGACGGCTGCATGCCTGGCTTTGTTGCAGGTGACTTAAGTAAGCGAAGCGAGACAGCCCTTCTGGGTGCTCACGTGCTCCGACGCTGAGAAGAAAGGGTCAGCCATGAAGACTGCAGTGCAAACCGTCGCGCTGTCAGCGGCCTTTCTGGTAGCCATAGTATCCTCGGCGCCTTCTACGAGACCAAGGAACGAGAAATGTGGATACGAGGTGAGTACGTGCGATTCGTTGTAGGTCAGTAGCCAACCAGTTGTCAGGTCTCGGACTGTGCTTGCTGTAGAGCAACGCACAAAACGAAGCAAGATAGGATGTCGTCTTGAGCAGTGGAGTAAGGTTCGAGACGATGTCCTGGAGCATTCCTATAGTCTGTGGCGACTCGTTTCCGGGAGCGTCCCTTGCGTGTAGTTAGAAATGAAATTGCTGCGAAATAAATTGGAGCCGAGGAGGAAACACGCAGGTGAAAATGATGTGATTGAGATGGAGTGCAGGTGCGTCATGCTTGCACATATATCGCAGCCCATATCCTCGCCGACGATTGTTCAGCGTAAGTGAATAGCTGAGCGCCGCGAGAAAGCTATTCCTTTAATTACAGGAATGGTGCGCTTGTAGACAAATATTTGTTGATGCGAGGATAATTAGGTAGCGTTTGTTGGTTGATTGCGTAATGCCGTAGAGAACAGAGCCAAATAAATTTTAAAGGCGTGTTCCCGACTCATGCCCATGAATACATGACTTCTGGCGGGCCACCCTGTGTTTGTGAAGTCAGAGACTACACCACAACTTCGCCCAGAAACAATGAAGCTGGCTCCTATTTCTACGAGGCGATGACCGACAATCATCGTTTTGGCAGACGTGATAACCAGTGCTTCTCTTGGTCTTGCCGCAACACAAGGCGTTGAGCTTGCGCACGTCGTCAGCTACCTCGCGCGGTGGAGGCTGGTCAAATGCAAACGGCGATCCTTCAGCGCTCATAATGTCGTTGAAATCGCCACTGAAATCGCCGCTGTCAAGTTCGAAGGAGCTGTAATACTCCCCGCGTCGTCAGGAGACATAATCGGCTTTGCTTTTTTGGCGTTAGCGCCACGTGTGCTGTGTGTTTAGCACGCCTTCTGCGTGTTTACATTACGGTAGTGTAGGTTCTGACGCCATCGACTCGTTGTGACGTCAGAACCGGTTTCGGTATTTTGTTTATCGGTTATTTAAAGTTGTTGATGAGTTTCTAAGCAAACTGGACCACCCTACCGGTGACATGACTGTCAATGCAATTTGAAAATGAGAATATATCCTAATATGGTTAAAAAAAAACGCCGGACTTGCCCTTTAAAATGTGTTCATCCGCACGTCGTCGTGCGCTTGTGTCTGCTTGCCATCCTGTCTATCAATACATGCTCCAAAGGTGGTGTACTGACGCAACAAATGTTTTGGCGTTGTAACCACAAGCTGCGTTCACATGAACGCGACAGCGGAGCTTAGCTTTATATGCAAGCTTTCTCAGTAGTTCCTTGCAGCCTCCTTAGCCATCAGTAAGAGCGAAAGCGCTTTTAAATTTTCACTTGAGCCGCACAGTCTCCTCGACGTCTGTTTGGCGTTTTCTCGCCACCATCATCGTGTACCATACTAGAGTGGGGTAGTAAATTAATGGTGAGGTGAACAATTAAGCCTTTATAGTGTTCCGCATCGTCACCGCATCACCAGTGCTAATGCTGTCACACCATCTGCTAACTGCAAATCAAACCACTTTTATGCCTCAACGCCGTTTAGTCGCATCAAAATACACAGCTAATCTAAATAACAATGGCACAACGTACCTTGTGTTTTGCCCTCAGCATGAGACGAGACTAAGCGATGACGGATTTTTCCATTTATTTCTTGCTGTCACGGCGGAAAGCCCATAACAAGCGCGAATTCGGATCGAAGCGGGTGCTCTGGGCTTTATGGATGCTGACATGTTGTACACAATCATGGTTACGGTGGCTGTTACAGTCACCAGCGGTGACTTCCACAGTAATTCGCGGTACACGACGTACATGCACAAAAGGCCTGACATGTCACATATCGCTGTAACGTACCATGTACCAAGCAAAAATAAAACTGCCTAATACCGCCAATAATGAGACAGTTACGCCTAAACTATATTCCGCTGTGCAAAGATGTTGTCTGTGTACTCCTCGCACCTTCGGCAGAGTTGCAAGGTACTAATGCGATAGAGTATAGAAGAGTGCACGAGACTGACGTCGGTAAGGTGCCACTCATGACTTCAGAGTGTTCGTCACCTCGATGAAGGCACGTGGGGTGCCACAACAAAATGTGCTTCAACGTTTTTTTTTTTTTTTCAACTTGTTCTCCGCGTGACTATCCTTACTAACCGAGGTCATGAAACATCGCCCTGCTGAAACAGGAACTAGGACACTGTGCCGACCTACGTTCGAGTATCCTTATTTTGCACCCTTGCGAGGGATACACACCTCCTTATTTGCACCTTGCGAAATATACGAGTAGTGTCCACTGCCAATGGTATATTTTCTTACTCAGAGCTGTCCAGCGACCAGACCGGGCATGTTGAACGTCCACTTGCTGGCCCACACACACATGGATCTGGGATGGCTAAAGACGGTTGACCAGTACTTCTATGGAAGTGAGTGCAATTTTATCTGCCTTCTTGCGCTGGTTCTGCATTTTTTACGAGCAGATATATATATATATATATATATATATATATATATATATATATATATATATATATATATATCACACATTTTCGTCTTAGACACCTAACATAAACTCGATACTCCAAAAACACCATAAACAATTACTACAAAGCGACAAAATGCGACAAGTCATTCCGAAACCTACTCGGGTTGGTTATAGTCGGGCCACGGACATTACGGACGTAATGTCGTCTAAAATGAGGCGGGAGACCTTCAAAAGCTGCGCGTCCTGCAATACACCAAAATTAAGTCCATAAGTGAACACGATCTCATTCGCAAGAAGCAGCGGGTCTTCTTTCTGTTTCAAAATATGAGGGTGCCTCTGACTGCGGCAGTTGAAATGTTCTCTATCTGCTCAAGTGCACAGGTTGTAGTATGCAGTACATTCGAGAGACAGACACTCATTTCTGAATCATCATCATCATCATCATCAGCCTATATTTTATGTCCACTGCAGGACGAAGGCCTCTCCCTGCGATCTCCAATTACCCCTGTCTTGCGCTAGCGTATTCCAACTTGCGCCTGCAAATTTCCTAACTTCATCATCCCATCTGGTTTTCTGCCGACCTCAACTGCGCTTCCCTTCTCTTGGTATCCATTCTGTAACCATAATGGTCCACCGGTTATCCATCCTACACATTACATGGCCTGCCCAGCTTCATTTCTTCCGCTTAATGTCAACTAGAATATCGGCTATCCCCGTTTGTTCTCTGATCCACACCGCTCTCTTCCTGTCTCTTAACGTTAGTCCTAAGAATTTTCGTTCCATCGCTCTTTGTGCGGTCCTTAACTTGTTCTCGTGCTTCTTTGTTAACCTCCAAGTTTCTGCCCAATATGTTAGCACCGGTAAAAATGCATGATTGAACACTTTTCTTTTCAACGACACTGTTATGCTCCCATTCATGATTTGGCCATGCCTGCCGTATGCACTCCAACCCAATTTTATTCTTCTGTGAATTTCTTTCTCGTGATCAGGGTCCCCTGTGAGTAATTGACCTAGATAAACGTACTCCTTTACAGACTCTAGAGGCTAACTGGCGATCCTGAATTCTTGTTCCCTTGCCAGGCTATTGAACATTGTCTTGTCTTCTGCATAATCATCTGCAACCCAATTCTTACACTTTCTCGATTAAGGTCCTCAATCATTTGTTGTAATTCGTCTCCACTGTTTCTGAATAGGACAATGTCATCTGCAAACCGAAGGTTGCTGAGATATTCGCCGTTGATCCTCACTCCTAAGCCTTCCCAGTCTAAGAGCTTGAATATACTTCTTCTAAGCATGCAGTGAATAGCATTGGAGAGATTGTGTCTCCTTGCCTCACCCCTTTCTTGATAGGTATCTTTCTACTTTTCTTGTGGAGAACCAAGGTAGCTGTGGAATCCTTGTAGATGTTTGCTAAGATATTCACGTATGCCTCTTGTACTCCTTGATGCCGCAATGCCTCTATGACTGCTGGTATCTCTACTGAATCAAATCCCTTTTCATAATCTATGAAAGCATGTAGAGAGGTTGATTGTACTCCGCAGATTTCTCGATTACCTGATTTATGACATGGATATGATCCATCGTAGAATATCCCTTCCTGAAGCCAGCCTGTTCTCTTGGTTGGCTGAAGTCAAGTGTTGCCCTGATTCTATTAGAAATTATCTTTGGTGAATATTTTATACAATACTGAAAGCAAGCTAATGGGTCTATAATTCTTCAGTTCTTTAACGTCTCCCTTCTTATGGATTAGTATAATGTTGGCGTTCTTCCAGCGTTTTAATACGTTTTAATAATCACAAAGCGCATGTAAGCTCCATCCCGTAACTCTCGCTTTAAAGCACATAAGCACACGTGGGTACAGCCTTGAGCACTCTACGGTCTGGATTTCAAACCCACTACAACATCGAATCCTTGTGGGCCATACCTAATTCATAATTTCAACACACTTTCGAGGGGCATCCCCGAAAACAATGGCAGACTCACATTTATCTCCGAATAATTTAGTCACAGTCCCCAAAGGGCGCAATTAGGAGAGCAAAGATACTATTTTCTCCTGCCCCTCTCGGTTCACGTATTCGATACGCACACAGTATGAATTACTGGTAAACATCTATCCACACCCTACCACTGTTTACGCCCGGCTTGGCTGCAGGAAGCGTGTGGTTCGTTCACCAGCGCGACACCCACCGGTTTATAAGACGGGTGTATACGCAGGCCTCCGGCCTGGCGTCCGGCTTTACAGAGGTGTGTTACGTGGCAGAGGTTCGCACATACCGCTATGCTTGCAGTGCAAGAACCAAGACAAAGAAAACAAACAGTCTGGTGGTTCCAACACCGCCAGCTTCCAAATAGGTGGGTGTCCTTCCAAGCGTCTGGAACTCCCGCAGTCGCCGAGCACCAAGCCGGGAGCTGGTCTTGTACCTCCCAGCAGCGGCGGACGTTCGGCTATTTCACCAAAGCTGGGGTGGGGACAAAGGGTGCCAGAGACTCTCGCAAATCTTTATAGGGCCATCTTTAGAGATGAGAACCCATATAAACAATCGAGCGCCAAGTCGTGGCACATCTCTACCCCTTAGAAGAAAAGAAAAAACGGTGGGTATCTGGCTGCACGGGGATTCGAATCCAGTACCTCATGCGTTGACAGTGTTAAGAAGCATTCATTCGTATGCACAACGGTGTAAGAAAACAAGAACTATCCTGACACCACGGTACACAGCCTACTTCAGTATACGAAATTGACAATTTTTTGTCAGTCAAACCCAGGATATATCGAATCTGAAGAGGACCACAACAAAGTACGATGTACATAGGTAGTTCGATATATAAAATAAAAATATTACACAAAACTTTTCAAGGCGTTTTTACTGCTGTCCGTTATACACAATAATTCGCCATATATGGGTTCGATATATTCGGGTTCATCTGTATATTTTTTCTCCGGCTCCAGGCTACGCTCTGGGAGTCCTAGATTCGTTTTCCGACCATTGTATGTCTGCTTGCTGTAAAATTCCACGGCAGACGCCGAAAGTACGATAAAGATGAGCAGGCCCCATGGATCCGCGACGCAATTGCGTGTAGCTGCTGTCGATCCATTGTTCTGGCCACGCCGCGCTATTCTATCCGCTAAGTGGCTGCAGATTACGGCGCAACCGGAGGAAGCTCGTAACTGTCTAATCGCGGAGAGTGCGCAAAAGCTGCAGTGCACTGCAGCAAACAGATATAGGAGACAAGGACTTGTGGCGTGTAATTTGCGGCTTTTCAAGGTCATGCTCATAACCGCCGATAGAGCAATAGAGCAATAGCGTAATACAGCCAATTTACGTATTTCTCGCAAAGCACAAGAAGCTTGTCTCTTCGCCGGAGTACAATAAATCATTCCCCATGTACTCCTCTTCAACTTGCTATTAAAGCTGTAGCGAAATCTGTGGTTCTGTAGGTACACGTGGAGGACGCAAGTTGACACTGACGAACGCGTCGTTTCCCACCCCACTTCCTGGCCCATTCCGTCACTTCTTAACCTATTTCTTCAGTTCTCTCCTCTGTTAGAAATAAATATGAAGATGCGCCTTGTCGTGCTGCAAGATCACTTGCCGCGCAATTCGTAGTGGAGATACCGCAGTATTTTATTTTCCAGTAACGTAAGCTATTATTCATCTTTCGAACTGCTCTGCGCCCTGTCTCAAGCATTCTCGCGATTTCGTCAATGGATCTCTTCTTTTTCGTAAACAGCGTGACGTCATAAGCCGCGCGAAGAGCGAAGTGCGAGACGTGTGCAAAGAGCTGGTGAGCGAAATATTTCCCCTCGCGCCACTGCTTTCAAAGCATCTGTTGCGATGGATTTGTCCGAGTTCAATGCCAGAAGCTGCGCGCCAGCGGCATGTCGAGAAGCTCCTCGCCTACGGCGAGCATTACTTCAATATTTTCCTTATAGATGGCAGAAAAAAATATCAGAAGTGTCGGCCGAACGTGTTATTTGTCAACATGAACGTGTTATTTGTTGACATTGTCCTATTCAGCAATAATGGGGATGAATTACAGCAAATGATTGAGGACCTTAACCGAGAATGTGTAAGAGTGGGGTTGAAGATTAATGTGCAGAAGACAAAAATAATGTTCAATAGCCTCGCAAGGGAACAAGAATTCAGGATCGCCAGTCAGGCTCTAGAGTCTGTAAAGCAGTACGTTTATCTAGATGAATTACTCACAGGGGACCCTGATCATGAGAAAGAAATTTACAGGAGAATAAAATTGGGTTGGAGTGCATACGGCAGGCATGGCTAAATCATGAATGGGAGCTTAACAGTGTCATTAAAAAAGTTGTCGCAGTTTCACCTGAAAGGCGAAGCATCAATTGCGATAGCAAACTTGTAGAGAGCTATACGGAGTAATGATATTAGCTTTATCAGCTGTATAAACTTGGACATGCAGCAGCATCGGCAACACGCAGAACTGTTGTCAACGCCATCGGCCTTTTGCCCGCGTTCGCTCAAAATGCGTGCGGCGTTGGTGACTGTTGCCGGAGCCTCTGATATAAATAGGCACTGCGTGCCGCAGCTAAACGTCGCCTCCCTTCCCTCCCCCTCCCCCATGACCTCTCGCTCGTCGGAAGAAGGCGCGTTGGCTCTACATACATGGTGATTGTGAAGGAGAACAGAGACGCCTACTTCTGCAGCCCTTAAGCGAGCACGGCGCAGAACGCGCGTTTGTTCTCCGCCGTGCATTCACTCCCCGTGAAAGACGCGCCCCTCGCGCCCTTTCACTCGCACATACAGCGTTCGGCGCGCGGCGATAAGTGGTTCTTGAGGTAAAGGGAAAGGTTGGCGCTATCTTCTGCAGCCCTTGAGGGAGCACAGCTCAGCGCCAAACGATTTCTTCTTCAAATGACGTCATACGGAACCTCACGGCGACGGCGACGCCGACGGCAGAAATCTGCTTTTGAGTGTCCATATAATTGCGATCGCAATAAAAGAAAAAAAGTCGCAGTTTCACCTGAAAGGCGAAGCATCAATTGCGATAGCAAAATTGTAGAGAGCTATACGGAGTAATGACATTAGCTTTATCAGCTGCATAAACTTGGGCATGCAGCAGTACCGGCAACACGCCGAACTGTTGTCGACGCCGTCGGCGTTTTGCCCGCGTTCGCTAAAAATGCGTGCGGCGTTGGTGACTGTTGCCGGAGCCTCTGATATAAATAGGCACTTAGTGCCGCAGCTAAACGTCGCCTCCCTTCTCTCCCCTTCTCCCCCCTCCCCCACGGCCTCTCGTGCGTCGGAAGAAGGCGCGTTTGCTCTACATATATGGTGATTGTAAAGGAGGAAAGAGACGCCTACTTCTGCAACCCTTAAGCTAGCACGGCGCAGAACGCGCGTTTATTCTCCGCCGTGCGTTCACTTCCCATGAAATCGCGCGCCCCTCGCGCCCTTTCACTCACACATACAGCGTTCGGCGCGCGGCGACGATTTCATCTCCATTGACGTCATACGGAACCTCACGGCGACGGCGACGCCGACGGCAGAAATCTGCTTTTGAGTGTCCATATAATTGCTATCGCAATAAAATGTACAATCATAGCATTCTTCCGGTGCTAACATATGGGGCAGAAACTTGGAGGTTAACAAAGAAGCTCGAGAACAAGCTAAAGACCACACAAAGAGCGATGGAACGGAAAGTGTTAGGCCCTTCTTGCGAAGCGAAGCGGTTATAGCGAACACTCCTGGACATTCATGACCATGGTTGCTGCTGCTGTCTTGCCCAAAGAGGCACGTGCCTCACATTGCGTATAGCGTGCGCGCGAGATCACGTTCGCACGAGAGCATGCGCACTAGCACCAGTTTCTACTAGGTCATGGACGCAGGAATGAAACGTGGAAATTAAGTCAACCTTACCCTTGCGCCCTACTTCTCCCATCGTACATCTGTCCTCACCATTCTTCCCTCGACAGACATCACTATCGTCCTCGTGACGTCACTGTGACGTTGACGTCTCAGAGTGTGCATTCTCACGAACTTGCTTTTTTTTGCATCTTGGCTTAATTTGTGAACGGTGTAGCGCATAAAGATAACTGCGGCATCACATTAAAGCTGACTGGTACGGTGCACAAACGTAAACATTGCATGTAATTACACGTTACATAGATGACACTAAAGACAACTGTGAGCATTGCAGTTACGTTTATAGCATTTAATTACCCGTTTCACCAAAGCTTCCCTCCATACAGATTCCAACATGGCCATTGGATGCGCATAATGTTTTAACGCTGTTGTTATTTGTTATTTTTTTCGCAGCCAAAAATGATAACGCCAACGTTGGCGTGCGCTATATCTTCGAGAGTGTGCTGGATGAACTGGAGCAAGATCCGAGCAGGCGGTTCATCTTCGTGGAGACAGGCTTCTTCAACCTCTGGTGGAAGAGGCTCAACGAGACCAAGAAGGAGCGGTTCAACGCGCTCGTGCAGTCCGGTAACGTTTCAGTAAATGGCGTATGTCTCTCCCGTCACGTGATGGCAGAGGAGAGCGGACAACGTTCTCTTGCAATGAAGCGAAATATATACGGGGGGCGGAGCTTCTGATCACGTGTTACGGGGCCAAGTAGTCCGGCACAGTCTGACAGCGCTTTCGCTAAATTTCTTTGAATATCTTGGAAGTTTAACGCACGTCCTCTGCATTCCTTGTTTTTTTTTTTGCGCCGTAATTTTTTACTTCTTGAAAAAGACGATGAATCAGCGCAGCTTCTACGTGTTGCGGTTTCGCATTTGCACGAAAGCTGAAGGGAAAAGCTGAAATATAACTCAAACGTAACAGCTGCAGCACCCAACTAGCATAGCTCAAGCCACCAATTAGCCCGCCTCACCGCATTGATTGCAAAATTAACACTCAACTATTGCATTTTTGCGTTTTATTTTAATATACAGGGTAATCAAAGTTACGTCGACGGTTTCTTTTTTTTATTAGGTGCTGAGACGTACGTGAAGATCACCTCTACAGTAGGGCTATCTGGTGAGGGGGACACAAAGTGTGATGATAATTGTCGCTGTTAGCACTGCAATTACCAAAAATTGAATAATTAACTTTTGACTGGCTACAGTTAGCAGGCACGTTTGCATTGAAAAGTTAGAGGCAGTCGTGTTTCTACACAGTTCCACTTGGCAGAATTCTTCTAGCGTATCCGTGCTTTGAGATACCGAACTACGAAGTTTAATTGCCGTTCGCATGATTACGCATGCAAGACAGTGACGACCGGCGCAAAGCTCCTTCCTTATCTCGGTATAACAGGAGCTACCATCGTTACAGGCTGCGCGGTTCCGTCTTTTCATAGCGGTTCCGACTTCTGCGCTTCGCGATTACGCCAGCCGAGAGTGAAAGGGGGACAGTAATCACTTTTGCCGATGCCTCCTCCCCTTGTCAGATTAAACACCGTACGCAGAAGGCGCGTAACATAAGGGAGGAGCTTTGCGCCGGTCGTCACCGTCTTGCATGCGTAAGCATGCTAACGGCGGTTAAACTTCGTAGTTCGATATCTCAAAGCACGAATACGCTAGAAGAATTCTGCCAAGTGGAACTGGGTAGAAGCACGACTGCCTCTAATTTTTTCAATGCAAACGGGCCTGCTTACTGCAGCCAGACAAAAGTTAATTATTCAATTTTATTAATTGCACTGCTAACAGCGATAATTATTATCTTACTTTGTGTCCCCCTCGCCAGATAACTCTACTGTAGAGGTGGTCTTCACGTACGTTTAAGCGCATTATTAAAAATATAAAGAATCTGTCATCTTAATTTTGATCACCTTGCATAAGCGACGTAGCAAGTAAGATGCTTGTTTTCTGATCCCCAGATTAAACCAATCCAAATCGGAATCCGGGAACTTTTTTCAGGAGCGCTCTTACTCGGACGCGCTTTTCCTCCGTAGCTTAATTTGCCCTCGTTTCTGCAGATGTTGCCTGCGAATACATTTATGCAGGGGCACCACGAAGTGGTACTTGCTGAGGAGCTAGGCCCTTTCACCTCGCCCGCCCAACTTACACTAAGGTCGTAATGAAACAGTACAGTTTTCCACTTTACGAAGCCTCACGGCATGTTACCCAAATGGGGAAGCACTTCCCTTTCCCTGAGCTTATGTGCTGCTGTTGCTTCTTGTACCTTTCTTTTTAGTTGCTTTAAAGAAACGAAGAGTTGAATCTGAATTCAACTGGACTGTCCTGTGTTGATTGCCGCTTTTCATAGAGTGAAACAAGAGCGACTAACGACCACGACAAAGCTATAATAGACGGTTTTAGTTTGAAGTACGCAGAAGCTTTGCGCACGCAAACATGTAATACGCTAATGTTCGTCGAGCTCTCATGTTTGCGTGCGCAAAGCTTCTGCGTATGCCAAACTAAAACTGTCTATTTGCTAGAAAGAGAGATAGACGAAGAGGGGGGGAGAGGTTGGGAAGGGAACCAAGGTCGTACCCTGGGCCTGGTGGGCACCCTACACTTGGGGAAGGGGAAAAGATAGACGATACAAAACAGAGATAAGATAAATAATAAAGAGGTAGGTGTAAACACACTCGCTGAAAGGTTCGCTAACAGTAACAAGTGTACAGTCCAGTCGCCGCCAAGAAGCCCAATATGGCTCTGTGGCCTTGTGCATGCCAGGGTGCTTAGGCCGAGGTCCAAGGATCTTTTTCTTTGCGAGTGGTGTGTCGTCCAAGTGGCTTAGACTATGGCTCGTAAGGGCCCATCGTTCACCGCCAAAGTTGGACCATGGCACAGAAGGTGCTCTATTGTCTCGTGATACCCCACAAAAATTGGACGCGGAACGGCTGGTCAAAATTGCTAGGCAAGTTTGGTTTTATTTGTGGGCTCGTAAAATGGGGCGTCGACATATAAAAGAATGTGCCACCGCAAGACGAGTGTTCGTATCGTAAACAGATCTCGGGCTCTGTTTGCAACCATAGCCTGCTCGAAACGACTTTGTTTAATAGCCCTAATATAACCACACTTGTACAGCTGCAGCGCAATAAAATTAGCACAAGTGACCAATGACCGGAGCAGGGAAATTGCGGGACGCGGCGCTCTTGTTCCCGTGAACACTGGTATCTAAAGTGCCATATTCATGTGTCAAAGAGGGAGTGTCTGGAACTCTCGTTTTAGGCATGCAAGGGAGCAACAGCGTCGCGTACCGCAATTTATCTGCTCGAGAGATTGGTCACATGTGCTTATCTTTTTCCGCTGCAGCTGTACATGCCACAGAAAATTAAGTAGCTGATTGCAATTATAGTTAGTTCGCTCAAAATTGTAATTGATTACAGTGACCAATTACTGTCCGAGTGAAGTAATTGAGCAAGTGCTAAAAATTCATCGGTTACATTGCCTTACTCTCATCACAACCTTTATCAACATTGCAAAAATGCGGTAAATAAAACGAGTCGGACTGGCTCTCTCATTAAGTCCTCTGCAGCTCTTACACGCTGTTTCTATTCCCTAACAATTGCTTTTCAAAATTTCGCCCAGTCATCTTCTCTCGTTTCCTGTGAAAAGAGCAGCAGCTACACTTAAAGCTCGCTCGATGTGCTCGCTTGAGGCGGTGCTGTAAGGTACGGAAGCATTGCGCACAAGACTGTGGTGACGCATAGCCACGATGCTCGCGCCGGAGTCCTATATGAAGCGCAGTGCTTCGTTGTAGGTAGGGGAAGGCGCTGCTAATCGTGCCAGTGAATAATTGAAGAATTGCCCGTAGCTTATTTCCTGGCACTCAGCGTTCTAAGTGGCCATTGCTGTCGCGCCATAGAATCGGCGTTTCAATTTCTCGGCCCACACCGGAGGATTGACCTCCTCTCATCGCCCTTCACTCGTTCACCATTTAGACTTAAACGGTAATGGTTCACGTTCACGTTCCTAGAAAAGGTGGCTGCATCTGCAGTGTATATTAAAATAAACCTGCATATTCATAATCCCCCTGTCATATGTCCATTGCAGGACGAAAGCATCTACCAGCAATCTCCAATTACTTCTGTCTTGCGCTAGCTTATTCCAAGTTATGGCTGCAAACTTCCTAATTTCGTCATTACACCTAATTCTTTGTCGTCCTTGGCTGCGCTTCCCTTTCTTTGGCATCCATTTTGTAACTCTGTATGTTCTGTAGGTTCTGTTCTGTTCTGTTCTGCATATTATTCAGCCCTAAAAATGCTGTGTGTGCGTTAGAATTTAAGAACCAGGGGCCAGATTAACAAAGCTTTTCTTTTGTAAGTGCTCTTTGCCATTGGCCGGCCACCTCAGATAATAATATGCCTTGCACCCGGATTGGCTGAAATTGTTTCTTGCGAAACTTCTAGCGTAAGAAGTACTTGTGAATTCGGGGCCCAGGTGTATATATATAAGCCACGTATCAGACAGATGAAAACACATATACGTTTGATGGCCGAAAACTTCTGTCTGTATCAGAGATGTCATAGGCCACACTAAGCGAAGAATCGAGCAGCAGCTCTTACCGCCTATGAAGGCCAGTCAAATGAGCTTTCAAAACAAAGCGAGAAATTTATTACGAGAGAAAAGCTCAGATGTCGTAGGTGTGCAAATCTACAATCCTGCCGTGTTCAGGTGTTCTAGGCGCAGCAGCAGAACGCTGATGTGTGAAGGAGGTAAACCAATGTGCATGTTTTATCCCCCTTCCTGTCCCACATAAAATGCATTCGAGCCATCCCTTAATATATACATTTTTATCATCGTCATGATCACCATCATCACCCTTTCGCGAATGTCAATAGCAGGCCACGGACACTCTACTTTAGTTCCCGCCAAGTGTAAGTGCTCAAAGCCTTGCCACCTGTTAGAGCTTGTTTCATAAAAAAATATAACATGGTTACATGTAATTGGTTAGTGAAAACAAGTAATTTTATTACACTGAGCGTTACTGAGTTAAAAAAGTAATCGTTATATTATGACATTACCAACAAGTAATTGATTACAAGTAATTCATTACAACAAACGTGTTACGTCAAGTTTGCTAAAAACCTTGCATGACTGAAAAATACGTGATATAGTTTCGTGAAGGCATGCCGTCTCATAAAGCCCGCGCATCGCCGCATCCTGCAGGTCGCATGGAGTTCATCAGCGGTGGCTGGGTGATGAACGACGAGGCTGCCGTCTACTACGCCAACACAATCGATCAGATGACCTACGGCATACGCAAGCTCAAGGACACTTTCGGCAAATGCGGCGTGCCTCGAATAGGATGGCAGATTGATCCGTTCGGTCACTCCAGGGAATACGCCTCCCTCCTAGCGCAGGTAAGAAAGATGTGGTCAGTTAGTCAGGTCGAAGAGGTCATATTTGGGCGGTCGTTTCAGAGCGCTCCGGCAGCGTTGCAGAGTTCATGTAAAAGAGCAACTAATTGTGTTACTGCTAGCATAAGTAGACTCAACTGATGACAAGGAAACCGGATCATCACTTACATGACTAGTTGTTCTCGTAATACATCTGTAAGTTTGTTTTTTACCACCTATGCAGCTCAGGACCACCCGAATATGCCATTAGATTCCATCAAAAGTTTCCACCAGCAAAAAGTTTGTTGTTCTCGCAAACCTATTTGAAAACGAAGCTTTCTTTGCCAACACGTGATCGCTCCTGCGCATGGCGGACTCGGCCCAGTGTGTTTGGTTCCTGGTAGGCTTTAGTTGATGCGCACTTGGTGGGGTGCTTCACCAAACATTTTTTTAAGACGTGATATGTAGGAGATGTTGGCGCCTGTAGGCTGTACCAACCGCTCCTTTCCTCGTAGAACAAATATGTACTAAATATGAGACATAACAAGCCGACACTTCACAAAAGAAAAGTAACAACGAAATAGTCAGACAGTCAGGAGACGTAATTGCACTAAAACAGTTCACTACACAAATCACTTCGAAAACATATTTGATCATGAAGTCACTTCACATACATGTAGAAGACACAACTCGCTACACATTAGAACGGAAAGTCAGTTCACATAAAATAAATGCAAATCACGACAGATGTCGTATAAGACATCCTAGGACGAGAAATCAGCTGCCATATGCTGAATACACTTAATACAGAAAACGCGAAGTCAGGTCACAACAATTCGAATGGCTATGGGCACACGAAGGAATAGAAACTGCTATCAATAATTTCCAACAATAATTCTTTCTCCCAAAAATCTTTGGTGGGCTACTAGCGCTCGACTTTGTAGTGTATACGTCGGCCATGGGCCTAGAATCTTTGTAATGGTTATGAGCCTGGTGGTATATTGCTATTAAGGTGCTTATCAGATGGATTCTTTCAGTGTCATATCGTGGACATTCCAGCAATAGATGTTCTTTGCCTTCATCCACTTGGCCACAAATCCACTGTGGACTATCAGTGCGCCAAATTTTATGTAGAAAATGTTTTGTAAACGCGGTAAGAAATCTTAAGCGGTTAACTAGTATTTCAAAAGATCTGCTAGTATTTCATCTGCGTGGTATATGAAAATGAACGAAAGGGTCAATGGTAAATAATACCGAAGATCGCGTTGTCGGAATACAGCGTTGTCGGGTGCGTTTTTTTTTTTTTGTGCTCGCGTCTGTAATTGCTGGAACAGATACGGTCGTATCAATCTCTTCCCTGCTTTTTTTTTGCCACCAAAACTCACAATGTGTCTTGCTTATCGCGACTGCTGTCCGTTTGATGCTTCTGTCCACGTTGAATCGACCGCATAAACTTTACAAGGCACCGCCAGATTGGACTGCTACATTGGTACATGCCAATTATTCTCCCCCCCCCTCCCCCCCGGGGGGGGGGGGGGGGGGCGCTGAACCTACATAGTCCATATAGGTATGTGTAATACTGAACATGCGAGTTTGGCTCCCAGCGGCGGCAATTTGTACTTTCGTCCACTGTAATTTTGGATGCTGCCCTGCCTAGACTTACGAAATGCACCAACTGGTCTAAATATATTTTTTGCCCTTTTCCTATTCCCCAATGTGGAAAAGCATTCCATTTAAATACAACAGTAGATTTCACCTGCGCTTTTCTTGACTTCATTTATGTTCCTTTCGTGGGGCTATAATTAACAAGAATCGAAGGCCTCAGTTCCCGTTTTTTTTTTCCTTTTCCTTTTACTGCACTATCTGACTTCATCAAGCGACTTTTTCAACTTTACTTAGTTGAGACTACAGAACTGGTAAAATGATTCTTTTACGTTTTTTGCGGCCATTGATATGCAAAGACGAACAATGTTTATTCCTTTCTCAGTGACGTTTTTTGTCATCGTTTAACGCTATATAGCTTCGTTATTGACTGCTGTTCTGCTGTTCCGAACACAATTGCACCCTGTTGTTATAGGGCGCACCACGCAAGTTTTACTCGCGTGCTTTGCTGTTATCCGCGCGTCATGAACATGATTGCTTTGCATCTGCAATTCAGCGAGTAAAAGAATTCTTTGTAAGCACAACCTTCTAAACTCTAGCTATCCTTCACGCTGCGAATATTTTTTTACGGTAAAGACTCAGTGATTTAAATAAGTTATCACAATTGCGAAAACAATTAAGTGAATGTTTACTCCTACGGATACTGCTCGAAAGTGTTTGTCAGTACTGCGCGTAACAATACGCTTCTGTCAATGCTACAACAGAAAAAGTAATGCAACTCGAGGGTTATATATATATATATATATATATATATATATATATATATATGACTGGCCAACGCCACACTCTGCAACTGATCTATGAACCTCCAGCGATCTGAAAGAATTCAAAATGAAGCCAGGGGTTAGACGCGACAGATGACTGGCATTACAGAGTTCTACTGGACTTCCCGGACGATGTAGGGTTGCAGACATTTCTATCCGTTTTTTTTTGTTTGTTTTTGCTATGCTCTAAAGAAGCCCTCCTCGAAATAATAATAATAACAAGTGAAAAGCAGGACAGCAGGGAATCATCACCGGGTATAGCACCACCAACACAAGCGATCACAGTTCGTACTAAATACAGGTGTCATTGACTAAAGCTTTATTCCATCTGCAAAGGACGATCGGCTGGCGCGCTGCTGCAAATGTTTACTCTAACCGGTATAGCGCAAAACAGTGCAAAACTTACTCCGCATAATGTGGCGTTAGCTATCGCGTGACTGCTGCGCATTCCGGGCGATACCGTGAATTTCGTGATGACTCCATTGTAGCGCAGCTGAAACAGACACAAAACGAACCGTACACCACGGCGGTCTTGTGTTTTTTTTGTGTGTGTCTTTTTTATTAGCGCTGCAATGCCTTCACCTATTGTCAACCAACTTGCCCGAGAACAAATTATTTTGCAAAACTCTCTCCTTGTGTGAGCTGCGTTATGGGTCTTACTCGAAAAACTTAGACCCGCCGAGCCGTGAGCTGCAGGTTCCTCTTTTTTTTTTTCAGATGGGAATGGATGGATACTTCTTCGGGCGGATCGACTACCAAGATTTCAGGGCACGCAAGAAAGATCACCGGCTGGAGTTCATTTGGAGCGCCAGTGATAACCTCGGTAAGTATTCCGGTGTGCGTACGGCAGCGCCTGGGAAATGAAACAAAATAAGAAAGTGACAGCGCATATGAAGTTGTAGAACATCTACATTTATAATGCCACAAACACTACGAATAAAACTTCAACAAATCGTTCAGGCTTTATCGCGAACCCGTGAGTCTATGGAACCTGTACGTCCAACAGCTACTCTTCGGAAACACGCGCTTGCCACTCTCACAAAGCTTTTGAAGGTCACACATATTATGGATAAAAACTAGATACTAGGAACACTACGCAGAAGTGAATGGACTATTTTTCCTGGTGAAAATGACATTCTCTTCATCTGCACTGTATAAAAACGTAGCACGCTTGTTGCCAATGGCATTGTATGTATAAGAAAAGTATAGATGTATGTGTGGTAAAACTGCAGCACGCACTAAATACGAAAGACGCAGGTAGTCTACATACAAGTGCTAATAATTACGAACTCGCATAGCTTTTAATTCTTTTGCTATATCATTATGGCATCGCATGCACATTTAAGTGTGATGAAACCTCGTGCTTTGAGGATTTCCCGTAATGTAATTTTATAATGTCTCTTTTCGTACTTTTGCGGCGTTGTGCGAGATGTGGTGCATTGGCATGTTTCTCATCTGCAAGGAGTAGGCGGCACAATTTTTTAGTGCCAATACCTCCTTTTTGATTCTTATCAATTAAAAAAAATAAAAATAAACTAGGGATAGTCACGATTTATGCTTTGCAAACACGACTTCACTAATGCTCACCTTCAGTATCGCAATTGCAACGTCTGCCCTAAAGTTAATACTTAAAAGTTTAATTTGTCTATCTTTTTAACTAGCTACCTGAACACTTAAGAATTATCACGCAGGTAATTTCTGCCTCTTCGATAAGTGCACTCGAAAAGCTGCAACAACGCTGTCGCAAGCACTTTAAAGGAATATGCTCGAACATGTTGTACATGGTATAATATGACTGTAATTTACCGCTAATAATTTTACTGGACTACATTTTAACTGTTTCGTGCCCTGTACTCCGAATTTACATACTTAAAGAGAAGTTCCGTGGTGCTTGTTCTGTACTTTGCACAGGAAAGGCAGCCAACATCTTTACGGGTGTCCTCCCGAATGTGTACAGCCCCCCGAAGGGATTTTGCTTCGATATCTACTGTTCCGACGATGCCGTAGTGGTAGGTATCATTTTCTTTCGCCTGTGTGTGTGTTAACATTTACGAGCTTAGATTCTTCGGACAAACTATGTATAGCTTGACCTTCAATTATTATACTACGATTGATTATGCACTTAATTAAGCTTGTGAAGCGTACGGGCTCCCATATGTTAAAGCTGGTGCATAATTTTGAAACTTGCATGCATCACTACATGCAATCATGTATGGCCTTGGGAAAACTTCCGTGAATTAAATGAAACAACTGTAAAAATGTTTTATGGTGCCAGCAGTAAGGAATTATCTATGGGGAAAATGTGTGATAGCAGAACTATCTTCCATGCTGTGTTTGTCATTTCGAGAGGCGAGACTTATTGGTCAAGTTTCCCATTAACAATCACTGCTTTTAATACGCTTATTTTCGAATTGGGCGAATCTGAAGTGTAGGCAGGGAAACACAAAAGGATAGTTTTTCTGTAACTTCGCCTGCACTAAGGTATCGATTTGAATTGCACGGTCCATTTCAAACAACCTTTTAATGAAAAACACTGACGTCTTCGTTCCTTTCGCTTCTTTTTGTTACATGCATAATCTACACTAGTTACCGATTTATTCATTACGCTAATCGAAGAAACATGTCGAACAATCATGTTACAACACTTACATGGACGCCCACCTTTAGTGTTCATGCCACCTTGCGTGATCAGCAACAATGCTCGATGAAGTCTGTTAGGTTAAAATAAACCCCTTTTATATATCGGCATCGTCGGGGTAGGCCTAACAGCGTCAAAACAAAGAGCTCATCTCAATAAGAACGCCAAAACATACCTAATGTCATGCCCTCAGCATGAGGTGAGACTAAGCGATGGCTCATTTCATCTTGAATTTCTTGCCGTCGGAGTGGAGAGTAAGTAACGAACGTGAACTTGGATCGAAGCGTGCGCAATACGAGGGAACATGCGAGACGCCATGACTAGTGGTGTAAAATACAACTTGCACAGTGTTGACAAGTTATACTGCACATATTATGCTTCCTTATATAATATACTTTCTACTGGAAACTAAATGAAAGCTTGCTCTGTGTGTGAAATAATGCTTGTATGAAAGAAGTAGTTATAGTTGATTAGAAAGTAAATAACAAGTGTTCCTATTTTTCAGTATGGCTTGATTAGATTTGAACTTTCTTGGGGATGCTTCCGTACAGTGATGGAGAGGAGGTTAGAGCAGGAAAAGAGAAGTGGGGCTTCTTTGGAAACTTGTTTGATCTAGGGACCTTAACGATTACAGCACCAGAGTTCCTTAATGTAATTGTTGTAGGGAACCCTATGGCCTGCAAAGCGGGAGCAATAAAGCCTACCGCGCACTCTTATGTGACGATCACGTGCTCGACCGACACGATCGACGTCAATCGTGTCGCGCCATGTTCCCTCCAATTCCTTACCTTCCTCCATGTCCGGGACACTGTAACGGTGCTAATCCATCGCTATTCCTTTTCACGCTTCGTCAATGGTCCGAGAGGCACTGCGCCCGCGTTCTCACCGGCATCGGCAGGCCCTGAACGGTTACTTGCTAGAAAGGAATGGAATCGAGCGATAGGAGCCCTTGCACAACACTGACTCACTTCACTCGGTCAGCTCGTGTCCACAAAAGCAATTATATCACGCCATTAATAGTGGCGATCAATACATCACGTTCGGCGGCCGTAGGATAGAGTGACACTGCCCCAGTGCGTCTACATTTGTTACAAGCGATAACTTTCTTTCGCTCTATCGCGGGATTTCGTGGTCGCTCGCCTTCTAACCGCCCACGCAAGATTCTCCTTGGATGAAGGATGGGGAGAGGGCGACGCAATGTGAAGACGGTGTTACGGAGCGGCTGGAGTTAAAGGAGGAAAGTGTTTAAAACGAAGCTTTAAACAATGAATTCTGGGAATTTACATGCAAAACCCATGGTCTGGTTATGAGGAGTGCCGTACGCGGGCACTCGCGAATAGTTTTGATCACATGACTTCTTTTAACGTGCACCTAAATCTAAGTACACGAGGGCTCTACCATTTCACCCGCACTGGAATGCAGCCGCCACGTCCTGTACCGAACCCTCGACCTCGAGTTTAGCAGCGCAACGACAAAGCCACGGGGCTATACCGCAGCGGGTCCAAAGACGAATATTTCTTAGCCAAACGACACGTAACTTCTGCGATGAAAGAAGAACGTAAACAGTTCCTTCCATTCACTTTAGCATAAGTTCACACGCGCCATGTATCTTTTTGCATAGCATTTATTTGAGATATTTCTTTACCTGGTTAACCTATCTGCCTTTCACCTCGTATTTTCCTTCCTTCCTTCCTTCAAGAAAGCGTCTCATAACTTTGATACCAACAAGTGCGCTATATGTGCCGTAATATTTTTATGTACGCGTTGTCGTGCAATTGAGAGCGTTAGGTGGTGCTCGGTTAGAATGGTAAATTAAATGCAGTTGCAATCCAAGCGCGCGTACAGAGCTTGGGTTTGATAACAGGTACGCGTGCCCAGGTACGCATGCTATTCACTGCATGCTTAGAAGAAGTATTGAAGCTCTTAGACTGGGAAGGCTTAGGAGTGAGGATCAACGGCGAATATCTCAGCAACCCTCGGTTTGCAGATGACATTGTCCTATTCAGCAACAATGGAGACGAATTACAACAAATGATTGAGGACCTTAATCGAGAAAGTGTAAGACTTGGGTTGAAGATGAATATGCAGAAGACAAAGATAATGTTCAATAGCCTGGCAAGGGAACAAGAATTCAGGATCGCCAGTCAGCCTCTAGAGTCTGTAAAGGAGTACGTTTATCTAGGTCAATTACTCACAAGGGACCCTGATCACGAGAAAGAAATTTACAGAAGAATAAAATTGGGTTGGAGTGCATACGGCAGGCATTAACCAAATCCTGACTGGTAGCTTACCACTGTTGTTGAAAAGAAAAGTGTACAGTCATTCCATTCTACCGGTGCTAACACATGGGGCAGAAACTTGGAGGTTAACAAAGAAGCTCGAGAACAAGTTAAGGACCGCACAAAGAGTGATGGAACGAAAAATGTTAGGCCTAACGTTGGGAGACAGGCAGAGAGTGGTGTGGATCAGACAACAAATGGGGATAGCCGATATTCTAGTTGACATTAAGTGGAAGAAATGGAGCTTGGCAGGCCATGTAATGCGTATGATGGATAACCCGTGGACCATTAGGGTTACAGAATGGATACCAAGAGAAGGGAAGCGCAGTCGAGGTCGGCAGAAAACCAGATGGGATGATGAAGTTAGGAAATTTGCAGGCGCAAGTTGGAATACGCTAGCGCAAGACAGGGGTAATTGGAGATCGCAGGGACAGGCCTTCGTCCTGCAGTGGACATAAAATATAGGCTGCTGCTGATGGTGATGGTGATGGCGCGTGCCCGAATCATAACTGAAGGTATGCACAGTGCACGCCGCCGGCCACTCATCATCAGAGACAGGCGAGCACATTCAGTTTCGTACTGTGCGAGGATGCTCGCTCTACTGCCAAGGTTTTGCTTCGGTTTTCTTCGATCTTATTTTATTTGACAGTGATAAAACGACAACAATAGAAAACACGAGCAAAACTATCGCACTACAGTGCAAACATCCTCGCACATTGCGGCCAAACCGGAGTTGCACGCCTGTTTCTGGTGATGACTGGTCGACGGTGTGCACTGTACAGCGGGGACCACTGTTAATGGGAACACTTGAGTGCAAGAGCATGTCCATGTTTTTCTCTCGCAAAAGAGTGCAATCGCCTAGATTTGCAGCAGATAACTTGTGGTTGGTAACACTGACTTCATTCGACATACCTGTGCAGTGCACACTGGCACTGCTTCCACAGCCACTTGCAGCTATGACGCCAGCGAAGTGACAGCCGCACATTTGAGTGTTCCCTTTAACAGTGGACGGTACTGTACCTTCAGTTATGCTTCGTGCACGCGTTCGCGCTTTTCTGTTACCACATTTGAGGTATGTACAATGAGAGACATGCCTGTCTAGCTGTCAAAGCGGCAACAACGTTCACGGAATTTCGGATATGAATGAATTGTTGGGTTTCACGTATCAAAACCACAATTTCATTATGAGGCACGCCGGTTTTGAATACAGTAAGTAGACATGACAAAGAGACGCGCGGCTGTGCGAGAGCTTCGTCAACTTCATCACAAACGTGCATCGAGCTTTTGTCGTGTATAGCATAGTGTTGCGCAACGCGCAACATGGGTCAATTTTGAAGCTATAATGCACTGGGAAAGCGGGGCCATGCGCGGTGACACGCAGCAGGCAGCTGCGCCTCGCTAATCTTCAAGGAACGAATGTGGAGGGACGACGACGAAGTGTCTTCTTGATACAACACTTGTCTCTGTGCTCTCTGAATTTTTGGGGAAATCTTCGCCTTTCGAGGTGCCTCGCCTCCCCGTCTTGCGGCCATGGACGCGGAGCACTCCAGAGCCCCCCTGGCCAGCAGTCATCACGGCCGTCAACCGCAAGGAAGCGAGTTGGCTCCCCCAGCGACACCGAAGACACCGAGCTGTACTCTATGTCGGAAGACGACTCATCCGACGACAGCTTCATACCCGTCCGGAGCAAGAGGGCGAAGAGAAAGATCGTCAACACATCGCCGTCAACTCCTGCGAGTACAACGACTATGAAGTCAAGGCCTGCGCGCTGGCCACACGTCATCATCTTTATGCCGGAAGAACCCTCAAGCAACCTACGACTACTGAACAGGCAAGCCCTATCCATTTTTCTGGAATGTGCGGTGCCAGATCAAATTAAGGACATCAGAATAAATCCACGGAAGAATATACTCGCCATAGACGTGTACAACGTGAGTGCGCTTGGAAAACTTCAAGCAATCACGGAGCTAGGCGGCATCAAAATGCGCCCCTTTATCCCGACCGACGATACATCCATAGCCGGTGTAATTTATGACATCGACATTGCCATTCCCAATGATGACTTGCCTAGCCTCATCAAGCCGGCAAACGAGGGCACTATCATTACGCAAGTGCGCCGCCTTGGGAATACGCGCTGCGTAAAAGTAATCTTCAAGGGGGATTGTACACCATCCCACGTTAAAGTTGGACATTTCCGTCATCCGGTTCGACCATTCATCCAGAAGCCGCTTCAATGTCATCAGTGTTTCCGGCTAGGACACGTCAAGGGCGTGTGTCCCAACCCGCTACTGTGCCCCCGTTGTGCTGAACCTCACGCAGAAGAGACCTGCGGTGCCACGGTTCTGAAGTGCGCCAACTGTAATGGCCCTCACGCTGCCTCTTCGAAAGACTGCCCCCGCATCAAGACGGAGCGCGCGGTCCTCAAGCAAATGTCCAGAGACAATTCGACACACAGGGAGGCAGCCGAAGTAGTCCGGCGTCGGCGTCGACGTCGGCACCGTCGTACGTCTTCAAAGAAGGCGCATGCTCGAAGTGATAGCGCCCACTCCACTGCGGCACCACTTAGTCGCGCCGCGAAAAGGCCCACCACTTCCACGAAGGAAGCGGATAAAACTCTTTCTTTAGAGGAATGGCCTGCGCTACCGAGCCGCTCCCTTGCCAAGGAACCTCAGAAGGTCGTCGTCCAACCGGAGCCTTCTCCAGTCATGGATGATGCACCTAAAACAGATCGTCAAGTCATTTCGGTTCTGCGTTCCCTCATGGACGCCATCCGAGCACTTTTAGTCGACATGGGGACAACATCTGCTCGAAGCGCACTTAAAGTGCTGGACGCCTTAAGCCCAGTGCTTGAATCCCTCAACTAGAAAGATGGCTACCCATACCCCATCCTTCCGAAAAGAAGTCAAGGCAGCGTCCGTCATCCAGTGGAACGCCAGAAAGCTAAAATCACGCCTTTCAGATTTTCGTCAGTTTGTGTACACCAATGCGTTTCCACTCATCGTCATTTGTGAGCCCAACCTGTCGAAACCAATGAGACTGTCAGGGTACGAATTTATTAGGTCTTCAACAAATGGTGCATGCAGCAAAATCATCGTTTTTGTTCGTCGTGAACTTACCTATGTTTTGCAACCAATTCCGCCTCACGACGACAATCAATATATATGCATCACAGTTAAAAAGAACAAACTATTGCTTACTCTCATAGGCGTGTATATATCGCCTTCAAGCAATTTTGAAACGAAAAGATTAGCAGATATCTTGAGTGTGTGTACTGCCCCATGGGTCATCATAGGAGATTTCAATGCACACCATCCGGCATGGGGAAGTACAAGAACCAATGCAAAAGGACGAAGATTAGCAAGCATCGCCTACAACTATGACCTTACTCTCCTGAACGATGGTAGCCCCACCTTTCTTCGAGGCGTCACATACGGCAGCTGCCTCGACCTTGCTTTCGTCTCCAACTCTCTCGCCAAATGTGTGAAGTGGTTTCCAGACATTGAGACGCATGGGAGTGATCACATTCCCACTTATCTTAACATCAAAGGCTTGTCGTCTAGATCTGGTCCACGGAAGACCATTCGGACCATTCAATGGGCCACCTTCAAATCTGATATGGAAGATGCTTGCCGCGAGGGCCTACCATCCGGATTAGAGCAAACAATTAAAAGTACGATGCAAAACGCCACCCACATGATGACGATCTCTTCCAAGCGAAACGACTTCGACATAGAATTAGAGCGCCTACGAGCACTTCGTCGCCGGGCGGAACGTCGATATCGGCGTACGAAATCAATCCATGACCTTAGGGCGGCCAGGAGGATGCAAAAGAAGATCCAACGTCGCATGGATAGATTAGCATCGGAACGTTGGGCAACGTTTTGCCATATACTAGACCCCCGCAAGCCACTGTCTCACATTTGGAAAACGGTGCAAGGTCTGCGTTGCCTTCCGGAACAGCGTTTTCCATTCAAGGCGCTTGCGCTCTTCCAAGGGCGGCAAGACATCGATGTCGCAGAGGACTTTTGTGCTATGATCGCCGACCAAGCGACTCGTCCAGATCCTCCAGCCCGAGGTGACGTCCCCCATTCCCGGGATTGCCGCATGGACCTTCCATTTACAATGGAGGAGATCGAGGCGGCACTAGCTCTCTGCAGGCGCTCTTCATCTCCGGGTCCAGATGGTATATCATACCGAGCCTTGTGCTATCTTGGAGAATCTGCACGGAGAGAATTGTTGAGCCTTTACAACTCCTCATGGCAGGAGGGAAACGTTCCTGACGAATGGAAAGTAAGCCGCCTGGTGCCACTCTTGAAGCAGGGCAAATCCCAACTCGAGCTCACCTCTTACCGCCCAATAGCGCTGGCCAGCTGTGTAGGCAAGGTAATGGAACGGATGCTCCTTGGCCGTCTAGAATGGTACCTTGAACACTACACGATTTATCCGAATTCTATGGCTGGTTTCCGACGTGACCGCTCTTCCATCGACAATGTAGTTGATCTCGTTTCGTATGTTCAGCACGAAAGGTCCCGTAAGCGTTTATCTGCAGCTTTATCTTAGATGTGAAAGGCGCATACGATAACGTATTACATGAGTCCATTCTCGATGCTCTTGCGACGGTTGGCCTAGGTGGTCGAGTCTTCTTGTGGATTGCAAGTTACCTATCTGCAAGATCATTCTTTGTGTTAACTGACGATGGCCCGACTACGCGACGCTATACGAGCAGAGGCGTTCCTCAAGGCGGTGCTCTCAGCCCGATGCTATTCAACCTCGCTCTTCTTGGACTTGCTGAATACTTACCAACTACCATCAAGATTTCAATATACGCAGACGACATCTGTGTCTGGACTAAGGCAGTCACACGTCCTCAGATACGTGCGCGGCTTCAAAGAGCAGCAACTTTGACAGCGAGCTACTTGTGTAAACAAGGTCTCAGCATATCACCAGTAAAATGCGCACTAGAGGCATTTACTCACAAACCAATGACGCCTTATGTCATCTCAATCAGTGGGCGGACCATTTCCTATGTCAGAACCCACAGGTTTCTTGGCGTAATCATTGACCGAGACCTCTGTTGGAGCCCATACGTGGCCTACATGAAACGGCGCCTGACAGCAACTTCCCAGTTGTTTAAATACTTGACAAGAAAGACATGGGGGATGTCAGTAGACGCAATGCTGAAACTCTACAGAGCTCTCTTTCTCGGGTTTTTAAGATATAGTCTACCTGTACTGAACAACACTTGCAAGACAAATATTCGTGTTCTGCAGGCAGAACAAGCTCAAGCACTCAGAGTTTGCCTTGGTTTACCCCGATGCACGTCAACAGAGGCAACTATTGCGATTTCTCGGGACCATCCGATGCAAACTCACATTACGGTGGAAGCCCTGAGAATGCACATCAGACATTTTGCACGTGCCCCCTTTCACCACCTTGCAACACTACCTTCGGACCGGCGCCAAGCATCGTTCTCTAAAACTACCATCAAGTACAACGACAAACTTCCCTCGGGCTTCACCGCTGCATCTAAACCATCGATACCCCCTTGGTGTCTTATTAGCCCCACAGTACATCTCAGTGTACCAGGAATCAAGAAGAAATCTGAGCTGTCGTCACCTGTGCTGAAACAACTGTCTCTGCTTCTTCTACACGTATGCGGACAGTGTACATATTTATACTGATGGTTCCACAAACCTCCAGTGTTCGTCCGGTGCTGTGGTTGTCCCAGCAAGAGCTATTACCATTAGCTTCAGGACTGACCACCCAACGGCATCGACATCTGCGGAACTAGCTGCTCTTCGTGCGGCACTTCGTTTCGTCAATCGGGAGTCACCTCGACAATGGTCAATCTTCAGTGACTCAAAGGCAGCCCTACAATATGTGCTATCAGCTCTGCGTCGCGGGCCATACGAACAGCTCGTATTCGATATTAGATACTTACTCCATACATCACAGGAGAAAGGACACCACGTGACGTTTCAGTGGCTTCCAAGTCACTGCGGCGTCATAGGGAATGAAAACGCCGATAATGCCGCTCGGGCAGCTCTTGACGACTCACAGGAAGAGGCCATACCGCTCTCATGGTCCGACGCAGCCAGCAGACTTCGAGTGCTTGCACAGGAGATCACGCTCTCTCTATGGTGCACACCAAGCAGCCAGACCAACCGGAGCAATCTTCACTACCACCTGCCCTCTTTGATGCATCTCTGTATGCCAACTGGACTCCGCCGAAAAGAGGCCACTATGCTTTATCGCTTATGGCTAGGGGTGGCATTCACGAAATCTTATTCATTCCTCATTGGAATGGCCGACAACCCTTTTTGCAATGCCTGTCTTTGCGAGGAGACGCTAGAACATATTCTATGCGACTGTCCTGAATATAATGTTCCGAGACAGTCCCTGGCGTCCGTTCTAGCACACCTGGACAATCGACCACTGTCAATTGAAACCATTCTCGCGTGTCGTCGACAGAAGACATCGCAGCTGAAAGCAACGAAGGGACTGCTTAGGTTTTTAAAGGAAACGGGCTTGGACAAGCGGCTATGACAGTGATGTCACGCATCACGCAAGAGTGACGGACTGTGACTGACGATGTGTGTGCTGTGTACGTTATGTGCTCTCTCTCTCTCCTCCCCATCTTTCATTCCCCCTCACCCCGCTCCCATGTGTAGGGTAGCAAACCGGTTGTCCTGAACTGGTTAACCTCCCTGCCTTTCCTTCTCCACTCTTTCCTTCCTTCCTTTCCTTCAAGGAACACTTAACGACAGCATCCACGCGAATCACGGGATAGCGAGCACAGAAAGCGTGGCGCGTCAAATGTAAAACACCGTGAGTGTGCGTGGCAGTATGCTTTGCGAGTTGCGGCCTGCAATTCCGATGTGGCGTTTATCGAGCAAACAGTTGGCAGCATGTGTAGGCGAATGGAAATTGCTCAATATGCTTGCTGTCTTCTCTCTTGCAGGACGACCCTGACAGTGATGAGTACAATGTCCAAGATAGGGTGGACGACTTCCTCAACTACACGAGGGAAACCGTATGTATACCACGCTATGAAAGCTCCAATGTTCGTGATGGGCACTAGTGTAGTGTGTGCTGTCACCTATGTTCGTGTGGCGGTATAGGCACCTCGCACTGAGGGGGGGGGGATTGCGACGCTTTCATTTATCACGACAGCGTCGCCGAGAGTGGTTCTAAGCATGAGATGAAAATGGGACAGCAGCCTGAGATTCATCACCCGTCTGAGTGTTATGCACCGAGCTTTACCGGGTTCAACTTCACGAACGTTCGCGCTTCTGTTCTTGATCACAAGCATATCCAATGAAGTGCAGGACAAGGCACTTCAATATTACTTTCATATCTCGGAAAGTCTTTGCTCGTGGTAATAGCGGTAAGTGATGTCACAGTGACTGTTTATCACGTACATACCGTTTTGCTTCCACTGCTCGCTAGGCTGCTTGTTACGGCTCGGCTGTCAGCTGTCGAAAGTTTCAACGCAAGCTGCCTATACCATAGCTCAGTGCTTCTCCAACTTCGCGGGCCTGCACAACTCATCGAGAAATGTCATGCGATTCCGCATTGCCTCTCCAGAGTTAAACTTTCTGCGAGCATTATTCGTCTTACGAAGAAGTAATTTTCGCCGGTCTGTTTGTCTGCTAATTCATTGACGTACAGTCACCCACAATATTTTACGGAGCACGAGATCTGAGTTAAAGCTGAATATCTGCGCAGCCTCAAAACGCAGTCTCGTATTCGCATTCACCGCCTGTACCAGTACATGTGAACAACATTGTGACGTTCGATTTTACTGACTAGTGTTACAGGCTGCTCGGAAATTGAACTTCTTCTGACGTCCCGTGGTCCGTAAACTTTTGTGGTTCACTCTACAAACGCAACACAAGGGCTATGAGAAAAGCCATAGTGCGGGATTCCGGATCAGTTTCGAGCACCTGTGGTTTCTTGAATCGGCCCCCAATTCAAGATAGGCCAGCGTTTTTCGCATTCTCGCCCGATTGAATTGCGAGCGCCGAGGCCGGGAACCGAACCTGCGACCTCGTGCTCAGCTGCGCGGCACCGTAGCCACTGAGCGACCGCAGTGAGTCTGTGTCGCCCAGAGCTGTACGTGTTGCGCAGCTTCATCGATGCTGAACAAGATCGGGTGGATGTGAGCGCTTTTTTCGGCGGCTGTGCCCTATAACTAGACTGTGAACAGCTGCGCCATTATCACTTAATGTATTTAAGCTCGTTTGCGGTGTGTGCTGAACGGAGCATTTCCACCTTCATTGGAGAAGGCATGAAGGGCGAGGGGCGCGTAAAGAAAGAGGACATGGTCACCGCCGAGTTCAGCAAAGATAACTGTGCAATAAGAAACAGAGTTGACGTTGGAATTGTCTGGCGCCTTCGCCCCATTTTTCCGCATTGACGGCACGCTATGAGGGGCGCGAGAAGAGCAGAAATACAATGCCCAGAGTTGCAAATATCTGACTTTATGATCATTCTGACCACTATACGTGTCTTTTCTTGTGTATACGTTTTCACTGTAAAAAAAAAGACAGTGCACGCATGAGGCTCTAGCTAAGTGACGCGCGATCTGTTCAAGGGGTCATTGGCGGCTAAAAGTTTGAGGACTGCTGCTCCGTCTTCTTGCTGTGTTACACTTACTGAAGCATACATACCCCTGAAGGAGGGGGAGCAGAACAGTGTGCTAGAGCAGATCACGCATAAATCCTTTCATTATTTAACCAAGCTGTTTTAATATAGCTGCTTAAAGCTGACACACAACTTTGAAATAATGTTGGCCGCACTGCGCCGTGTGGGTATCTGTTGCATTTTTATTCACTGAAATTCTTTCTCGTCTATTTTAAAACCTGATATCGCAGGCAAACTTCTACAAGACGAACAACATCCCAGTTACTATGGGCAATGACTTCAACTACCAGAGCGCCGGTCATTGGTTTACCAACTTGGACAAGCTCATTCATCATGCTAACCTCAGGGTAAGAAGCGTGCTAACCTCAGGGTGTATGCGAAAAACATGTACAACACGCATTGGTTGTATTCGCATTGCTATCTTAAACGAATAAAAAGAAAAGTGCACGCAGGCAGGTCTCTGGCCACATGGTAATTTCTTGTTCTTGTGTTTAATGCAAAAGACGACAGGACAACCGGTATCATGAGCGATAGAATCTTGAGAAGGCGTACTTCTCCCTGTACTTTGTTCACACTGCAGCCATGTACAATCTTACAGTAGTCTCCTCTCCTAGCTATCAGCCTGCATCGCCGAGCTATTAGCGATGCCGCCAAATTGCCACGCCGGCGTTCACAGTGGCACAATGCGCTATGTATATAGATCAAGATGATATGGAGAGCAAGTGACAAAGGACAGGCATAGTTGAAGGGTTATCGGAGTCTGCTTAAGACACAAGACTAGCACCGCTTTAGACATATCCATCCTGAAAATGTGCTACGAGATACATTGGCATTCCACTTAGGAGTTTTCCAAAAGCGACCCTATATAGCGGTTCGGGATAATCTTAACCTGAAAGTCAATGCACCTGCGAGCAAATTTTGAAAACGGATATTTCGAAAGATGTAACGCCCGGAACAGGCCTAATAGTGTTTTAGCTCTCACTAAATTTTCAAGAAGTATGTTCGAATTTAAAAACGAAAGAAAGAAAGAAAGAAAAGAAATTCACAAAGAAGATGTTAAAAAAAAACTAAACACCCTGTATATTATTATAGGGCTATAGGGCGGGCGGCAAGCGCACATCGTGGAACATGCATACGCGTGTCCGCGCCTTGTGGTAAAGGGAGAAAGCAACGCAAGCGTCTCGCACTATACTCGTATAACTGCTTAGAGGCAGTTGCGCGTTGCGCACCGTCACTCGCGTGGAACTCACGCTTGAAGATTGCAACGCAATCCTTGGGACCCTTGTCGACTTCATATTTAGCGAGAGCATAGATGAGCACATCCAAAGCACCAGCCTCCCTTTCAAATCAACTTTCCCTACCCCGTTTCCTCTGCCTCCAGATTGCTATAGGGACAAGAGTACGACACCTTATCCCATCCCGAAATGTTCAACTCTGTATTGCCCAACGTGTCAGTTACGCTATATCAAGTTTCATACCTCAACGTTCTGACTCAAGCACGGGAAACTTAACTCAGAGTTTCAGAATAGGCATTTTTGATACACTGGCGCGAAATTTTAGTTACCGGTAGTTTATAAAAAAAAGACACGCAATTGCTTATAATTCCCTTACTAATAAGCTTTTACTCAAACAAAATTTTACAGCTGCTTTTCCTGCACAAATGCACTCTCCGTCACCAGCAATGGAGGTCAACAGGCCGTTTTGACTTTCATTGATGCGGAACTTTGCTAGGGCATTAGAGTGCTAATAAAAGCATGTTTCCTATCTCTTTCTCTCCCTCTCTCGTTTCAGTCGGAAGACACCAAGGTGCACCTGCTGTACTCGACGCCTTCTTGCTACCTGAAGGCCCTGCACGAATCGGGCGTCGGCTGGCCCACCGAGACGCAAGACTTCTTCCCGTACGCCAGCGACCCCCACGCCTACTGGACCGGATACTTCACCAGCCGGCCGGCCTTCAAGTTCCTCGACCGATACGCCAACAACCAGCTACAGGTGCGCGCAAACTTCACCGAGTCAGACCATGGCCTCCGAAATCACAACGGCGCGCCGCAGGGGTCTCAGAGGCCACGGTCCGACCATCGAGTTTCTGACAAAAATCATTAGAGGAAACTCCGGCACTAATGTTTACCAGAGTTGCAAACTAGACGGTTCAATCAACATGGGATTGAATGATGGCTAGCACATGGATTTGCCTAAACTTAGTCTTTCTGGCTTCAAAGGATTTTGACACTTTGCAAATTCATAAAGATACAGTCGAACTCGGATATATCGAATCTGATGGGGTTTACACAAAAGATCAATATATAGGCAATTCGATATATAAAATAAATTTTTTATACAAAGCTTTCGAGGGGATTTTACAGCTGCTCGTTATACACAATAATTTCTTATATATAGGTTCGATATATGCAGGTTTGACTGTATTGCGTTGTAAATGCGAACATTTGCAATGATTACACATGTGGGCAGAGACTAAATGGCTTGCTGTGTTTAGGAAACAAAAAAAATTGTGGTACATTTCAGAGAAGTGTATAACGCAACATATTTGCTTGGATGTCTCAGTAAGTGTGGTTTACAAAATTGATATCACTCTTGCCATTCTCGGCTTACAGAATAGTAAGAATCATGTTTAGGTTTTCTTAGGTGTTGCAATTTTCATGATTTTTTTAGATTTCATAGCCCAAATAAACATATCTGCTGACTACAGTTGGCAGATGTTCGCGTTTTCCATTTAATGCCAGAAAACCAATCAAAATAGGCGCAGTAGCTTTCCGTTTCTCCATTGCTCTGTAAATGAACAAGACCTGATGAGACAAAGAAGCTTTAGCAGGGTAGCTCCTTTCCAAATATGTGGAAACAGAGAAATCGCTTTTCTTTGCAACTACTGAGTCGATTTTGATGGGATTATTTAATTTAAAAGAAAGAGTTAAGAGCCAGCGACTGCAGGAAGCCGATTTTTTTATTCACAAGGTCTTGTTTTTGAAAACTGCAACATTTGAGAAATCTCAAATATCAAGTTTACCAATTTTCAAGTCTACTTGAAAAAGGATACAGCAAATTAGTAAATTGCCCGTAGTAATACATGTCTGGTGCACAAAACTGAAGTATTATACACCGATCTGAATTATACCAACAATTTGTTCATAGCATTTTTGCAAAACACTTGTAAACATTGCAACACTCTCACGTAAGCTTACAGAATTGCTATATTTGTATTTGGTGCAGAGTTACGAATATGTAAACTTTTTGCTTCTATTTATTTAAAACTTACTAATTTTTGGGAATTTTCGTGAAATGCTCTGAGCTGTAAAGTCATTGCTTGATATAGTTAATAGATTTTAAATTTCTCTCTCAAATGCATCAAACTTCATTTAAATCGGTCCAGCGGTTGTCTGACAAATCCATTTCTGCGTCGTACGCGTACGTGAATGTGCAAATCGGAGTTGAGCCCGAGATAAAGCTTGAAGTTGAAATGGCACGAAATATGTGAATGAGGAAATGGTCAAACAGTTCCAATTGAACGTCTTTCAAGTAAAAGAGAGATGGAGCTAAAGTAAAACGGTTGACAATAGGCGAGAATTTTGCACCCGCATCATGGGGAAATGCGTGTATAGTGAACGCAGTCGACCGAGAGGGGGCGCATAACACTGAGCGTAACTAAAAACGCTGCATCTGTAACTGTCTGAGTTCGAAACCGTTGTTTTTTTTATTTCTTATGATCTTGTGGCCTGCGAAATGCCATGACAACAAAGGGGATATACATATATATATAACCGACGCAAATTACAACAACCATAACTTGTTTCATCCTCCTCCTCCTCTTTAATAAGGTAATTGTTTTCTCTTCTCTAGGAAACAAAACATTGGATCTGTCCAGTCCTCACTTGAATCCAGCCTCAAAAATTGGCATGCGCCTTAAAAAATCAATTAGATATATAAAAAAGAAGTGATATGATCATTGCAGTCATTGCTGTTCAATCCTGCCCTAATTATAATTTTTTGTAAAGAAGCGAATTACACTAACGAACAAATATTTCAGGCAGCCAAGCAACTGGGTGTTCTCGCTGGCCCCAGGGAAGTCACGGAGGCATCTCTTGACGTATTACGTAAGTACTTTTTTAGCGTGCTTACTAGTGTACTTGGGGATACTTTCACTCATCCTGCTGACCCTAAGCTGTTTGTAATCAGAAAGAGGTGAATGTATATATTGTGTAACGTTATGTACTTGTGTAAAAATAACAGTAACTGATAAAGAGATTCTCAGGTTTGAGATAGCACTTTTGTGTTCACGTCAATCCCTTCACTACGTAATGACCAATCTGAGTAATCATTCCTTGGGTAATGAAATAAATGAAAAAAAATATCACCAGCCCTTCCCCTATCGAGAAAATGGGGCTAAGCGAAGCTTATGGCAAAACGACGCTGTCGCAGACGTTCTGCTTCGTTTGCCCTAAACTCAGTGTCAGCGGCTCTTCGCTGACGTTTGGCCTCAACATCGCGCTCTCCCAACTCGGGGTCCGCGGCCCTTCGCTGATGTTTCGCCTGGCCTTTGGACGCCCTCACGCCAGAATCGGCACATCGACGACGAGCCCTTTACCGAGCAAGTTCGTGGCGCCGTTGCTCAAACGCAGCCTGCACCTCGGCGGAACGCACCACGCGAAGCCTTCCCATCCGGACGCCGAAACTGATCTGAGACGACGGAAGCCCGGCGGAGCGCGCGCCAACCCCCTTTTCTTCCCTTTCCCTCCCCGCGACACACCAAATGACCCTGATTGGTCGCGCGCGTCACGTGATCCGGCGCCCGGCGCATCCCATGCACCCCGTACAGATGGTAAACCAGCGGAGCTGAAATGTGCAACCCCGGTATGAGCCACACGTGATTTTTTGTTTCCTTCTCTCTTTCGTTCCTTTCTTCCTTCCTTGTTTTCTTTCTTTCCTTCCTTCTTTCTTTATTTCTTGTCCCTGGCTCATACCCGCATATCTGATGCGGGTATGCGCCACACATGATTTTATTATTGTTGATCGTGACGTAACTGACGAGCATGTGATGTTATTGATGTCATGACCTAACAGTCATATTAGTCACACATTAATCGTACCCTTCCATGCCAATTTTGGTATATACCAAGTGAACTAGAGGCGAGTTTTCGACAGGTTTTCGATAGAGTTTTAGCATGACACCACCCCCACCACCGCCGACACTTCTGAGGCAATACAAGCTTCACTTGAAAAGTCGCAGTTTCGCCCGGAAGGCGAAGCATCGATTGCGATAGCAAATTGTAGTGGACAGCTATACGAAGTAAGGATAGTAGTTTTATCGGCCGTTAAACTTGTAAACTCAGGCATGCTAACCAAATTAACAAGCATGATGTCGCACAGGCACAAGCAAACATGAACACATCTCACTCGATGAACGCGGAAACTCGCTGTCAAAACGCTGGAGTGATGAAACGCGGCGGGAGTAGCGAGCAAATTGACCTCGCGCTGCGTCTCGCATCAACGCGAACTAAGCCGTGGAAACTCAGCGCACGGCGGACTTAGTCCCTGTCGCAGATAGCTTTCAAGATGCAGCGGCCCGGGTGGGCGCGCGCCGGAGTAACGCAGCCCCCTCCCTCAGTACCGTCCCCTCGTAGCGTTGCACGCGACGGAAGACGGCGCGCTTCCTTTCCACTTTCCTCCCTTGCGTGCGCGAGATTGAGCCGCGATCGCCAGCTCACCGTGCCTCGCACAGTTTCACCCGCACTTACGGCATACGGCGCGCGGCACCAATTTTATCTTCCTTGGACTTCATAAGGAACTAATTAGTGAGTAGAAATTTTGCAAATCCCTCAAGCGTTGCAACAACTTCATGTAAGCTGTTAACTCATATATCAAATTTGTTCGCTCTAGATGCTCAAAGAGATGCAGTTTACAGAACTGCGATATCTATTTTCGGGCCACAGTTACAAATTTGTAAAATTCGAGTGTAAACTTTCCTGAAACTCACCCATCCTTGGCAAAATTTGTAAAGATCTACAAGGCCCTAATCCAAAATTCCTGCTTCCTACAGCTGCTGGAATTTAACTTTCTCTCTCAAGTGCAAATAATTTCATTCGATTTGATCCGGTTGTTGTCACACGCAAGAATTTATGCATCTTACTTGTATTCTAATGTATTCAAAAGTGTAGCCGTTGCCCCTCCCCACCCCCCACCCATTCTCGCTCGCCTTCCGCCAAGAACTTCGATGACCTCTCAGATGTATCCTTTGAGGTTGCTCACTGAGGCGGTAGGTGTGCTTCATGAAAACCTTTGAAAGTGCTCTTGCGATTGCTCGAGTCTGTCGCGGCGACATAGACGAGGTCACCGCGGACAGTCGCCAGAGGGGCTTTAGCGCAGTTCTGATTGCGCCTGTTGGCCCGCTTCAAGTATACATTTATTTTGCTGTGGCAGGTGCAGTCGGTCTGCGTGAGCATAAATGTATTTTATCTAAATCGTAGTGTTCTGCCAAGTCTATCGTAAATAAAGTAAACGTTGACTGTTAGCTAAAAAGGAAATTGAGCCTGTTCGTGATGTCCTCACACCGTACACAAACACCCATTTCATCCTCCTCAAGTACTACCATGCTTGTTCCGAAAAAGACAAGTCAAAAGCATGCTTCTGCTTTGTTGCAGGCGAAACGTTGGCTGTCGGTCAGCACCATGACGCAATAACGTAAGTACGAACTTTCATTTCAGTGGGTCTCTACAAGCTGCCAAAATTTCGTGTTCACGAACCAAATCGTGCGGTTGAGCGATTCGGCCTCACTTGCACCTGCAGTGGATGAGCTGGACTTGAAACGTGCCGGCGTCTCATCCCGCCCGATCCCATAGTTACCGTGTTTCACGAGTCCACTGCGCATGCTCCGTGTCATTATAGCCCCGCAGCGTCGCTGTAGAGCTAGCATGGAGGAAGGAAAAAGTTAGGAGAGAGCATTACGCCACGCAGCCAGCCTTGGCAAGCGAACCCTCCGTGATGTCAGGCCTTTGCGTAGTGTCGGTCCAACACGCGACCTCTTAGGTCGACATCACGGATGAAGAATCGAGATTTGCCGAGACTTTTGGTGCCAGGTGGTTTTTTTAATCAATGCGCACTTGGGGTTCGGGGGTCCTGCCGCAGCGCTGCATGCAGAGTGGGAGACCTAAAGATTACCGTGCGTTAAACGTGACTATCACGTGTTGGGCCGACACGCTTGGCTTCAATCGGGTTGCGCGATGCTCCCTCCTAACTTTTTCCTTCCTCTATGAGAGCTCGCATCTCAACTAATCAACGGCCGCATTGCACCGGCGCCCATAGGTGCCTTTGGCATTGATTCGTCGATGCTAGTCCATGCCAGCATGACATCGCACCAGTATTTAGTTAAACAGCTTTTGATAACATAAAGCTTGTACTCCTGCTTATGCGCTTCAAGTGTACATTGGGCGTCGTTTGTGCCAGTGTTAACTTCCTCTCTTGCTCGTTCCGTTCATTTAACCCACTTTGCGTGGTGTTGCTGTTTCTTTCAATTTGTAAAATTTATTTTAGGGGTACCGCCAAGCAGGCCGTAGCCAATGACTACGTAAAGCACATTTCGATCGGTCTCGAGGCGAGTGACGTAAGTTAGCATTTTTTGCACGTGTTTACAATTTAGCTGGGAAATGGATGTGAATTAGGTGTCGGTACCCGTTCTCGTTTTCTTTTTCTCTTTCAGAAATACACGAACTACGCTTTCGAGAAACTCTTGGGCCTGCACCCACAGTCGGAGGTCCCGGAGCTCGTTCGCTGCCACACTTTGAATATTAGCGCCTGTGAAGTCACTGAAACGTCTGGGCAGGTCAGTACATGTGTGTGACGCGACTTCGTCGCACTTGTACTTCACAGTTGTCTGACACCTGCGCAGACGTAGGCGCACGTGAAGGCATTCAAGAAGTTTCGTTGGCACACAGCACTTGCTTGGTGTTCTTACTGTGAACAGAATAAACTAATCAGCTTTGCCGGGCGGCCCATTTTTGACTCTCCCGGTGGCTTACTTGAAGGGTTGGTCATTGCTATCTCAGCAGATCGTGATGTTCGAGAAGATAATAAATAGGCTTCCACTATAATCGCCATTTTCTAATTGATTGCATTTATGCACGTGTTGGAAAGTCGAAGCCCGATAGCGATGAGCTCGCTGTCATTTGACGTTATTTTTTAAGACTAAGCCGGACTTTCAAGTTATCTGCACCCTGAATGTGCAACGAAATACATAAATGTCTTACGTATCGTTTCCCCTAAAAAGCCTTGATCACGCATTGCCGATAAAAACCAATAGAAAAGAAATCGTGTACTTCGTAGCAAGTCTTGGGGATGGAGATCTCCAAGTCGGTGCTATATGACATTTTAGTTTCGTGGATATGACTCCGTCGCAGCCAATCCTAAATTCTGCGACATATGCTGTTTTTTTAACTTATTTAAATGCAACTTTGCGATTGGTGGTTTGAATATTGACCGCCTCATCAAATACTCTTCCTGCAGAGGAGGAATTTAAAACAACGGAATTCATAACAACTCTTCGCCAAATGAACGCCGCAGGCTGCAGCATGACTGGAGATGAACAGGGAATAATCCGCAGACTGCTGCAGTTATTTGCTTTCGAGAGGTGGTAAATTTAGCAACCAGGTTCACAAAGTCATCCTCGCCTAATAATAGTTCGTTTGTAAATTTGAGCATCAGGGCTCGTGCGCCGAAAGCCATTCGTACGTGCTAAAGATTCGTTTTAAACAATGTCACCGGTCAGTCCTAACAGTGGTTTCTTTTACTGTGGACGCGTTGGATGCCTAAAAACAGCTTCTACGAAGCAAACGATTTCTGACGCATGTGTTTAGGGCTCCCGGCTCCAAACTAACGCAGTGTTTTTTGGGGCGCATTTTAGAAACTGCCCTCATTTTAACGCTTACTTCACGCTTACTCACGGTGCAACATTTATTGCGGTAACAGTTATAAAGACAGCACTCACGCGTTTTAACCGTCGCCGTCGGCGCTGCCGTGCTGTTCCGGGCGCGAGGCGCATGCGCGGCTCAGCCCTTCACCCCCGCCCGTCACGTGACCTGCGGTGGTGCGAGGGCAAGCATGCTAGGCCGATCAGCGACAACTGTTAGCTTCGTGTTGATGCTGTCTTCCCGCGTGCCCAGCGTTACACGTCACGTGATCGGCTGCTCTTGGCGACGCGGCGCAGTTGGAATGGTAAAGGGAGCGGTAGCGTGGAACGTTCGCTTTGAGACGCGCGCTCCCCTCTGCCATCGCCCACCACATCAGCGTTGTGACATTGAATGTTCGTGGTCATCGAGTGAACTCTCTTCGTTTGCGTCTTCGGGCGCGAGGCACCACCCTTGTTTAGTTAGTAAGCGAAAGTTCACTACAATCTACAATGTCCATAGAACTACTAGCCTTACTTCGCGTTAGCCTAATACGTTGCTATCGTTATCAATGCGAGTAAAAATTCAAGTAAAACTGCAACTTCTTCTCTGCCCACTCTAACATTTGTAGTTTTCTTTTCTTGTTTGCCAGCTTTCCGTCGTAGCGTACAACCAGCAAGCGATGCCCTTCCACGGCCATCTCAGAATACCAGTAAGCGGCAATCGTTGGCGTGTCCTCGACGGCAATGGCTCGGAGGTGCCTGCGGAGGTACGTTGAGCACGCCTTGAGCGCACTTCGGCGTAACTTTTTGTGTGCCCTTTCGTAGCATTTGCGGACTGTTTGTGATCAAACTGTGATCTGGCGCAATGGGGCATCTTCATCTCAGGTGCCCCTTGTAGAAGAAATAGTACACTAACATGTAATGATTGTGTTACTTGCTGTTTGTGCGTGAACGCGACGGCGATGCAGTCGCGTCTTGCACCGCGACGAATACGAGGTTGACAAGCAAGTGCTGCGTGAGGTGCCGGTCGGCCATAATTTTTTTTTTTGGACAGCCCTGTATATCGATTGCAAATACACTCTTTTATGCCACGCGTTATCTCCGTCACAAGATTATCAGGTGCTGCGCAAAATACTCATGGGGGAGAAGTTTATCGACAGGGATGCTGCCCGTCGTCATGGCTGAAAGCAGCAATGCGACGAGAAGCTCACTATATCAACGGTGTCGCACGCGGTAGTGCGCTGAATTGTCATTCTCAGCAGGTCCAGCACCAGCGAAAGAAGTGAGTTGGTGATCACCTGCCGTAATTGTTTGAAGACCCGAATGTCACGAAATAGCGTGGGATGGTAGGGAGGTCGCTTAACGCTATTTAGGAACACTATAGAGAGTATCATCGGCACGGTTCTGCCATCATTAAGTGAAAGTCGTTGCTCGTTGGGATGAAGAATACGACGGAAAGATTTGAGGACAGACTGTCCGCCATCTTGACTATTTTCTAGAGTAACTCTGTAAATAGTTCGTAAAACATTTTCATTTATTTCTCTACCCGTAACAATATTACCGTGAGCGGGGGTGCACATTTGCAATTCGACAACGTCGGTCTTGTGATCAATGGAGTGTTTGTATGCCAGAAAAGAGGCAAGAAAGAAAGACGGGCGTTGACGCTGCCTTGAAGCTTCCGGACGAGTGTCCCCGTGACGACTTGAACTTTGGTAGCGTCTGGTTTGGTTTAGCTGCTGGTCGATAAAGGAGCATTACATTGCATTTTTATGAGGCTAAAGACAGCTACCCGGTTTTCAGAACTGTTTCTCAACACCAACTGGCCAAGGTACGCGATGTATGATTCAGTGCCGCAGTTAGGGCTCAGAATATCAAAATGAGTAGTTTGGCCTGTTATATATCTGCTTATAGTAATCAACCCATTTCTACAAATGAGTGAGGAGTCCTAAAATTATTTAGAGTTACTTTCTAATGTGCCTTTAAACTAATACACCAAATCGAGGAGGCTCGTTTTGCATTACTATGTGAGGCTAATTCTGTCAGGCTCGTTATACGTGATGCCAACATTCGCAGCTGGCCGAGGGAGATTACTGTAGTGGTGAAATCCGCATTACTTTGAGAAATCCTGGCGTTCTTCAACGTCCATCCTCCACTCTGTACACGAACGTTTCTGCATTCTGCCTCGAATGGAATGCGGCTCCACTGCGAACGGGAATCGAACCCGAGTCCTTGTGTTCAGGAGTAGCCCGTCTGACGCACCGCGGCGAGGACCCGCCGCTCATCCACCGCGGCCTGCCAAATTAATCTATGTGAAAGATTGTAAAAGCAAACAACTACTGTTCACTGTTATTATTCAATGATGCGCGAAAGGCCATTTGGCTACGGCAAGCACAACATCAAGGCCTTCGTGACTCGGATTGCGTCGCCACTTCTGTTCCAGTGCCCAGGGAAATCACCAGTCTGTATCGATAATCGCATCGAAGTAAACTTTTTGCTGCTAACCACGTATGAGGCGTAGCGGCGGCAGCGATACTGCAGGTATTTGATGTCACCAGGTAGCTTGCGCTCGGAGCACAGCGGCAAACTGTGTTGCCCAATCTTTTTTTTTTTTAAAAAAAGCACTGCTGGTGGAAGCCGCCCAACGTCTCAAGCGATGCTATGCTTCACGTTCGTCAGAACTTATAGACATTCTTTGACCTATTCGTCAGTCATCTAGGCTTGATTAGTTTGTTTATTCCTAGTTTTTTTTTTTATTCTCCTCATCTGAAGTAGCAAGTCCTACGTATAGCAGAGCTAAAATCTTCAGCTCTGAATAAACACCTTCCCCTCTCTCTTTTCTTTTTGGCTGTGGTGCCTCGAATGCTACAGAAGAGAGAAAACGACATTGGCGCGGAAACATCGAAACAATTATTGTCAAGATCTTGCTTAAAGAACGAACATAAGACGCAGGACGAGAAAATTTCATGCTTGTTTGTATTGTTTTGCTCCTCGATTCTGGATTCTCACAGTGTGGGCTATAAGCATGAGGACTTCGTCGCCTTTTAGAATACAACTTGCTTTGGAAGAGCCATGCACGATAACTCGAAGTGCCTTCTAAACTACAACTTATTTTTACCTCTGTTTATAGATCACAAAAATACCAACGGGCGTGACAACCCTGCCGGAAAGATTCAGCAGGGCCGACCACGAAGTCGTCTTTGCGGCCGATCTCGCGGCTCTGGGCTTCACGACCTACTTCATCGAATCCGACACCGTCTCCGAAGAGCCACCCAGGGATCAGAACGAAGGTAACCATATGGACCAATATGCGCTTTTTTTCCCCTGTCTTATTTTGTCGGGACGGTACACTAAACAGTTGACAACCTTTGTGGCGTATCTTAGTTCCCGAACATTAATCGCCATCGGTCTTGCTTCCATTAATCTTCCTTATTTGAAAACCGCGCTCGCCCCTTTCCAGTTAACGCGCATGAAGTTGGTGAACTGGAAGTACCGGGCGCGCAGCGTTAAATAAAGGAGACACAAGATGGCGATGATTATTGGGGCGGGACACAGACAGGCCACAAAGCATTAAGCTGTTTTTAGCGTGTAGGTTTGTTTATAATGCTTACTATAATCAAAGAACAAAAAAAAGAAAGAAACGATGGTTCTTGAATCAATGTGCGGTTCTTAAGATCTCTCTCTGTTTTTTTTTTTCTTTCGAGCACTGAGTGGTTATTAGGGTTGGTAACATCGATGAACAATTAATCGATTAATCATTTAAAGGTATCCCGCAGAACGATTATTCTTCATCGACGTCTACCTTTCAATTAATCGACTTAATCGATTAGACACGATCGAATAGTCGTTTTATAGAGTTAGACAGGAGTGGCGCGAAAATTTTGGAATCGTACTAAAATGGCGGCGCACGAGCGGTGACTGTGCTGCTGTGCGTAGAGCGACTGTCGACTGTTTTTGTGAGCCCTTGAGTGATGTCGAGCCGAGCGCTTCCCCTCTCTTCGCCCACGACGCATATGCCTACCAAGGCCGAACGCTTGAAATGCCCTCGTAATTCAAGGCACACACACCAGTCGTTGATCGTCGTGTCCCTCCCAGTTCACTAAAGGCGTGGCACAGCATGCGCGCCGCTTTGGAGCATGTATTTCACATAGCGATGGAGTTCATGCCGATTCCAGCAAATATATAGCGTCCGAGCGTCTATTCTCGCATGCCGGTTGCGTGGCCATTCAAAGAAGGTGTCAGTTTCACCCGAACATCCCAGCCAATTGACATTCCTTCGCTCTGTAGAAAAGAGCATGTGGTTTAAAATCCTAAACCAGTAATTTTCTTTTTCCCTGTGCATATTGCAATTTCTTGCATATTTGAGTTGGACAATATTTCTCACTTTTCCATATTTCTTATTTCTTGTTTAACTGTACTGCACAAGTATTCAGTAGTGCTGTGTGCCTTCTTTAATTCCACTCTAAGGACCATTTTTTAAAATATGTAGTTTATCTTTTCAAAGGCCACTAGTGCCAATTGTACTTAGTATTAAAGATTATTCTTTATCTAACTTTATAAACTTGTATTTCTAACTTGCTTTCACCTCTGAAACATTAAAATGGGACCCTGCAAAAGCACGTAACTGTGTTTCAGCCTTTTTAGTGTGCCCGACAAAAATTACGGTTAAACAATTAATCGATGAAAAGCTGGCATCGAAAGCGAATAGTCGATTAAAGGCTAAAACGATGAATGATTAATCGTTATTCGAACAAAAAAAATTTATCGACCATCACTAGTGGTTACGTGCATGGTATGACCCTTTGAATGCAGAGAATGTCGAACACTGTAGATGAGACCAGAACGCTAGCGGAGTGTCCCGTGGGGCATCTTCATGGCTCTGGATGGATCCAGACAAAGCATGACAAGAAGTCATGTCTTCTTCTTCGCGGACTGCTCCACCTCGTCTTACTCATCCTCGCTTCCATCGCCCTCTGCGAGGTCGCGGGATCGAATCCCGGCCACGGCGGCCGCATTTCGATGGGTGCGAAATGCGAAAATACCCGTGTACTTAGATTTAAGTGCACGTTAAAGAACCCCAGGTGATGGAAATTTCCGGAGTCCCCCACTACGGCGTGCCTCATAATCAGATCGTGGTTTTGGCACGTAAAACCCCATAATTAATTATCGCCCTCTACGTAACTAAGAGCATTCTTTCACGGCAGATGTCTCGTAGGAAGAGACGCTCGCACGCTAACCTTCCGGCTGACAATAATCGCTTGTCACTTTGCACCTTAAGTATAAATAGGACCGGTCTTAATTAAAAAGAAGATGGGGATTCCTTTTTTTACTTAATTACCTTTTACACTTTGAAGGGAAGAACAGTGAGATGTGTCCGCCCTGCACAAAAAAATAAACATATGTGCTAATGTGGCCAGTCAATTTCTGCAAAATATACAAAGATAGAAGCTTTAAGCATTCCGTATTATTCTTGCGAGTCCGCTTAGCCAACCCACCTCGGCTACCGCGCCTGTGCGCGATCAGTTCTTAATGCTTTGGAAATTTCATTTACTTGCTGCCCTCTACTTCGCCCTCCAGAGCTTCCGAGGGGCGACACTACGGCGACGTGCTACGATCCCGCCACCAAGGAAATGGTCCTGGAAGGAAAGGTACGACTTGAAACCGGACATAGTTGTCCTGGTCTATTGAAATTATGGGTTGATCGCGGCCGCGATTGTGCACCAATTCTGTGCCCTCTGTATTTCTTTATGCATCTGCATTATTAATGTAATCGGCCTGTTATGAGCTATGGCACGTACTGAGCTGCCTAATAGTATCAAGATAAATGAATTCACTGTAAAAAATCCCCAGGTGTCCTTAGCTGTCGCCTATGAGACGCGAAGGCGAAAGCCGTGTAAAGTCTGCTGAAATTCACCTTAATGACCTTAGTCCTCCCTAATCCACCCTAGTCCCCCTTAATACTCCTTCATCTATCTCAATCGACCTTAATACACCCTAATCCACTTTAAGCGACCTTAATCTACCTTACTCCACCTTATAGTCCATAGTAATCCTCCTCAATTCATTTTAATCCACTCTAATGCACCTTAATCCTCCTTCATCTTTAATCGACCTCAATCCACCTTAATTCAATCACTAATCAATCATTAATTAACTTTGCTAATCATTCATCTCTTATACACGGCCGGACATGCTTTGGTTCGTTTCTGACCTTCCTTTGGTCAGGTGACTTTCTTTACCTCGCAACACGACATTCAAACATAGGGATCTAAGGCTTTCTCCTTAAAAATCAGACGCACTTTGCGGCTCTCTTTCCGAACGTCTCACCGCCACGCCGAAATGTAGGCGCTAGCATCACATACGCTGTTGCGTCATGGCTGGCCAGGTACACGCGATAGCATTCAAAGATCCCTGACTTCTCACGCTTCCCGGCAACTGCAGCTTGTGTAACCGCAACGTTTACCAGGAAACGCTGGCGGCGAACGCTATGCACGAAGGCGAGCTTTCTAGTAGAAACACGGCCTCTTGCGTGGGCCGATCCCGGAGGTAGTGCACAGCCGCGTCAATAAAATTACATAATTTTCAGGTTTCCCTTATCGTTTAGCACTTTTAATTTTTTCGTCTGCGAGCACTTAACATAAAAGGCGTGCGCTGTCGGTGTTTTGTTTGATGACGTTTGTGGGCTGACATTCTGAAAATTCCGAGGAATAACTTTGTCAAGAATGTAAAACTAGGCATCAGCAACCTTAGTGGCATAATGGTGCGGCAATATAACCCGCATATACCGCATGCCACATAGCAATGCGTGGCATATACTCGTACATATACCTAAATATATAGGGAAATTTTCGCTCACGGACAACTCTACCGACGCCGACACCGACACGGGGCCCTTAACGCTATCGCGCTTAAATTGGAAAGATGTGTATCCACACAGAAGTACGACATATACCTTAATATATTTAAGCCTACTATCCTGCGTGTCAAAGTTGCACTTACCCATTCTCGGGGATTCGTAAGGAATGAACGCAAAGCCAGTGGCTCAAGTTGTTTACTCGGCAAGACAGGAGCCAGCAGTACCCGCAAAGTGGAGGGAAAAACCGAAGGAAGGATCGCTTTTGGAAAGTGCACTTAAACAGTTACAAGCCATGGCCGCTGGATAAAAAAAAGAAAAAAAAAAAGGGTGTCCAGCGGCCGTGTACAAGCTATCTCACGTGGTTTAAGGTTGGCTTTCTCCCATACCTATGGTGCCATGCAGTCGAGCAAGGCGCTCAGGGGAATATATCAAGTTCGCAGCGTCTAGTTTATCCATAGTACGGAGTTTAGTTAGTTAGTTAGTTAGTTAGTTAGTTAGTTAGTTCGTTACTTAGTTACTTAGTTAGTTAGTTTGTTCGCTTGTTTGCCTGTTTCTTGTTCTGTCATTTCCTTTTTACAAGTAGCACTGCGTCTGGCGAACTCGCCCATCTGAATACTTCAGTTTGTTTTAGTGTGATAGTCACGGCATATGTCGTGGCCTGTAAGGCGACGCCTAGCGCATGGTAAAACGAGCAACGGTTAAAATTTAACGCGAACTGCTGAGATGACTAGGGAAGCAAGCCACGCAGGAAACAAATAAAAAAAAAGCTAGTAGCGAGTGCTGCGGGACAAATTGTAGTCATAAAGTTTAAAAGGAGGAATCATGGACAAATCCCCCAAGTGCGTGATTGCGAGAGTTCGTTTCTAGTGACCCGGCGCGGCTGCGGTTGGACTCGTCGTCTGCTTAATTGTCTGTTGCGTCACTCGGAAGTTCTAACTCGCGGCTAATCGTACGAACGCTGCGGAGCTACTGTCGCAGTTGCCACTGCAACAGTGTTTCTAGGAATGGAGGCCTTGATCTAAAGGCATCAAATGCTGCGACCAGAGAGCGAGCGGCACGGGCCGGAGAAAGCAAAAGACATCACCGGCGGCCATGGCAGCACATGAGTCTATTACAAACCAAGCCGCGTACGGCGTGGCTGTTCGAAGGATCAGCACGCGATGGGCGCATTTTCAATTATTCCCTAAGTGAAATGAAAGAGAGAATGACCAATTGCCCGGCGACATGTTCCCTCTACATAGTTTCTTTCTTTTTTCTACGGAGGAAGCACTTATGTTGTCGTGGCCAGGGAGCGCTCTGCGACTGGCGAGGCGCAGTTGCCAGTTTTGAAAATGGAGTGTCAGGGCAGTCCCGACTCCTTGAAGCATTTAAAGAAATGCACGGAAGCAATTATCAAGCGAAAGTGAAACAGCAGAGTGCGCTATGAGTGTTTGCTCCTCCAAATCTGGGCCCGCGTTCGCAAAGCAGTTCAGGCGGTTTAGCGGATCCTGCTAGCCAATCTACCATTAGCAAAGACCGATCGGCCAATGTCAAACCGTTCGTACGAATGAAAACATTTGTGAATTTGGCGCTTGAATCAGTGCCAGTTGCTACGAAAATCTGGGTTTCCGAGTGTTTTGCTGGGCGGGAGAGTGGGGGGAGCTGGACCTTCGAATAACCGTGACCACGCAAGAACACATTTCTTCCGTCCAGGTTACAAGAGCGTACATCGACTGCGAGAGTGGCCTCCTCAGCGCCATCTGGTGGAAGGGGACGACCATACGTGTGAATCAGTCCTTCTACTGGTACCATGGCCATCCGGGTAACAACACACGGTTCCAGTACCGTGCTTCCGGTGCCTACATCTTCCGGCCCGAGGAAGAGGAACCTTTACCGGTGGCGGATAAAGCCGAGCTGGTCCGCATTGAGGTAAGTTTCTTCGGTCCATAAAAAACAGAGAATGAAGATATATATGTGTGAAGATCTGACTTTGGTAGCGTGTGGCTCTTAGGTAAAACAAAAAATTATCTCTAATTGATAACATTGATAACATTGATAAAACAGAGGATGACATTTTCTGCCATATTTGTGACCAATTGTACAAGCCTTGCTCAATGTGTTCACGTTGTAGCGACTGTGAAGGTGGAGACGGTGGGCCTCTTCGATTATCCGTTCCTGACAGTCCCGGACTGCCCGAGACAGTGCTTTCAGCCAATGAGCGTTGCGTATGCAGTTTTTCGGACAGTCCGGGACTGTCAGAGACGGATAATCGAAGAGGCCCAGTGTGAAACTGTAAGTTACGAGCCTAACTCTTTATTGGGCAAGCATGTACCCAGAAAAACAAGTAGCTGTCGAAGCACGACGACAGCGGTCAGCACCACGGAGTAAAAAAGCTGTGCTACAGTTGGTGCAGCGGCGAGTACAGTGGTCGGTCGTCCAAATCTGATCTGTGGGTCAGGTGCGTCGGCTGTTTATATATGACGTATCGCACATTCCAGCGTAATTGCAGGTGCTCGCATGCACGTTCCAGAATGTACACCACTAGTTGCTTCGCGCGGTCAATCTGATTAGACAAGATATTAGACACGATTGTTTCGCTACAGAATCGACGACTACATTCGAGAAAGTTGCGATACACGAAGGCGCGTCTTTCGCTGAGTGATAACATTGTAACAGTGTTTAGCCGGTGAAAAACGTTCTCACGGAAAATAGAAACGATCTAGGCGATGCTAATCAATTTAAGCGCTGTTAATCGGACATAGTGGGGACGTAAGATGAAACAAATTTATCTTGAAAATGGCGAAAGTTCCATCTCACATAGGCCTGATTGCCGCATCTCCTGAGGTTAAAAAAATGACATATCTAACGCTCGTCCATCCGAAACTAGAATTTGCGTCTTCCAGTTGTAGCCCATCACAGGATTAGTTAATCGCACACCTAGAATCTATCCAAAATCGAGCCCCTTGCTTGATCATTTCTCAATACTCGACTTATGCAAGTATTGCATCACTCACTGTCCCTGTATTTTTCTGTTTCTAGTCTTGTTTATTAGATTTTATGTAACCACTCCTGCTTGGGCCCGAATAGGACCTGCAGTATTTGTAAGTAAATAAATAAATAAATAAATAAATAAATAAATAAATAAATAAATAAATAAATAAATAAATAAATAAATAAATAAATAAATAAATAAATAAATAACAATTACTCGGCCTGCTTTCACTAGAGTCGCGATGCCTCCGCCTGCTTCATTCTTTTTCCGTCAGCCTGAATCACGCCATGTGCTGTTAAATCCATAATATCGAGTATTTCTTTGCATTAACCATAACCCAAAAATAGCTCGTGTAAGCAGTCGCACGTCATCTATGAGCACTTTGTTTTTCCCCAGCACAATAGTGCTGTGGAATGCCCCCCCGATCACATAGTTTCATGCACCGACCGAAAAAAAAATTCCCGATAAGTTATCTATTCACTTCGCATAACTTCCAACGCCTTACTCGTGAACAGATGCATCACACACACCTTGAAAACATGTCTAATGCTGCATTCTTGAATATTTTGATTATTTCGTTGTACTATAATTATTTGTTTTTTATAATGCGACGTGTGTGCTTTAACTTTCGTCACCAATTGTTGTTTACTCTGCATCTATCTTGAATTTAGATTTACGTTAGTTTAAAACTTTCTTTGTTTGGTTTGGTTTTCTGTTGTAATCCCATATTTGTGTCAAATTTTCTACTCTGTAATTATCTAATGTTTACATTCCTCTGTGTCACCCCCTTATTGAACGCCGTTAGGCGATTAAGAAGGGAATAAATGAAATGAAAGGGATGACAAATAAATGCAACTGACACAAAAGTCCGCGCGTTTTCAATTTTCGTTAACTTTAGAATGTGCTTTCGTTGAGATTTGAGCTCGGCTGTTTTCTTGAGAATATATTTTGTTATCCTGCAAACATCCTCATAAGGGATACGTACTGAAAGGTTACTGCTGTTGCTGCCGAGGAACTGCACAGTATCACTGGTTAACTTAGAACGTATGAATAGATGGCTTCCGGTGCTTGTAAGGAAACTAAGTATCTCAGAGTCATCTGCGACTTCATTTTCTTCCCAGAAAAACGGCACAATCGTCCAGGAAGTTCACCAGAAGTTCTCCGACTGGCTGACGCAAGTGATACGAGTCTACGAAGACGCAGATTTTGTCGAATTTATCTGGGTGGTCGGCTCCATTCCTGTGGCGTAAGTATAACCGCGCAGTGCATAAACGCAGCTTGTTATGTACATTGTGTTCCAGCTAAATTTAGCCAATTGAGGAGAGGGTTGTCGCTGAGGCTGATACGGCGGACAGAAAGTAGGTTACGAAAGGGAACGGCGCCGCTGTCTCCGCCCCTCGCTCCTTGGTTGGTCGGAGAGGCACAGACGTCATGCCAAACGTTGGTGAATATTGAGGGTCGGCAAAGGGGGGCGGAGTTCCAGTGTGGTGCTGCGATGACTGTGGCAGGAAAGGAACTCAGGTTGGAATTTAGCGACACGAGGCTCGACGTCAACGGGAGGCCGCCGCCTTGACCACAGAGGAACGAGAATAAACGTGGCACTCACGACTTTCACATATAATTTAGCAGATTCAGAAAGCTATTCGCTTACTTTGGCAGATATCTTCGAACGTTCCTGCATGACTTTTTGTTGGATCAATGGTCTCTTATTCGAGACTTTCTTTCAACATCATGCGCCGTCACTTTAGTTAATTTGAATCAGTGAAAGAAAATTTAGCTTTGTGCACGTCGGTTGCCGGGAAGACTCCCCCACTCGTCTCGCTCGTTCTTTCAACAGACCTACAACGGTAGATGCTCGTCAGTAGCGATTCTTTAGAACGGAGCCCACGGGCTTCGTAAAAATCTCTCGGGGAATCATAGGGTACCGCTGACCGCCGTTCGAGAAACAAAGTTGGTTGTGGAACGAGGGCTGTCATTCTTACTTCGATCGCAGCTATAAAAGTTGCCGAGCAGGAAGGTTGCCTGAAAACATCTCATCGATTCTGTAGATTCTGCCGCGATTAAAATTTTAGACATAATTTTTTTTCTCGGCAGTATAGAAAGCTGCAGTAGTCTAAAATCAGTTAAATCGTGCCGTCCTCATCCACTGGAGATAGGGAATGCCTCGCAGAAAACTGTAGTTTACTACTCATTAAATATTACGAGCAGTTGAGGGCCCGCCACTATATATGCACGTACGCCTTCTGGTTAAGTAAAATCATCATTAGCAAGACTTATCCCGACAGAATATACGTTTCGGAATGTCGGCAATTTATAATGGATAGAACAACGCACACAGAATGATGAGGATAGATGAGACAGCATGAAGCCCTGTACACAAGATACACAACATAAGCGCTTAGTCCTGCCTATACCCGTCATTATGTTGGCGCTGTTCTGTTCATATAATCACTTTGATAATGATTCAGGGCCTATATAATCAACACGCACACTGACGTTTTAGCTTATATGTCCCGATCCCGATAGGTCATTGTGTGTTCGTGACATTGGTTAGTGACTTGGTTTACTAAAGATTAAACGTAGAGCGGTTTTATCTTTCTTGCTACACCATTTGTTGTTCCCTGCTTTTCTAGCTTGTGACCGTATCCTTGTTCTCTCTTTCTCTGCAGCGATCACAAAGGAAAAGAAATCATCACGCGGTTCGACACTGAGCTTAAGAATGACGGCGTTTTTTACACCGATTCAAATGGAAGGGAAATTCTTCAGCGACGGTGAGAATCCGCAACACGTATCTTTCTTCCCTCCATTCCCTCTTTTGTTCTTGCTTTTTAACCTTCACCTTCAAGTAAGGCGTGGAGACAAGTAATATTTAAGTGTGACCTGTCTCTCTGCTTGCTGGAGAAAACCATGAGGTATGGTTTGCGGAGTTTAATAAATTACTGCATGCTACTTTCGTACAATCCATCTTTCCCCGGAAAATTCGATCAATCGCCACCCATGAGACTTCATCTGCTGTTTAATGTAATTTAAAGGATGTAACGAGTTAAAGATGCAGCCCCGCTCCGCATTCATAATAACGAATAAATAAATAAATAAATAAATAAATAAATAAATAAATAAATAAATAAATAAATAAATAATCGATTGATTAATTAATTAATTAATTAATTAAGAGAGGAGACCGACAGAGTTCAACAAGAAGAAGCCATGTTCGAGGGCTTATAACTATTAAAATATGCTGCGTCCCTACCTTAATGATGCCGTCGATTTCGGCGTTGATTTTAAGTATACAAGCATTACAACTAGTCCAGCTTTCCACCTTACCAGTAGGTTACGCGCTAATATCACCGCATCGTCAATGTTCGGGAAGCTTACTATGTCTCATCTTTTTTTATACGCACTCGACAACCAGCGGGTCTTTTGAAAGTGCAATCTGTACATCATCATATTTAATGCAGTCGCATTTCTACGAAAGCACGTTCTTCTTTTTTCGACAGCACAGTCTTGTTTTGCATCCTCACTGATGAGCTGTACCCATCCCCCTCTTTCACACTTCCAGCCTAAATTACAGGCCGACGTGGCAGGTTGAGATAAAGGAGCCAGTGGCTGGAAACTATTACCCCGTCAACAGCAGGATCTTCATCAAGGTAAGATCGTTGTTCTAACTATCAGCAGCGCGATTAAACAGATTTACGCTCATGTCGCTATGAACACGGCTTCGCGTAAAGAGGCAAAAAAAAAAAAAGGATGAGAGTTGTTAGAACATTTTTTTTTGAAGGCAACCTCAAATATAGGCACTCGGCCCGTCCTTTATGTCAGTGTATATTGTGTCGTGCCACTCTTAAGTTTGAGCAAACATTTTCCTGTACTTCTTGTTTGCAGGCATATGACACGCAGATTACCGCAGATTCGATCAAATTGAATCTTCACTTCTTCTTGAGTACAGTTCAAGAAGTGTGCAGAAGATAAAAGCCTCACAAATACTTCTGACCTCGCGGCATGCCGTATACTTGGTATGCATCCTTTTGAATAATGACAGATTGTTGGCAGCTAGCCAATAAGGCGTTAAGTATTACGACACACTTTATGTGCCTTAGACAAAAATAATAGTGGGCTCTTTTGCTTGGAATATCCAGTAGTGTTGGGTTGCGCATGCGTAATATTTTTGTTTTGTTTTAATGCGCGATACGCCTGAAATTAAATTTTCAATTGTCAGTCAGCGCTGGCGTAATGTCCCCTCCCTTCGTGTACCGACTGATTTAATTGTTCGCGCTTTAGGTAAACATGTCGCTAGCGAGAGCCCTTTCACCAGGATTCAGGCTGGGTACCGACAGAGTAACATCACCGGGAAATTCGGCAACTCGAAGTACATTAGCGAGCGAAGATTCACCTCGTTAAATACCGTTGTCAAGATTTTACAATAACTTTTTGATCAGAAAACATCAATCAGGGCTACCTCTTAGGACCACCTTCGAAGCCGTCCTAACTTGGTTCGGAAAAAAAATGGTGGAAGACGCCCGCTAGGCGCTAAGCGCGTCCTGCAGAACCTAAATAATGTTTTTCCAGTCCAGCCCAGTCCAGTCAGGGTCCAGATTACTCCGAACTGAAACCCGACCCCGAACGGAAACCCAAGGGGACCCCAAATTTTTATCAGCAATACGAAAGCTGGTGGTGCTGTCAAGGAAGGCATCCCGAAATAGTGGCTGCACAAAAAGAAGAAGAAAAAAAGCGCAACTTGACCACAACGAAGGAACGGCTCAGCCGCAGCCAGTGAGCTAGCTGCCGTTCCCGATATACATATATATATATACTGGCCAAGCCGGACATCAATCATGTCCTGCGGTGTTGTCCGGGTCTTGAAGGACAACGCCGAAGACATAAGCCGGGGCAGTTCCAGTCAGCTAAATGACTGAGTTTGCTCGCCAGCACGCCTGAACTCTGAAGCCGTTGCCGGCTTCCTCTGAGAGTTCATTAAGGCTGCGATCCTTTAGGACAGATACTAATCTCTTTACCCATGTAGGTTCATGCGCCAGCCCTTAATGATGATGATTTTAGCTCAGTAAGCAGCGGCGGCTGTTTTTAACGTGCACTGTGTGCTTCACTTTTCGAGAATACGATGCCGGAAGTGCGCGGGTGCCGTTAAATATTTTCTGTCTGGCCCGGTTTACTTAGTGCACTCTAGTACAGGGAACACTGGGGAATCACGGTCGTGCATCTCCTAAGCTGCTGCGCGCTCTCGTGCGGCTTAAGTAACCTTCGTGGGGCCTGCAACACGTTTCAAATCGAAGCAGCCTTACGTACTCAGCCAGTCAAAAAACTCGTGGCTCTTCTTTTTTTCTCGACGATGCGACTCTGAACATATTCTAACGTTGTCGCTACGGCCAGCGGCTATGGCAATTTTGTGCGAGATACAACTTCTCGTGGCGCTTTATATATGCTTTGTATTGCAACTGTTTTTATTTCTGCTTGTTTCTTGACCCCGAACGTTTTCTTCGTGTATGTGTCTCGTTTTCGTTTCTTTCCCAGGACGACGCAAAGAAAGTTCAATTCACCGTGCTCACCGATCGCTCTCAGGGAGGCAGCAGTCTGCGAGAAGGCTCCGTGGAACTGATGGTAAGCGTAGACTCATTTGCAAACGCTTCTCAATCTAGAACTGCCCACAACTGCACGATGACACACAAGGCCAACGACAACGAAAAAGACAAACTCAGCAGCCACGAGCCAATGAGTGCGCTAAGCAGCTCCACTGTAATGCACCCCTTGACACGACCTAGCAATCCAAGTCATACAACCAAGCGAATGTTTGCGTAAGAAATTCGAAAGATTGGACTTCACTTTAACGTCACTGTTCACTACTTATTAACCATTGCCTCATTCTGTCCCTGTAAGGGGGTTAATCCACCCTAGCGCCATAAAAGATCTCATATGACACATGTGTCACAAATGCAATATTGTCATAGAATCGTATGAGAACACACACGAAACATGTGTTCATATGAGATTATTGAACAAGTGGGATACGTGTCCTGTGAGGTTTCTTTAAGGGAAGTGGCGATACGAGTTATCGGTGACATGGTCAAGTTTGTAGTCATCCGGTCCGTCGGATACACGAGTAAGCAAACAACTTTACCAGTGACGTACATCTAGACATGGGAACATACAGCAGGGATTATGACGATCGCGGTTTTTTGTGCACGGAGTGCTGAGCGTAGGCATATGGCATGCGTAGGCTTCAGGTACGTGAGAGAGAGAGAGAGAAATCACTTTATTCTGCTATTAAAAAATGCATCGACGCCCTCAGTCCAGGGCGTCGCTTGCGGCGTGCTTCAGCGCTAGGCCGATGAAGTCCGCAAGGAATCGTTGGTCGTGAAGGGTGGTTGCGGCGGTCAGCCACTCGGAGGAAGGGATAGGTGGGAGGGATGAAGGTTTTCGTTGGGGGCGGGTAGTTTTGGATGGCACGAGCTTCAGGTACGTGAGAAGTCGGATCACAGCATCGAAGCCAACCTATATGACGACATCGGGAAACTCGAAAGCCATGGGAAGCCTTACGCTTTTCTCCACTTCTCACTTGATGATGCAGCACGTTCGCTCATTTCTCAAAACTTTCACTTTGAACTAATGGACACTGACCTAATCTACATGGTAACGTAAACAAGCCACTACGCGTTTGCGTGAAGTTCTTGCCTCAAAGGTGGCGCGGCATGGATGCGTGCAGGTTCACCGGCGGCTACTGTACGACGATGCGTTTGGCGTCGACGAGGCTCTCAACGAGACGTACTACAAAGGCCGTGGTCTCGTTGTGCGTGGAATGCACCGGGTCACCGTGACGCCTTTCGCCCACGCCGCGGAAGTCCACCGACCGCTGGCAGTAGCGACGTACTCGGCCCCAGCCCTCTACTTTGCGCCCGTCGGCAGCAAAGAATACACGGCTGAGTGCAAAACCAACGTAAGTGCATGTTCGTCGATCGCTCTCGGAGGGCTGCTGAACAACCGCAGGGTATACCGCAGTACATCCCCAGTTATGGTGAAGGCACGTGATTCTGATGTGGTGCATCCTCCTGTATTGTAGAATAGTATGTTGCTGGGCCTGTTGTTACATAATTGTAGAAACGATGGAACCCAGCCTTCAAGACGCAAACACCAGGAGAGAAGTAGCCGGACACAAGCTGGGACTAGCAACAAGTTTAATGAAAACAACTACACAGAAGTTCGCATGCGCGCTCTGGCTTCCCTGCGAACTTCTGTGTGGTTGTTTTCATTAAACTTGTTGCTAGTCCCAGCGTGTGTCCGGCTACTTCTCTCCTGGTGTTTGCGTCTTGAAGGCTGGGTTCCATCGTTTCTACTCCTCTATTGATTATAATTGGTCTGAGCCACCTCTCATTGGTTTCTTTTTCTCGGTTTCATTGTTTTGGTTCAGTTCACTTATTTTTTTAATGGCTCCAGAGAAGCCCATTTGGGGTGGTGACGCTGAGGCGAGCAAAACTTGCCACACCACGTATTTCAGCAGCAACAGTTAACCTGGTCGACCATCCAAAGCACGGCGTATGACTTAGAGCAGCAGCAAATCGCCTTCGCCTCACCGAAGTGCTTCACGACGGGATGCGGGAGTTTGGATGCCTAGGTGGAGCGCCTTTGAGGCGTGTGCCTTGCTCTTTCTGACATGGGACTTCTTTCTGAGTTAACCCCATTAGCATCCTTTTATCTATGTCGCAAATGAAGTCTGATTTCATCTGCGAACAAAAAGAAGAAAACTCAGGTGAAGCATACTGACACAATTAAAGGACTTATTTCTTGGAACTTGCTTTGCCACCAATGTGTTAGCTGTGTTGCATGTTCATGTCCTAAGGCGTGCACCTTGTAGTTAATTGATGTAATTTTTGGTTCTACCCACCGTGGTATCATAACTGCTATAGCGTTCCGCTGCCAAGCACCAGGTCGGGAGATCAAGATCCGGTGGTGGCGGTCGTATTTTACATAGGGCCCAAATGCAATAACGCCCGTGTAACGTGCACTGGGTGCCCGTTCAAGAAACCCAAGTGGTCGAAATTAATCCGGAATCCTCGACTACGGCGTGCCTCATAATCAGATTGTGATTTAAGCGAGTGAAACGCTAAAATGTAAGAAAATAATAATTTTAGGTTCTTTTCTAGTGTCCGCTGAAGCGAATAAAAGATAGATGACATTCCTTTAGAGGCAAGTTTTTCTTCAAGTCCTTTTTATTAGGGGGGGAAATTACATGGGAAGTTTGGTTGCAGAAAGTGCCGGGCTATGCTAAAATCTAAGCTAGAAAAGTACAAAAAATGCGATGAAATTACAGAACACTGTTAAAACTGCATAACAAATTAACAAAACACTAACATAGTAACTCCACGGATCATATATAAAATGGAGAATAGAAAAAACAAAACAGAAAAAAAAACTTCGCATATGAACCCAACCTGCGCAACTGATTAGGGGTATGCGAATAGTGATTTTTGAGACCGAATCCAATACCAATCGAATAGTGCTAGCAACGAATTGAATCGAATATCGTGTACTTTTCTAATAGTTTTCGAATAATGAACTGCGGCTATCACAAATGATATAAAACGATGTTCACACCCCAGTATTCTTAAAGTTGGCAAGTTTCTGTCATTACGTAGTGCGTTATGAAGCGTTGTTAATTAAAAGCGCGAATGGAGCCTTAGAAGCAAGACAAGTAGATTCTTCGCATGCATAGGGTTTTTCAGAGAGTGCGAATTATCGCTGTATAGTCTGTAAAGTGTAGGATCTAAGTGACGTAGCCTGATTCACTACACAAGTTCTCATGTTTTATATTGATGGTATGCCCGCGGGGTGATAATTTACCATGCTTTTGCTCCAGATTTATGTTCATTTGGGTGCCGTTCACGTTGTGAAATATTCGAAAAATATTCGAAAAAAAATCGAATTTAGAATACTGACTATTCCAATTCGAAGACCAAATTGAATGGGACATTGATTCATTATTCGAAAGTTCTGAATCTTCCCACACCACTACACCTGATACATCATCGACAACGAAGCGGTATATGCCGTTTTACTCTTTTTTTAATTTTTTCCTTTTGTTTTCCTCGTGGTCGCCGCCATGTGTGTACGCAGTGGTTCCATATATTGGAAGTCGACATGCTGGCTATAGGGCGAGCGCTCCGCATTGTGAGCCTACTATCAGCCTCGGTGATCAGGTTTGTGTGCCTGAAAAATTCGTTTTAACAATATGACCGTACTTCAGCATTCTCACTGTAGTGCTAAGCTGTGGAGCAGCAGCAATCAGTAGTTCTGAATCATAAGACGATCACAACAGCGTGGGTACTGTTCGGCTACGGAATAAGTTGGGCTGTTTGACAAAGTTTGAAATTATTATCTGTAGATACATGTCGCGACTACCTCGTTTGTTGGACGAGGTTTCCGCCCGCGATTAAAATGGCTTTGGTCACTAATAGAAGCATACCGTAAAGTGTGAATCACACTTGATGAGTGATCTAGCGTCCAGCTGCGTTCTGCGCGAGCGTCTGAAGCAGTGGTAGATCATCATCATCATCATCATCATCATCATTATCATCATCATCATCAGCCTATATCTCTGTCCACTGCAGGACGAAGGCCTCTCCCTGCGATCTCCAGCTACCCCTGTCTTGCGCTAGCTGATTCCAACTTGCGCCTGCAAATTTCCTAAATTCATCACTCCACCTAGTTTTCTGCCGTCCTCGACTACGCTTCCCGTCTCTTGGTATCCATTCTGCAACTCTAATGGTCCACCGTTTATCCATCCTACGCATTACATGGCCTGCCCAGCTCCACTTTTTTCTCTTAATGTCAATTAGAATATCGGCTATCCCCGTTTGCTCTCTGATTCATACCGCTCTCTTCATATCCCTTATTGATGCGAACAGCGCAAAAAATAGACACGAAATACGAAAAGAGGCGATCTTTCAACGTTATGCCTACATTTTTTGTTCCATCGCTCTTTGTGCGGTCCTTAACTTGTTCTCGAGCTTTTTTGTTAACCTCCAAGTTTATGCCCCATATGTTAGCACTGGTAGAATGCAATGATTGTGCACTTTTCTTTTCAACGACTGTGGTACGTTCCCAGTCAGGATTTGGCGATGCCTGCCGCATGCACTCCAACCCAATTTTATTCTTCTGAAAATTTTCTTCTCGTGATCAGGGTCCCCTGTGAGTAATTGAACTAGATAAACGTACTTCTTTACAGACTCTAGAGGCTTACTGGCGATCGTGATGCGGTAGATGCTGAGTGCTTTTTGTGCTTCATAGTGCATGGTCCTAGTATGCGGCATGACCCTTTGAGGTCTCATTCCAGCGTTAGCCAGTGTGGAGTTCCGTATTTTTTCGTGTTTTTTTTTTCGGAAGAAGAGAGTTAAAACCAATTTCACTGTTGTTTATTGCGTCGTCCCGTCGTCTGCGACACACTCACCCCTTTTGCGGAAATTGTGCCGTAGCTCACAAATAGCCGTCGGATGCGTTTGATGCGGTCCGCTTTAGATATTGCTGCTTTACAGGGCCAAAAGGCAATGCCGAAGCACCAAACAGTATATGTATCATGCTGGTTTACTGACCGCAGTGATCGCTGTGTTGGGCAACGCCATCACCATGAAGGGCTCCTATCTAAGGTTGTCGCTCTTAGATTGCAGCACAAAGTAATTCTTGAATGTGGTCATATATTGACGCCGCTTCTCGAACTTCATCGTTTAGTGTCTCACCAACGAGCGATCTGCATGCAGTGCTCGGCTCTTGCGAGGTCACTGCCCCGAAACGTGCAACTGCTGACCCTCGAGCACTGGAACAAGGAGGACCAGGTGCTCCTGCGGCTGGAGCACTTCTTCGAGGAGAAAGACGAAGCGGGAGAACTCTCGAAGCCGGCCAACTTTAGCTTACAGGTGAGAGATCACGCTGGCCACATCTTCGGTTGTAAGCGATCTTTACGTAATACTTCTTTACCGGCCGGACTAACAGGCGCATTTGCTGGGAGATGGTTTACATTGGCTATTTTAACAGCAATAGTGTTTTGCTGTTGCATCATAGTGCTTATATTCATTGCTATCTATATCATCATCATTGATTTTCACTCTTCGATGTTCAGTACACTGAACACTGTATGCCACCTAAAAGAAACAGGAAGTATGAATGTTTTTTTTTTCTTTCTCCGGGGAAGGAAGCAATTGCGTGCTTTTTTTTTTATCGCTCTTCAGTTGTCGTCTGGATGTAAAGCCTTCTTTTCTTCTTCTTCTTCTTCTTCTCTTTAGTCTAGACAGCATGTGCGCCTTGTAAATCGCGGCACTGCACAGGTCCAACTGCAAGAAAATAAAATAACAATGATAACATAAATAAATGAACAAATAAATAAATAAAAGAAATTCTAATATTCGACATACAGTAGTATTCGCACACATTTTTGTATAGTGACAACCCAGCTTCTCTGCCGAAATAATAAAAAAAGAACATCCAATTCAGCAATGTCGAAAATTCCGCCTCATCAACCTTGTTGTGTTTTGCCACTTCCCCTACAAGACCGCGTTTTCCGAAAGCAAAATCCTCCAACCCACCCTCCATGTCTTTTTTCCGGTCTCTCTTCCACTGTTACCGATGTGCAACTGGGTGCGATAATTGGCAAAGTCCGAGTCACAAGTATTATTTTGAGAAGGATTTAAAAACGATTAATTTCAAAGTCACGACTACACCGCGAGGGTTCCCGAGAGGACGTAGCAATTACGAGCTTGCTTTTTTTTTCCCCGTCTACATTGCAGGCTGCTTTTGTGCGCACGATAACGCACATGACGGAGGTGAACCTCGCTGCCACGGAAACAAAAGCCAGGACCACGCGTCTCCAATTCGAGGCCGGGGAGAACCACGAAATTCAACGCAGCATGTCAGGTATGACACATGTTCATTGTCCACTGCGTTTACCGTTTTCACATAAATGTCCTCGCTGAGCGCCGCTTACATTCGCAATCAATCAATGATTGATTGATTGATTGATTGATTGATTGATTGATTGATTGATTGATTGCGAAAGAAACGCTTCGGCGCACCACGCGAGCTCTCATATCTCCGTGCGGTTCTGACCTTCCGGGTCGCTTCACGCTCCAAGAGGAGGCTTCGCGCCGAAGAGTTCGCGTGAGTGCGGCTGCCATTGACCCCTACTCGTCGAGCTGCCCGTTGTGTGTGCGTCAGTACAGTATACGCAGACCCGCATCACCTTCTGTGGACATTTCGCGGGCTGCAAACCAGCCGTCTACGTCGCCTGCACCGTGTGGTCTATATAGACCGGAGGGTATTCATCGCAACCGGCCGATGTAGACTCGCCCAACTTGATTTGTGGACCATATTTCCGCTGATATACGAACAAGTTGCAGAACCTGACGTCACGATGACGGTCGTGGCACTGCCGTCGGTTCATGGGGCCAGTCAAGAGAGAGAGATGTGGCCGTCAGAGTGACGCGCATACGTGAGTGATCTAGTCGGCTTAATACTGGCGCCGTTAATTTTGAAGAAAACTCTCCCCTGGCGTGATTTCTCCCGATAGAGAGACCACGCTAACCGTGTAATGCCCAGCGTATTGTTTATGCTATTTTGATTGTGCTACTCCAACGTTCTGATTTAAGCACGGCAAACGCAATTCATAGCCTACAGTGGCGAATTTAGGACGATAGACACAGTTTTCAGTGGTGAATAGATCAGCAAACTGTACTAATTAGGTTTTTTAATCAAATAAGAATTGCCTGGTCTTTTTTCACTAATGTACTCTCCTTGACTAGAAGTAAAGATTTCTTTAGTTTTTCGTGATGTGAAACAGTGTTCGGGCATTGCAGAATTAATACTCTAGAATTTTTTTAATGTTTGTCAAGATATTTGGCTGAAACGTCTAGTCACTGTGTTTTCCTGAACTCTGGAACTTACTGGTTTAATATATTTATGCCAAGTAAGTATAACTACACCGTGCCTTCCGAAATAAGCTTGTACAGGCTTGATAAACTTGACTCGACACGAGTCTCCAGTGCGGAATAAATTAGCAAATAATGTTAAAAAAAGGACATTTGCTCGCAGGCGAAGACGACGACGGATCGCTGCTTGTGTATGGTCCAGAATACTACGTGTACCTGACGCCGATGCAGATCAGGACCTTCTTGGTGACTTTCTCTTCGGAAGACGAGAAACGCATGGTGTGTTCTACCGACTAAAAGCGGGAAGAGCGGGCAACACGCTGACGCATACGATGCTCCCATTGCGCGTCGTGTCTTCATGCCGACGCTTGACTCGCCTGTATTCGAGCACAAATAAAGTTTCTACAAATGCTGAACGCTTTCCAGGCCTCTGTTGAGAACTGCTTTTATATGAGAAGTCCAACTTTTTCTATAATCTCGAAACACATTATTAACAACTTAATAAGAGAAAGATGTTTTTATCCTGCGAAACGCGTGAAGGGGAATTGCGCTATAAGAATTAATGGCTTTTATGTGTTGCCTAAAGAGTAAGTTAACATTAGTCGTCAGTTTTCGTCGGCGCGGTCATTCCCACAGATAGTGCCAGTGTCCCAGAAGCCCTTCAATAAGTTTGTTATGTCCATTGTCATGGCAGTGGTGATAACTTTGTCGAGTATACGAGCGAATTCATTCATTTGATTCCGCACGCGTTGCGTTTTGCCTGCTTTGGATGGCTTCCTTGCAGTCGCAGAGTACTGTCCATCGTATAGGGGTGGTTCCCGACCAACGAATGCAAGTGCAGCAAGTTCTGTACCCGGCGATGTAGTCACACGAGATCTCTTCAACTTGATTTCTATGGGCAGGGTTGACAAGTGCTGCCGCAAAACTGCGTATCTTCATTGAAGCATCGGGGTGTAAGTACATTTTGCCGGGTTTCCAAGTGTATCCGGTGTATACATGTGTATAAAAAACATTATGGGGTTTTACGTGCCAAAACCACGATCTAATTACGAGGCACGCCGTAGTGGGGGACTCTGGAATAATTTGGACCAACTGGGGATCTTTAACATGCACCTAAATCTAAGTGCACGGGTGTTTTCGAATTTCGCCCCCATCGAAATGCGGCCGACGCGCGGCTCATATACAACACATGGGCTGATAGTCGTGCAGCAGACGCGAATTACGCGGGAAATGAGGTTGGATGTTTCCTCTTGTTTCGCCTGATCGGCACACGAGAGCGGTCGCTGCGATGTGATTCCGCTTTCGCGAAATAATGCCGCAGCTGGACTACGCTCGATGTACAGGAATTGTGCGTATAGGCTCGAACGTATTCACCGTGGCCCGTTTACGTTCGCTATTCTTGCATCGTCAACTACGTCTACCGCCTGTTCAAACCACGACGTAAACAGACCATGTTGTACCTTGTTGTAGCGTCGCATTTACCAACGCCTATGCCTTCCTCACTTTCCGGGTATGACTAATGCCCTCTGCGACGAGACATCCGCAGACTTTCTTAGCGTCTGCTCGCGCTATTTAGAGCCGTGAGGCGAGTGATGGGCGCAGTTATGATGCCTCGATGCGTGCGCCCCCGCTAGGGCGCGTGCATCGAGGCACCATATATATACCGCAGTGCTTGATAGACTGAACAATCATCCACTACGACAACAGAAGGTTCAAGGCCAGTGCTCCTAAACTGTGCTGCTCATGTTCTTGAGGTCTACATTGAGAGAGCTGCTGATTGTGTGCGCGCCTTAAGTACTTTGTTCCTGCTCCTTTCTCTCTTTCGATCTCCTTACCATTCGCCTATCCGCGCAAAGTAGGCAAGCTGAACTGCATACGTACGGTTAAACTCTCTGCCTTCATATACATCCTTTCTCTTTAGACATCATGCTAGGGTATCTTTTAATACTTTGCCATCAATATAAACACAAGACTGCTGCGCTTGAGAACAATACTGGGGGAAACACATGCGAACACATACATACATCATCGTCGCTTTGTTTTCCAGTGTTATTTGTTTTCATTTATCGGATATTCGAGTCCTGCAGTTTCGTTACCATGACAGAATCCTGCGTAAGAGTAGCCAGGAGTGACAAAGATCAAATAATGTTTTTATAAGACTTCATTTGACCCAAGAATGTATTGATCCTGGACCTCCACGCCCGTCTGCGTTTTAGCTGACAGCGCTACAACGGTAGGCATTGTTTTTTTTTCTTTCTTTTTACTTTTTTGGCAGTTTCACAGTAGATCTCAAGTTCTCTGTAACTAATGAGTGCTCCTTAAATCAAACAACCCAATTCACTCGTTTTGAGTAGGTTATGTTCTGCGTAATTATTTTCTCAGCGCCTTAATTTTAGCGCACAAAGTTAAAAAAAATACCGTGTGATTGCGTGACCGCGTGCCGCGACACCAGCTGTCCTAGACGTGATATGAAGGAACTAACTCCGTCCATTAATTGCCTGACTCGGCAAGCACCTGGATGTGGAAAGCTGTCGATGTTGGCCTTGGCTTAAGCTGATAGTGCGCTGCCTTTCCCACATGATGAGCCGCGCCTACACCCAATGACCAACCGGTGTTGTTTGGAGATGCTAAACTTACTCTCACTCACTTACTCGCTCACTGACTCAATCGTTCTCTCAGTCAGTTGCTCACTCATTCACTCGCACGCACGCACGCACGCACGCACGCACGCACGCACGCACGCATCGCTCGCTCGCTCGCTCGCTCGCTCACTCGCTCACTCACTCACTCACTCACTCACTCACTCACTCACTCACTCACTCACTCGCTCATTCACTCACTCACTCACCCCCTCGCTCACACACTCACTCACTCACTCGCTCGCTATCTCAATCACTCAATCAATCCCTCGTCTCATAAAATGTGGCTCCACGCGGTCACGAAGTAGTAATCATTTTCGATTTCCGGTTTTCTGTAGCGAGAAAAAGGCGACGCGGACGAAAGAGTAAATTAATCATTTTATTCCACCCTGCGTTTTTGTCGCTTCTTCAACGTAGTGCCTCGGGCGCCAATGAATTCCTCCTTGCTGCAGTGACGGCAAAACTCGGCAAGCAGGTCACCGCAGTATTCCCTCTTAGCGAAGAAGCGACCGAACCAGTTTCGTCTTATCCGCAAATACGCGTCGCCGATTAAGGCCGGAATGCGCTCCACGACGCATAAGCGAGCGTCGGCTCTTACCTTCCCCGAACATCCACGGCCACGTCGTGCACGCCAATTAAATCGCTCCGCTATGCGGTCGCTGCGGGGCGTGCGACACCAGACGCATGGCCGCTGTCACAATAGATGGCTGATTGCCACTAAATGTAAACGGTTTCTGTAAACGGCTATAGAAGGCTCCGAGTATCTGTTCTTTATTTATGAACACTAAAAGGGTCACGCTTTTGCTTGAGGTCGACTGTGATTCTGTCGTGCGCTACTGCTACGCGTTAATCCATGGGCCAAAGGGCCACTGTAACTGTGGTATTCAAATTAAGAATCGCTGCATATCACTGCGCCAGTCATCTGTACATGTTCTATCATGAGCTGACTGTGTGTCTTCAAGCTGTCACTACTACGGGTTAACATTACTTTCGCACGTTTGCATATGTCACAGAAACGCAGCGCAGATCGTTCATATACGTGAAAAAAACTATGTGTGTGTGTGTGTACGTGTGTTTGTGTGCGTGTGCGTGTGTGTGTGTGTGTGTGTGTGTGTGTGTGTGTGTGCGTGCGTGCGTGCGTGCGTGCGTGCGTGCGTGTGTGTGTGTGTGTGTGTGTGTGTGTGTGTGTGTGTGTGTGTGTGTGTGTGTGTGTGTGTGTGTGTGTGTGTGTGTGTGTGTGTGTTTGTAATGAACAAAATTTCAATACTTAAGTTTTTAACTAATGATATTACGTCACTTATTTACAATTTCTGATATGTAGCCGGTGAGTTCGTTCGCAAGGCGCATCCTGTTGGTACGAATTCTCAGGATGACATCGGCTTCAAGACATTCATAGCCAAAGTATGCGGCGAAACACGACGGCGTTCTCGTTACTTTTTGCTTCTTTGAATAAACAGGCGCTTGGTTAAAAAAGTAAGTGAAACAACAATGTGTTTTCACCGATCGTTTGATGACGCATATCTCGAAACCGGTGTCTTCCATCAAATTTGTTCCAAGTGGATGTGCGTGTCTTGCAAACTCACCGGCTTGCAATATGTGCTGTAATGTAAATAGTTAAAAATTTATTTAACAGACGAGAACGCCTACTGCTGTGAAGCTTACCGAGAATGCGTCCTTAGCAGTTTTAGAGACTGACTATCTTTGAGTATGCGCAGCATTTACTGAGTCCACAAATTCGGTCATTCTGTGAGTGTGATGTTCAGTAGTTTCTACTAAGCTTAAGCAAGATCGATTACGTTGGTTCCCGAGTACCCATGGATAAATGAAATAGAGAATTCACTCATGCACGAGCAACGCTCGTTGCACTGTGATCTTCGTTTTGCAGAATTCGGCTTGTGTTGCTACGTCTAAATATAGCAGAAATTTTCTCCAACTCTCACGATTGGGCAAAGTCCTTGTCCATACTATGTATACATATAATCATTCGACCCCATTAGGGAAATCGAGTAGTGGCATTGCAAGAACTCTGAACTGAGGTGAAGGAACGTGACTGCTATGATTTTATATACTCGTAATTGTTTGCGAAGCAAACTTCGGAATCACCGGTGCAATTTATCTCCTGCGGTCCTCACGAGAAGTTGAAAGCTCTGGGCGCTAAGCACGAGGTGTTCCTCTCACATGTCCCAGTTACTTAAGAACTGTGACCAACACACGGGACTCGGCCACTCACTATATATAGCCTAGCTCGGAGAGATCACTTGCTCAAACACCGGGAAGACTCTCTGCTTCCGGCGAAGGCTTCACAAATAGCTGACGTCGCCAGTTGGCCCCATATCTTTTCACACTCTACTCAATTCCTTCCCAGCAGAGCCAAGCCTAATTAATAGACTTCCCTCGTTACCCCGAAGGTCGCGATTCGAGCCAAACATTTTTGAAATGCTCATTGCATTTCAACGCTCTACTTCAACCTTACGATAGTCCGCATCACACCTGGCGCAGATATTATTAACGGACCACGAGCATCCGCGAAACCAACTTCCGCCGGCGCCGCGCCTCCTCCGTTTGGAGGGTGCGAGATTGATCACGGCGCAGTACGGCACGTCTTGCTCATAGAGATCAAGTTCGCCGGCTCAATTGTGTACCCCGGCGGTGGCGCCAGCCACGGACCGTATTGCAGCCAGCAAGCAGCTGCAGCAACAACTCGCATTCGCGTCACGGACAACAATGCCCGTACCGCCAGACTGGACTCACAATACCGCATAAGCGCTAAAGCTGCCGGGGACGCCGGACTCGGCAATAGCGCGTATACTGTATACATACGGCGCGGCTATCTAGCCGTCTCATCTCGAGAAAAGCTCTTAGCGCGGCTCGCGGAGGGCTTATTCGTCGCTCGGCAAAAAGCCTATACCGCTCGCGGTGGGCCTTCGAGTATAATGAGCGAGCGAGCGCGCCCCTGTGGATTCTCCGGGTCTCGCTGCGTTGATGGCGCCAGGCTTTGCGGCATATGGTGCATTACCGCGCCGCTACCGGGAGGCCTTGCGCATATTGGGCTATGGCGGGGCGGAAGTGGTCGCTCTTGTTGCTCCGTGCTAGGAAGGAGAGGAGGAAAGGAGAGAAAGAGGCGAAATAAATGACACCCAGCCTAGTGGTTGGTTTCTCGGTGTGTGGTATAGTTTCGAGGATAAGGAAAGAGAATGTAGTCAGTCCAGTCAGGCGAAGTGCTGGTTGGGTAAGGTTATGGACAGGGTTCCCGGCATGCAGAGAGGTTGGTCGTCGAGTCCTCAAAAAAAATCAACAACGGAGGTTCGAAGAAATGCTCTGCTTAACTCGCGGGCCGCGGGAGGAAGCCGGAACGTGACTCTTCTTCGAGGAAAGTGAGAACTACAAGGGCGCCTTTGATGTATGAAAGCAAGAAATAAGAAAAGACCGAATAGAAAGAAAAATGAAACCTGAGGGAAGATATGCGCTAGTGGAAATGAGAAGGCCACCAGAAAAGGGTACTGAAAACGGGGGCTATAGACCGTTATATGTGGACGCGCATCCGTCAGCATACTGTGAAGCATGAAGAACTGAATCCGCGTGTTTTAACGTGCTTGACTGCAACTGGACATTGATTCGAAGGCCAGCACCCACCTATCTTCTGTCACAAGGTTTTCTTTATTACGAACGTTATTATCACTTACGCTGATGTAGGATTGCAACGTTAAAAAAGAAAAAGCTGGAGGTGGCCCTAATCCTTGACTTAGGTGTCTGGTAGTGGCACTCGCACATCGGCGCTGGTGTGCCCTGGTGTGCCTTTGGTTAACTTTGTGTTATTAAAGTTACGCACGACAGAGACACAGCAATAGCGAACGCGACGAGCGAACCGCATTGGAAGGAGCGAGCGAACGAACAGTCTTTCCCCTACGAAGCACAGCGCGCGCCTTTACATGCGGGCAAGGGAGCGAAGGAGGGCGAGGAGGCAGCGGCGCGTAGCCCCTTCGAGCTAAGCGCAAACGCGCGGAGCGCCCGCAAGAGCTGCGCGCGAGCGAGCGCATGCGAAGGGAATAGTGGAGAGAGGGTAGAGGAAGAGGAGTATGGTACGTCAGCCCTCCGCTCCGCAAGACACGTGTTCACTCAATATCAGACAGACGTTGCCCCCCCCCCCCCTCTTACCAGTAATTAGCCCCTTACCTGCCCTGTCTGTGCCCTGTCTGTGTGTGACGTCACTGACGTCACTTCCGGTTGCGCATGACACAGCAAATTTGGGCTAACTTGTACTAGAATAACTGGTATCTAAACCGTAAGATTATGACATTTTGTGTGCGGCAATTAGTGATTTATAATTATTTTATGATCATTCCTGTCAGTTAACTAATTCACTTTGTAACAAAACTTATGCTGTGATGTCATATATATCAGCAACATTAAGTAGAACTATCGATTTCGTACAGTTTTTATTTTGAATGATTTATTTTTAATTTAGAAATTGGTTTCTAAATTTCGCGGGAACTTTTTTTTTTTTTGCTAGATGGTGTCAACTTTGAGGGCGAATACAGCAGGCAACCGCCGGGCCGAATGCGGTCACGTACGTACTCACGTGATGAAAACAGCCACGACACGCAGGCAGTTCTCTACTTGGCACATGGTATTAGATTATTGTGAACTATGCGAACAGCAGTTGCTTACTGTAGCGAACAGGTATTTAAACCTCCTGTCGCATCGATTGTTGCCCCTTTCACACGGGTACTTTCGGCCGCGGTTTAGCCAGATGCGGGAAGAGTTTAGCCAGATGCGTGTAGCTGTATACGGCTACACAGGCATTTCGTATCACCATTTTGCTCAATCCGTATCCATTCAATCGGGATCGAACTTCTTGATGGCGATCGCAGATGTCGATCGCCTGCACTCTCAATGCTCAGTGAGGTCAACGAAATGTCCGCACATTTCCCTCCATGGCAACGCTGTACGTCTTGAGCAAGGATTCACACGACGGACCAAATTCCGCGGACGATCATGACGTCGCTGATACGCAGCCAATTGCGCCGCCCGCAGGATATTTGTTTGGTACTTGTGTGCGGCGTGATAGGGTGGCATCGAACCACGTAATGCTCCTCTACGGAGTTCGGTCAATAGTGGGAACGCAGCGTAAGTGAGCGCTACCATTTCACTGCTACTGTACAGTATGTAAATTCGCGCGGTAAACGTATATGTCACCAAATCGCACGTTCGGCCAACACTTCACATTGCTTTTTCAGACATCTATGAGGAAAATATCAGGGTACTGCTCCGCTGCAGGCGAAAAGCTTCTCGACGTATTACCACTGACGGGCAGCTTCTGGAAGCGAGTTCGCGTACTCGGACAAGTCCATCGCAGCAGATAACGTGGTAGCCATGGCGCGAAGGAAATGTTCTGCCCACCAGCTCTTTGCAGACGTCTCGCACTTCTCTTTGCGCATGGTCCGTGACGTCACACTGTTTGCGAAAACAATAGGCCCATTTAAACACCATCTTTTACACTTGGAAACATCGTCGTACCATGTAGATTAGACAATCACTTAACCTTCACACGCATACACGGTAATGCTGACGCATTTAATTCATCAGCGCTTCCACGGGCCATACGTCTGTGGAATAACCTACCCGAAAGCATAGTCGCAGAAACTAACCAAGAAATGTTTCAGCAGTCACTTGATGTCATCAGTTAACCCTCGCTATCATTTCTTTAATTGTTTATTTTGTTTTCCTGGTTTCGCAATGTTTCATGCGTTAAAGTACTTCGTGAAATGAGGTTTATTGATGCAAGCGTAGATGTAGATCCTTCGGATATACTGACACAGAACCACAGAACGGGTGGCTAAACAGTTACGTCGGGCAGCGCTCTTAGCGGTCACTTCGGCGTCGTCTTTTGCGGAGCGATCACGATGCTGCTACTGCTGGTGGGGTGCATCATCTGCAGAGCATGTTGCACGTCTTCTTCATCACAATCACCCCCGGGAGAAAAAGCAGCCATCCTGGCGGCTCAAACAGTAGTGATCACGAGCGGCTCATGGTAAAGCTTAAGGCGATCGACGTGAACAATGTCACGTCCGCGACAACGGAGGTCAGAGGGGGGTGTCAGTGGTTCAATTAGGTAATTCACCGCAGACGTGCGCTCAACAATGCGATAAGGTCCATCGAAGCGGGGAAGAAATTTTGAAGAGAGGCCAGGAGCATGCGCAGGTACTGACAGCCAGACGAGGTCGCCGGGAGAGAAGACAGGTTGCTCACAGTGAGCGTCATGGAGCCTTTTCTGGCGCTGTTGCTCAGCGGTGGTGAAGTGGCGCGCTAACTTGCGACACTCCTCGGCATGACGTGCTGCAGTCGAAACGGGCACACACTCAGAAGCATCGGGCTGGTAGGGTAGCAGGTTGTCCATGGTGTGGGATGGATGACGGCCGTAGAGCAAAAAGTAGGGAGAAAATCCAGTGGTAGTCTGGGTTGCAGTGTTGTAGGCGAACGTAACAAATTGTAGGATAAGGTCCCAATTTGTGTGGTCAGATGCGACGTACATGGCCAGCATGTCACCCAGGGTGCGGTTGAAACGTTCCGCGAGTCCATTCGTCTGGGGGTGGTAGGCGGTGGTTGTCCTATGAATAACGTGGCACTGAGCCAGAAGAGCTTCGACAACCTCAGACAAAAAGAGGTTGAAATGAGGTTTATTCATGCAAGCGTAGATGTAGATCCTTCGGATATACTGACACAGAACCACAGAACGGGTGGCTAAACAGTTACGTCGGGCAGCGCTCGATAATGATGATGATAATGATATCCTCAGCACATGGCTCGTACCCACTCCGGGGGATTGGCCAAGAATTGGGCACCTGAACTTTTAGGTACGGTTTTTGAAACTACTGTTACAGTGCAATTTAGTAATCAGAACAGACAGAATAATTTTCCTATACTGCACTTTTTATAATATAAATGTCATGCTATATCTCTAGGTGTGAAAGTATGTATTTAAAATTTTATTCGTTTAGTAGATTGAATGAAATTACAAACGGCATCAAACACGTCCCTGTGGCTAAAGCCGAATACCGAGGCACCGAAAGAGAGTACTATTTCTGATGTTAAATTTACCCCTAATTTAGCGAGCGGAATTTCAAGAAGTCTTTTTCTTTGTAATTTATACCGGCGACATATTAAAAAGTAGTGTTCTATGGTTTCTATTTCTAGACAGAATGGACACAGTGGCGATATCGCCAGACCAGCCCTGTGTAAATATAGGTTTAATGGTGGGACACGGCAGCGTAATTTTGTGATTATTACTTCCGATTGTCTTGATGGACACCAATGTATTTTCCACGGAAATTTTAGGTGTTGAAATTCAGTCCATGATGTTATTGTTTCAATTATGTCTCTACGAATTGAAAAATTCCGATATCTGATCGCGGTTATTTGTGCCACCACTGGAAGGACCGATATTATTGGTCCATTCAGGGATGCTCGCGCTAATGAATCGGCCATTTCATTTAAATGTAATCCGCAGTGTCCTGGTACCCATAATAATTTTACAAGATTCAGCTGGGGGGGAACTAATGTTAGAAACGTCTTTAGAGCCGGCGAATTTGTTGAAGCTGTAAGCGCAGAGCAGACAGAAAGGGAATCTGTTATAATTACCGCGCTGGATTCATGTAAAGGGAGTTTACGCAGTGCAAGAATCATTGCTAAGAGCTCAGCTTCAAATAAAACGACTAATAAATAAAACGACGAAATAAATAAAATAAAGTGACGCTCTTAGCGGTCACTTCGGCGTCGTCTTTTGCGGAGCGATCACGATGCTGCTACTGCTGGTGGGGTGCATCATCTGCAGAGCATGTTGCACGTCTTCTTCATCACATTCGTATTTTCTCCACCTTATCATACGTATATGCTTATTGAATTGTGGTTTCTATGTTACTTTTGCATTTCTTTGGTTGCCTGGCAAGTGACTAGCGCTTTGAGTCAGATTAGTAATTCTCTTCAAATGCGAAAACAGAAACTATAGGTGCTATAACCTTGATTTCAAAGCGAGAGGTCACGTCGTGCTCAGTCATGGCAGAAAACCGGTTTTCTATTGCCTGTTCTTAGCACACTAAAGATATCCGGCAGTCTCACAATGCACGAAATAGATTGACCGAACTGCACTATCGTTAATTCAGATGAGCCGGGTGTAGAATAAAGTCCCTAGACGAAACTTCTTGTTTATTTTTTATTTTATTTTTTGGCAGACAGCGTTGGTTATTTAGGCTTGTTCTGTGTGGGCTACCAGCTTAATGGCCAGAATGAACCTGTTATGTGGATGTATAAAGGAATCACCTGCCGCGTACGTGACATCCAACACATGTACTAATGTGCATGCTTGCAAACTCGTGCATGTCTTGCCCGTTTACTGCGACCTGCGATCATGGGTGCCTTCTCAATTATGGATCAGAAGGTGAGCGTATTTACGAGTACACTTTGCCGCGAACGAAAGCCCAAATGAGAAATTCAGCTGAGAATCGAAATATCACAAGTATCGGGCCCGCGTTACGTGCCCCCCCCCCCCCCCCGCCCCCATATTAGTACGGCTCATTTAAAATTCAGCCTGTGATAGGCTATCATTCCCTGGGATCATTGGCTGTAACAAACTTGGCGCATTGGTCAACGTCTTCCATAAACGATACGTATTCTCTGCCTCTCCGTGTGTGTGTTTGTGTGAACTTGTGCGAGTCAGCCGGTGAGAGAAATCGAGCCAGATGGATAGATAGTACGTATGTGCGTGTGTGTGTGCGTGCGTGCGTGCGAGCCCGTGCGTGCGTGCAGGTTACACAAGCCGCAGGCTTCATAGGCCCCCCGCGGCCGGCGCTGCGATATGTCGGGCCCCCCGCCTGTCCGCATGGCGGAGCACGCCTGCTGCTCGGCGGCCGAATCGAGGCATCTTCGGCTTCTTCCTCGTCGTCGGTGTGGCGCCACGGCAGTCGAATACCGCACGCACGCGCCCCGATGCCATCCCGTCTCCAGGATTGCAGAATCGTCCCAGTTTGTATAGCGTGTGTCATGGCGTTGGCAACGCAGTTTGTATCTATAGCCTCGAATCCCGCTGTGACATCTCTCCGTTGTCCGTTTATTTGCCACACTAAAATAGGAAAGAAAGAACGAACGAACGACCGAACGAACGAACTAACGAAAGAAAGAAAGAGAGAGAGAAAGAAAGGAAGAAAAAGAAATACATCTTAGGAAATGAACTGTGCCGTGGCGCCCGACTGGTGTTCGGTGACGCTCGCGTAAGTGCTGATGTCCTCACCGCAGTTATCATAAACGTGACGCGACACTCTATAGATTGAGGGGAGTGCTTTACGCGAGAGCAAGTGCGGGGCGTAACCGCGCACCAATACCAGTGGTAAGTGAGATTAGAGTGACCTAGAACAGTTGCGAACATTTCTGCATCTCCGCAGTTCTAGATCACCTCTGGGTTACCGCTATAGAGCATATGTCTTCTTTCTTTTCCTGTTAGCTTAGGCACGTCGCTGATGGCGCTTGTAAGTAGCTTCGGTCCTTCCACTTTGCAAGTAAAGCGAGAGAAAGAAATAAAAAATGCAGATAGCCCAAAGCACCAGTTGAAAACGAGTCGAGATCAACTTCATGGGTAGAGCAGTACGGCTGGCTGGACGCCGCAAAGCTCGATCGTGTGTAAGTGGAGGTCAGTCGGTCGCTTGCGAATCTCACGGGTAGTCAGAGATAATTTACTTTTCCTTTAAATCGCAGCGCATGCTCTGATTGAAGATTCATTGGGGAACAATAGCCTCTTTTGCTGATTTGTGCTCCTTGATCATTCGCAGAGTAGACATTTCATCTACGGTGTTCAAAATATTCCTCAGACATTTTATTTCAATACAACTCTGATTGGTTCATCCGAACTAACTCTAACAGAACTGCCAGCATAAGTAGCATACAATCTAGGGCGCTATAACGTAAAGCTATTCCAAACTGTTTTTATTCCTATCTACTGACGTCAAATTTACGTAACCACCGACGCAAGCATCGGGTGGTGACCCGCATCGTTGTCTGAACAACCTAATCAAACACTCTCCTCGTCACCTGTGTTCGGTTTCAAAGCGAATAATATTGCCTACACTGGGTAGTTTTTCTTATCTAATTGGCTGACAACAGGCGAGGAGCATGCTATAGTGGAGAGGGTTTCGATGTGGCCGAGCCAGCACAGTGAAAATAGATAACCGCATGAAGAGGGTGGTGCCAGCTTCTCCGATTGGTCCACTTCGCCTTACTTAGCTTGCGGTGGCTGATCGAAAATTGCGGCGGCGTGCAACGGAAGGATAAGAATGCCGCAAAAACGGATCCTCAGCAAAGAAGAGTTGGCAGAACGATATATGCATGCCGAAAGGGCTCCATAACGTTTTACGGCCACGCAAAAAGGTTTATCATGCGCAAATAAATACATGCTCACCGGCAGGTGCGAGTAGCGAGGGCCTGAGCGATCGGCGGGCAGCCATCTTCTATTCCTTTCGGAACGGGGCAGTCTCTGGCTATTCATAAAAATGTTCAGTTTTGTTTGGCATATTAATGACTTTTTTTCGCGTACACGTCACTTTGACGCGGTGAGTTCTCGCGGTTTTGTGAGGTCGCGTGACAGGCAGGCGAAGTGGGCGCAGCCCGAAAACATTGGACCAATAGCAGTGGGTTAATGGTGAAAAGGCGTCGAATCAGGAATAATTATTTTTCTTTTGTGCGGTTTAATCATGCATAATAAGTGCGTACACGTTATATCAGATGGGGAGCTGTCGCGGTTTTCGTGACGTCGCGTGACAGACAGGCGAAGTTGGGAGCGGCCCGAAAATGTTTTGACCAATCGTGGTGGGCTGATTGCACAATTGGAATAGAAAAGTTTGGAATAGCTTTAAGTTATAGCGCCCCTAGTCCTGTACTGCCGTTATTACAACACCGACCTAAAGTCGCCCTTATGTCTATTCTTCAAAACGAGTTTTGTTAGCGCAAGAACCACAAGGACACAAGGAGGACACACATGCATAGGAATGCGGTTGCCATCCACACTTCAAAATTAAATTACGGAGTAATACGTGCCAAAACCTCGATCTAATTATGAGGCACGCCGTAGTGAGGGACTCCGGAATAATTTGGTCCGCCTGGGGTTCTTTAACGGGCACCTATATCTAAGTACACGGGTGCTTTCGCATTTCGCCCCCATCGAAATGCGGCCGCTGTGGCCGGGATTCGATCCCGCGACCTCCTGCTTAGCAGCCCAACACCATAGCCACTAAGCAACCACGGCGGGTGCCATCCACAATTTAATAGCAATGTTGTTTTGGGCGGGAACAGGTGTGAGTAGACTTGTGTAATCATGGAGGCCGAACATATCGTGACTTTTAGGGAAGCATGCATTAAGAAGCGTTCCGTAAGACTGTTTAATGAAGGATTACAGTTCCTGCATATGCAGTGACGTTTCCGATACAACTAAGCTAGGTGTTTCAGTTTCATTTGTTATGTGTTTTTAATGTGTTTTTTGTGTTTTTTATGTCTGTGTGTTCTCTTTTGTTTAACTACGTGTGCAACGTTTGTGACGTAGATGGCGAATGCTATTTTGGTTCGAATGCAACTACAGCGGGTGCAACGAATGGAACTACAGCGTCGAAGAGCTGGATCTGCAGTCATACGGCCATGTTTTCGCGTCCAGAAAAATATTGGAAAGCACACACACACACACACACACACACACACACACACACACACACACACACACACACACACACACACACACACACACACACACACACACACACACACACACACACACACACAAACACACACACACACACACACACACACACACACACACACACACACACACACACACACACACACACACACACACACACACACACACACACACACACACACACACACACACACGCGCGCGCGCGCGCGCGCGCGCGCGCATGCACACAAATGAAATGATGAGCTCGACGCGACAAATTATCCACCGAAATAAGGCAGGGATAGTTCATCTGTAAAAATATGTTCGCCGAAGAAAACCAAGTTTTTGGTGTAAATAAAACCAAAATAAGCCCGGTGTCATCGGAAAGCAAAAACAAAAACGCTGAACGCTACCGAAAGGTTTAAAAAAGCACGAATTATGAAAAATAATCTACGAAAGGAAATCATGTGAAATTACGCGGTGAAGTAACCTGATTACTAGGTGAAATTCTGCTACTAGGAATATCTCGAACACAGGGGTTCCACAAGGTTCGGTCCTCACTCCCCTTCTTTTCAATTGGATTTTATTCCCCTGGAATGGAGTCTATACAAGTCACCCCATAGATCAAATTTAAATATATGCTGACGACGTTGACCATATGGTCTTGCAAAAGACGTCAACGTGCAGCAACGCAGCCTACAGCAAGCCTTGCACGTCCTCGACGCTGTTGTGAAGTTGGGGGTCCGAGCGGCCACGAAGGTTCCATGGCTGGTGCTGTGCCAGGTGCCGGGATGATGAGAGGCCCCGAGAGACTTCTAAGATATGAGAAAAAGGATTCCATATACAAATTTACATGATAGTTTAGAAGAGCTGCATGATTTTTGGAGCCAAATAAATGCTAAAACGTCTTTGCATGTCCGAGCCTCCTCACAACAATCATGCTCAGCTTTTTAGCAGTTCATTTCCCTCTGACACTCGTCGAGGGAATTCACTTTGGTTCTGCTCGGCCAATCAAAATCGTTGAACCGTTGAAAAAATATCGCCCATGACGTTGCAACTGTAAAAAGAAACCCATGCCTAAAGAACCTCTGCACATTGATGTTCCATTGGACTAATACATGTATATTTTGTACACAGAAACTTCTATTACACGTGGCGGTGGAGGCGCAGCATGGATCAGTCCTAGTCATAGCCCTCTGGAAAGAAAAAAAGGAATCTACGATCAATGTCTGTGTCTTTACTCTGCTTGTACTCCAGGCCACCCATTACGCCATTGAGGCAGCCTTATTATTATCAGGCATCACCAAAGCACACATACACACCGATTCCTTCATCGTCATTAAGCCACTGAAGCGAGTCACTAAAGCTACATTACTTTGGCAGAAGGAATATAAGCTTCCCAACAACTCGCCCTTCAATGTTCACCTACACTGGATATAAGGACACAGATCTGACCCTTTCAATGCCATGGAAGTAACAAAACACACGATAGCACGAAAAACATGCATCCACTGGCGACACTTCTTGAGCAATACTCAGCAAAAAAAAAAAGAAAGGTTCCGTACAATGCTGACACACTCGCCTTTGCGAAACACTCCGTGGTTGGTCCACTGTTTTTAGAGGTCGACGCAATTCATCGATGGATTTTAGAGGTGCAAGGCAAGTTGAGTCCAGCTACGCTTAATCCTAAGTATCTGTGAAACACTTTTTACAATAAAACGAGCGGAACAACAATGCATATCCCTCCAAGTATGGCTGCGCTTGTCTCAAAATTGGTGCAGGTTTCAAGATTACTTTCAAGTGAACGTGCCTGGCGCACCTCACCTGCTTCATATTATCAATGACAACATGTGCCAATTAGTATAAGAGATTATAGAAGAAATAGCTTCCGTTTCATAAAGTAGTCGCTCCTTCCTTCTCCTTTCTGGGGTTTTACGTGCCAAAACCAGTTCTGATTATGAGGCACGCCGTAGTGGAGGGCTCCGGAGTAATTTTGACCACCTGGGGTTCTTTAACGTGCACTACAACGCAATCACACGAGCGTTTTTGCATTCCGCCTCCATCGAAATGCGGCCGCCGCGGCCGGGATTCGATCCCGCAACCTCGCGCTCAGCAGCGCAACGCCTTAGCTAACTGAGCAACCACGGCGGGTATAAAGTAGTCGATCTAGAAGCAGAATTTGGCGATCTGCCACAGGCGATTGTTATACAAATTTATCTTAAGATTATAAAACAAAGCACCTGGGATATTTATTCTACAAGGAATACCTCTTAAAAACGAGTACAGATCTGGTACATGCATTCTTTCAATCAAATAGTCAGTAAGCCTTTTAAACACTTTCGACCAAGTTGTGGCCTTTATTTGCTCTTCCGGAAGGTTTTCCGCTGCTTCGCTTAAATTCGCCTATGCTCACTGCCACGCGAATGTGCAACTGAGCACGTGGCTTTTGCTCCTCGATCGATCCTGTTGCGTCGCAAATATTTACTTATACTTTCTTGGTAACATGTGCAATCCCTTGTATAATCACGTAAATTATAGAGCTAATGGTGTTGTTTGTAGGTATTGTCTTTGCGCTATTTGTAATGAATTGTGATGTTTTTTGTGACCCACCTGCCGTCTAAAGTGTTCCCCAGCCCAGTCAAGCTATTTATATTAATTACTACTGTTTAGGTGAATTACTCCTAAGTATTTTTTTCATTAAAATAAAATTAAATTATCGATCGGCGTGTTTTTCCCGTGCATAAAATAGTAGCGGAGAAAAAAACGTATTATCGGCCATGCAAATGGTATGGACCCCGATGAATGCAATATACATGTGACTTCAAAACACGTGATGCACGTCTACCCGCGGTCTGTTGTTGAAAGACAATCGCCGGCAGAGCCCTTTTGTCGAAGTTAATCAGTCAACCTTTGACGAAAAGGTTCTCTCGGGAACTCGGTCGGATTCTTCTCGTTGGCCTGATGTTCTAAAGGTTCGCACCAAATTCCTGCAAGAGAGTGCCCTGGAGTTTAGACTTTTAAGAGTCTTCGCTGTTGACGTGCATTCTCGGTCATTTTCGTCGACATCGTGTTGTTCCTGTCCCCCTTCCCCAATGCTGAAGAGCAGGTCAGAATTTTGATTCAGGCAAACCTCTCAGCTGTTCTGCGATTTTAAACGCACCTCTCTCACTCTCTCTACACACACACACACTTGCATGCAAATGAGCGCAGAGAGAAGCCGGCTCTTCGCTGCCGCGACGCCGTTTGTGCAGGGCTGCACGAAGGATTGTGCTCGGGACCACCGGTTTGTTACGGCCGGTACTAAAGGAGTTCCGTTCGGTCACCTGGCCACTTTGCTGCAGTGGTCCAGATTTCTTACTTTCTTGGCCTTGCGTTGTGCTTCCTCGGTCAACTTAGATAACATTTTAGCGCTGGCGAACAAGGTAATCGCCCTAGTTCTACAGCACTAAAATGCCATCCAAGTTCGAATACCGACATGCGCAACATGCAGCATTCTTTTGGGAGTATGGGTGAAAACACAGATACGTATCTAATTCTGTCTGTCGATGATTGCTACTTTTAACGACGAACCACGCCGGTGTCTTGTGCTCTTTCTCTATACAAGTTCTTCACCGCTGCCGTTTGCTCTTCAGCACCAGCTGCGTCCACATCACCTCCCCCCCCCCCCCTCCCTCAGCAGTGAATGGAAAGCAATCCCGCAGGCCATAATCTGCCTTACAACAGACCTCGGAATCGACCAGGTAATCATAGTTGCCTAGTTTTAGACCTCAGTCACTGCCAAGGGCCCAAACAAAGGCCACTTCGTATGCTTTTTTGACAAACCAGTTATAAATGCCAAGCATTATATTGAACGTGCTGGACTACAGAATGCGATGTTGTCATGAAATTTGAGTAATATCAAAGCAGCGGTAAGCGTAAAATCTTGCTGTGTTTAGTTTTTAAGGGAAAAACGCAGGTCACTGCACAAGTCCCAGCCCTTTACTGTAATGACAATGAACGAAGCAACCACTCGATACCGCACTGCGAGACTCGGCGGACCCTTTCGAGGTCAATTGAACGTCACGGCTCGTCATGGACGTAGCGTCAGATTAGGGCTAGCTGGTCAGTGTGAGTGTTATTTGCTCTTGCCCTTCACTTCAATAAAACTCAGTCGAAACAAGCAAACAAACAAGTAAGCCCACTGTAGTCCACGTGCAGCACCGTGACGTTGTACGGTAGAAGGCGTTTTCTTTGTGCGCCGGTGCGAACACCTACCGACGCCCGCTCGACCGGTCTCATCGTCTCTAAACGAGGGCGCGCGCGCGCTCGAGACGAGAAAGAAACGGCCCTGCTTCTCGAGACAACGCGTACAACAGTTGCCTGACAGGGTCGTCGGCGCCTATATCCTCCTCAAAGCGGCGTCTTCGTCGATAGGTATACAACGACCGCGAGCGGGTGCCAATTAGGGTTACGCGACGACCTTTAGAAGCTGTCGGTGGCCTCTGCCGTTCTGCGAAGACAGTTCGTTAGTACTACTGGTCTCGCAGTCTTGCACTGACGAAGACCAGGGGCCACATCTTGACGCCTCACTCGCGCTCCATCCTGCCGTGACGCCGCAGGTGCCAAAGGTCACCATTATAAATAGCATGTGTGCGACAAAGGGCTCGGTACCCCGCACGGACGCACAATGTGAAAGGTCGCACGAGTTCGGCGCTTGTTCGGTTAGAACGTGACCTTGCTGGCACCGTGATGCCCGTGTCGAGCCAGGCATTTGCGGATATTCCGCCGCCACACATACTATAGGAAGGTATAGATCGTGAGATCACGCGATACAGCTCCGCAGCAAAGCCCTTTGACACCTGTAGAACGTACACGGCGGATGAGCAAGAAAGAAAAGAATGAGTTCGTGGGTCTGCCATATGATTTGTGTCAGGAATGCATGCTGAACCGTCAGTCGTCTCATCCCTGGAAGAACGGCTCAGAAGCTGCGGCTTTCAGCACAGGCCTTGCAAGATAAATGTGGTCATTTCAGTCATGCAATTGAGTCCACTGTAAACCAGCAGAGAATTTGTTCCGAGGTTCCTTTGACAAAAGTTTTGGAGGCTTTTGCGCGGCTGTGTGAATCCCTGACCAGCACGTTCTTAACGGACTCCACGAAGGAAAGGTAGCCCTCTGACACCTATTTGGAGGAGCACAGTCAAGCTGGCTTGACGTGCGGACACATTGTTTTAGATAAACCCACAGCGGCCTGACAGCCGCTTCATCTGCCGCAGAACGGCTAAGAAATGCCAGCTTTTAAAAGTAAGACCAAGCAAAGATACCGCAAGGACTCAAAGGAACCGTTTCATCCACCGCACAACGGCTCAGAAATTACGGCTTTTAGAAGCGAAACCCAAGACAAAGCTACCACATGGGCTCAAACGACGGGCATATCGCAGACCATATCTGTGTCTCGCTCGAGGCATCGCTCATCTCGCGCTGCACTCGGCCATTCTCGCCGACGTGCCCCGTATACTTTCCGATTGTTCTGCGCGCCGCGAAGAAAGGTCGCAAAACGAGCGGGCTCTCAAAAGTGGTCTCACCCTATCATAGGTTCCCGCGCTTCACCTCTTCACGGACCCCTGTGTGGTCTCTCATTACGCGGAGGAACCCGTCGCTTCTACTGCGCACTTTGGAGTCGGACACCTCCCCCAGTGTCCCTTTCTAGCGTCGTATTTTCTCTCACGAGACGAAAAATGCAAGAACGAGAGAAAGACCTTTGACCCCTGAAACAATCCCACCCTGCCCTCACCCTCCGAGAGTCATTCCGGAGCCGTTTAAGGTAGCGCCTCGCAGATGGTCTCGGAGCCGCTTCCGCTGCGCATGCGTACAACATGCCTTGAGCGCGAAGCAGGGACGGAGGCAGAAGAGGTGCCCTCCGAAGCTTGATCGCCTCTGTAATCGCCGCCGCTGGCGTATGCCGTTTGCGCTCATGCAACGCGCTGGCTGCGCACCGTTGTGTCCGCACATGCGTGGGGAGGGGCGAATGAATCGCATGGCTGCACAAGATGATGGGATACTCTTTTTATTCGTTCTTAAATATACCTTTTCTTCGTCTTCTTCTTCTTTTTCTTGTTTTTTGAATGCCAGCCTACCTGGTATGACCGATGGTGTCAGCTATTACGAACGCATATCTGTCTGTATTGTGCAACCCCCCCCCCCCCCCTCTATCTCTCTCCCTAAACTTGTGTGCTTTCTTTATATCCTTCTCGGGCTGGCAATTTCTCACGTTTTGCTATGTGGCATGATATGTATAGAAGAAAGGACCTTCTTCGGGTCTGCCTCTGCAAAAGCGAGCAATCTTGTTTCTTTTTCAAGGTATCAGTCTGATATGGAAACGAGCAGGAAAGCAGTGAAGAGAAGCGATACCTTCCCGGTCGCCCAGACGCAACGGTTTTTATCGACGCTTCTGCTTTTCTTTTTTTTTTTTTCCTTACGCCACTATTCTGCTCACTCGGAGGATGGAATCCCGAGTGGTCTCACCGCATGCCAGGATCTGTCGAGCGGAACAACCGCCGGCCATTATGTACACTTGCGAGTCCCCATATACCGGCAGCGGTTTCTATTCTTGCTTTAGCTCCCTTCTCGACATTAGCTCCGCCTGCCGTCTCTTGACCAACTCCCTTCCCACGACTTCGAGTTCCTTTCGTTTCGTAGCCACGCTACACAGACGGAGGCAGTGCATTCCAGCTGCCTGTTTTCTTTCGCCCGTTTTCTGCATGCCTACACTGCCGTTCCTCCGCTTTCCGTGCGCCGGTATCGTTGCCCTTTCTTCACGCTTCGTGCCACACGAACACAAGGAGCGGCCGCGCGCGTGTGACGGTCGTTGCGTCATCGGAGACAACGGTAACAAAGACGACGGGCGCCGGCCATTTTCGAAACTTCGGTATGTGATGCTTCGCCATCGCGTGCGTTCGGACGTCCTTGGGGCGTCGTTCGCGGTGAGTGCGTCTTCCTGGCTAAAGCTGCTCGAAGAACGCTGGAATGGACCGTGGAAAGAAACGGACGGACATTACGGTGTACCCGAGACTTACAAGAGGTCACAAGGGGTACGCGGCGCACTGATCGTGCCCGGCAGACGGCGCGCTTCTTGCAGCCGTCTGTTGTTGTTGCGCCACGTAGTACGTAGTGTGCCGCATAAACGCGTCGTCTGGCTCCGCGCACTATCCTGCCCTGATTGTCTTCTGGCCTTTCGACAGCGCTTAGCCTGACTTAGCGGCGCACCACGCACGCGGAAGCGGGCAATATCGCAAGACTCGCGCGCAACTTCAGCCGGTCGAGTGGTATAATGGCTCATTGTGAACGTATTAGGCCCGCTGTGGGCTTAGCTTCGCTTAGAGACAATCCTCTTAATTAAACCTGACAAGATCGGGGACACAAAGATCGTGGAGCCATTTCCAAAGCGTTCTCTGTCCTTCGCACTCGTGCGTGCGCACTTCCTTCTTACCGTGTCTTCTGCTCGTCATTCCTTTTGTGCATATGGACTATGGCATGGCATAGTAAGTCCCCTAACTCCCAAGGCGGCAAAGGGGTGGTTGGCCGGAGCCACTATGCGACATGTAAAGTTTACCAGAAAAAAATGCATGTACAATACATATGTAAAATATACGCATTCAGGAAGAGGCCGAAAAGTAAAAGCTGTCAGAAGACCTCCTATCACAACATTAGAATGTTCAACCAAACTGGTGGAGCTTCAACCACCTTCGTCAATGAGCAAGATAGCCGAAGTGAGCACAAGCGGCATGTTCGGAAGTGCGCATGGCATCGCTAAGGCCCGGGGTAAGGAGCGCCAAAGCGAGCACCGGAGTCTCAGGCAGTGACGTGCAGAGTTCAGAGAAGCAGGACGAGCTGCGGAGGAGGCAATGAATTTTATTTTCCTAAAAGAAAAGAACGCAAGCCGGCTTCTGGCTTCTGCTTGCGCCACGGGGCAGAGATCCTCAGTCCAGGACTCCTGCGGCATGGGCTGCCTCCCGGGCCCGGCACACCAGCTGTCACCAGCTGACACACAGCCCGCTTCTCTTTCCGGTGTGGAGTGTAGTACTGAAGTGGCCCCTGTCACAAGCGAACACATTTTGAAGGCGAGTCGTAACAACGCTTTTGTGAAACGGGGAATCAACCGCTGCTCGTGTGTCTCACATTTTATTGATTTGGGTAACTTAGCCAATCAGTGCCTTACCCTATACGGCAAGGGAGCCTTCAATATCGGCAGGCAGCAGCAAAATGAAGGCGGTCTCCTATCAACGCGCGTCAAGAATCATTCATCGCCCTTACTGTCGTTGTTGGAGGCGATAAATGCAAGTGTCCTTGGACTACCCATCCTGCTAGGAAACACAAAGCCACTATCGAACCAGTGGTGCCTCCGATAGAAGGATCAAACTTGCACATGAACCCACCGCGTCCATAAAGTAACATATACAAGGATAAGAGAGGACACTTCCATAGGCACCTGTGGCTGAATCGGGTTCGCAACGCACCTACCGGTTGTGTGGAATGTACACAGACTCAGTGATTGGGACCGCAGGGAAATTAATCTCAGAGGCTATTTCCCGGCGATCAGAAAAATGACACGGCCTCCAAGATCGCTTCCGTGTGAGTGCTCGTCCCGGACGCTATATTTTGATTTTTTTTTTTCTTTTAACGCGTTGCTTGCATGCTTCGAATAGCTTCGTGTAAGCCACAGCAGCAAGCACACGATGCCACTGTGTGTTTATGCAGACATTTTAAATAATTATGACCAGTGTTAGAAGAGACGAAACTTTATTTTCAAGTCATATTCTCAGTAAGCACATGCACACTTTTTTTTCGAAACGTTCGATGAACGCAAGCACAAAAAGATGGGTGCACTGCACAATGCAAGACATGCCAATACAGCTGCCATATGTCGAGAATAAATTTCACAAAAGGAATAAACAGGCGATATTATGAAGAACACCACAAACCAGCAAAACTGCAGAAGACGGCATTAGCATTAAAGAGGAAAACAACGCTCGTCTTTTGAAGCCTAACCTGTCTTACTTATTAAGTAGCAGTTTCGGGCTGCGTAGCAAACAAGGAATGAAGGCTACAGTTGTCAGCGAAGCACGCACAGCTATGCATGCAATGCATGACGCAAGTGTGGTAAGGGTTCGGAGGATCGAGTGGTGCCTCTCTGCAGCCCCCTACTATGTGCCTGAGGGATCCGGGCTCTGCGCAGAAGCGGCATTGCGGAGAGATTGTGTAGGGGCTATGAGGTGATTTCTGGTTGGGTGGGGGAATGTGTTAACCTGTAGAGCTCGGAGGAATCGCTCCTGCTCTCTAGGTAGTGACTTGTGTGGGGATGCATATGTTCCGCGGGTTAGCTTGTAGTGTTGTGTGATGTCTTGGTATGAGACTAGAGGGTGCTTGCGCTCGGGTTCAGATTCCTCGGCGTCGGCTCGGTGGGTCAAATCTCGAGCCATGTGGTTGGCGACCTCGTTGCCAGGAATGCCGTGATGAGCTGGCGCCCAGATGATTATGACTGATCTGGTTGGCGGCTTTTGGTTTATTATCTTGAGCGTAGTGGCATGAATTCTGCCGCTAGCGAAGTTGCGGCACGCCTGTTGGGAGTCGGTCACTATGACTTCAACCTGTGTTTAAGCATACTTTGATAGTTAGCTGATGACAACTACAACTTCGAAATTACATCTTGGAAAGCTCTAAAGGGCTACCGGTCGTCTCGCGGAAAACTGAAGAACGTATAGTACCACGCTCTCTCCATGTCCCGCCGTTGTTACTGCACCACGCAACACAACAGTAATTCCCGTAGTACTTGACTCCGGACGTCATGATCTGAAAAAAAAAAGTGTTGGTTATGTCTACTCTCCCGCCTTCGCACAAATTTTCACCTACGCACTTCACATCGCCCTTTCGCGAAAAGCGTCACGTGCAATTGCCGCAGCTAAAAAAATCAACCTTCGGTGCCATGGATGCGCTACTGAGGCAGGAGTGTTTATTCAGAATACGTCGTAGCCACAGCTTATAAAGATTCTTCGCAATTCGCAAGTTCTCTCTAATTGCGCTCGTAACAAAGGCTTCAAGCAATCTGCGAACGCCACGAACCCTAAGCATAACTGCATTCTTTCACACAATTGCACACACATGCATTGAATTCAGACTACGTATACCGGCGCTTGCCGACTCGGTTTCTCGCGCCAAGAAACGATTTTCTCGCAAACGCGCTGCGCAGCATTCCAAATTACTGTTTCTTACTTAATGCGAAGCAATCCACGAACATCATGCGCGAAGTGAAGAACACAAAAAAAAGCTCTCTGCGCCGAACAGCACAATGCGACAAATGTCAACTTACGGCTGAAGTGACAAATACATAAGCAATTTGCAAAGTAATGAAGGGAATAAAGAACGTAATGAAGGCGTTCTTACCAAGCAGTAGCCAAGCAGACAGACGTTCAGGCAGACGAACCCAGCAAAGACAACGGAGACGTTATGGCACATCTTTTATAGCGTCGCCTTGCCTGATCACACCATGTTCATGATCCCGCCATCCCGCCATCGACGCCATGCTGACCTTATATGGTCATGGCAGCCCTACTGATCGAAGATTTCGAACTGCCCAATCGCAGACGATAAAGACGGATTTAGAGCCGCACTGCGAGCCAATGAAAGCCACGTCTACAGCCACATAGACAAGTAGACGTATAGTGCACTAGAAAAGTTACTACAGTAGATAACTAGTACGCGCGTTCCCTTGGAGACAGGGAGTGTTGTATTGCCCTCTAGCGGGCGGAATGAAGCAGCTTAGCTCCGCCGCTTTTAGGCTGGAATGTCCACTCCTGTAATTCGTATGTTACTATATGCCGCGTCTACCAGTGCACTTAGACGCCGGTGACGGGGGCCATGCACTACCAAAAGTGTACACAAGCTCTCGAAAGTGAAGCATTGTCGTTGGAAGCGTACCGTACGCTTATAATAGGCGATAACCTTAACGCGCTGCCCTTCTCTGCTGTAGGCAGCACGAAGTGGTGCCTGCAGCAGAATTCCTCTTTTCATTATGAATGTATATTTCATCGCTTTCTGTAAATATATATCCCTTCCTCACGTGTCGTCTGCGTGAAAGTCATATATTGATTGCTGAGGGTAATCTATCGATGCGGATAGGACGTCCCAAGAAAACCAACAGGCTTTTACAGGTTCCTTAGGGAAATCTGGAGGCTTTTACAGGTTCCTTAGCGGAATCTCCAGATAACATTCTACCACCTCGCGATTTGTGAAGTTTAAGTGCTTATTCTCAGCGTATTGGAACGGCCGACCGTTCGACGTGTGGCGACTCCTGTAGGCGCAGGCAAACCACGCATCCAGCGCTTGTTGTGCACCTGTTCTTCGTGCGACGTTCAACGCCTCTCTCTCTCAAGACAACTTTGATTTTCCGAGTCATAGATACTGGGACCGTGTTCCCATCCGTCGCTGGCGCAAAAAACCCATTCGAGCACTAGTGCAGTCACTGAACTACACCGACCTTTGCGTCCGTTTATAGAGGGTATGCAGCATCGAGGTCATGAAGGCCACCATATTGATGTACAGCCAGTACGGTGACAAGCTGTACTTGATCTCTATCCGCTTATCTCCAACAGCACAGTGGAAGCTGTGAATAGGATATCCGTACTCCGTACGTGAAGCCACGTGAATACTCGCTGTATAGTCTTTGCCTGCACCTTCCGTTGAACGCGCAGTGCTCACTCTCTCCCTATTTTCCTATTTCCGTTCCTCATTTCTCTTACCCCCAGTGTAGGGTAGAAAACGGTACGCTCATGTACTGGCCCTCCCTACCTTTCCTATTCTCATTTACGTTCTCTCCCAGTGCAAGAGCCTTGTTGCTCGTGCATCGTCAAAGACAGATAATGTAAAGATATTATAAGGTAAGGAGGTTAACTAGAAAAACGTCCAATTGGCTAACTCGGCGCAGCGGATACGTACGGGAAATAAAGAAGAAAGAACAAAATGATGATAGAGAAAACGCTTGACTTACTATAGGAAGGATACCACTCTATCGGAAAAGGAAAATGGGCGCGAATTGTGCGCAGAAGCCCCACGCTTGCGGCGGCGGCCCAGCAGCGCCCAGTTACGGCGGCATAAACTTCTCGGCGCTTTAACGAATCGCTCAGCCGGAGCAGTGTTCCGTTACGCACGATCGGTCCAGTGGTCAACGATGGCGACAGAGTCGTTAAAGGATAAGCATGGTCAAGTGGAACTTCGCGATAGCGGAGAAACACAGTGGAAAAACACTGAAACAGAAAAGAACAAGCAGAAACAGACAGATTGGAGAGAGAGAGAGAAGAGCGTGGACCGCGCAACAACGGGAAAGGACCAGCGCCACCGTTTTTTTAGGCGCGGCCCTAATCCTTGCAGCGGAGCCGAACAATGGGATGTGAGTTGTAAGAAGTGGAGAAAAAGCGAAGTACATATCGGGGTGACTGATCGATTCGCCGCGGCTGATGACTTCCTTTCCCATCGAGGCCACAGGCCGCCGTCTCGAACGGTGACGACGCGAGCTCGTACACGCTGGCATGGGCGCGGAGATAGGCTGCACCACTCACCCGGGGTGGAGCAGTTGAGAGTGGGAAGGCATTATAGAATAAAAAAAGAAGGTGGCGCATAGCGCATTTACCTCCGTGTAAGTCGACCTGGAAGGCTAGTTGAGCGACATGCCCCCTGCGTTTCCGACTTAGATGAGAAGTAAATGAGTGCAATTGCATTCGTTGCATGCATTGATAATCGCCCCTTTGCAACATGCATGCGTGATATAGGCATCGTAAATCTTGGAGTGGGTCATATGTAACGGCGCTAAAAGGATTCACACTTTACTGGCTGTTCCACGCTTAACAGATGTCTTAGATAGAGTCTTGGAGAAGAAGGAATCGCTTTTAAGACGAATAGCTCTCCCTTCATTCGCCGGTGATAGCAGCTCGCCGTACAGTTTCTCAAATCTGCGTTGCATTCGAGGCAAAAATACGCACGTAATTTCTACTCAAGTGACCCAAGCCGCCTGCATAGTGATTATGATTTCGTTGGTGATGATCTTTTTCTCGATCAAGATTCTTCTTCAGCTTCTTTTTAACCCCCATGCGAAGAAGACTGGATGCTTGTCAGCCGAAGTTACGGCTGGAATCGTAAAATTCCGATTTCAGAGCCAAGTACGCGGACAGGCCGATCGAGTTGTGCGCGAGCAAATGCGTTATACAGCAGCGCATTGCGTGTGGACAGGCAGACGGATAGATGGAGAGGAAACCACTTCCTGCTTTTTCTCTGCCACTGCTGGGCTCGATAGCTTTTAGCCCGTTTTACGAGAGCGCCACCGCCCTTCTGCAGTAGTGCCTCCGCGAGTACAGCCAGCCAGTGCATGTCCGTGCACTGCGAACGAGACTACTCGGCGTCCGAGTGATTTCGTTTCCGATGGAGGTTGTTACGTGCGCCTCGCGCTCGTCACGTAAGGGGCCGCGTAGAACGCGTATATCTGCTCGTTGAGCCGAACGAGGTTAAGGGATTGTCTGTTGGTTTCGATATCCACCCCCCGCCCCTCTCCCATCTTATCGTTTCCTCGCTCTTGTTCTAGGTAGGGTTAACATGGGGTGTCAGGTGGAGAGGATGCAAGCCCACGCTTCCGGCTACTTCGTTGCGCTTCTATTACAGGCTGTCGTACTATTAGTGATAAAAATTATATCAAATAAAATTTTAAAAATTGGCGGGCGCTTAAGCTACGCCTTTAAGAGTGGAACGCGATAGCATTCAACGATCCCTGACTGCTTCTCACGCTTCCCGGCAACTGCAGCTTTATATAACCGCAATGTTTACCGGGAAACGCTGACGGCGAACGCTATGCACGAAGGTGAGCTTTCTGGTAGAAACGCGGCCTCTTGCGTGAGCCGGTCCCGGAGGTAGTGCACAGCCGCGACAATAAATATTGCATCATTTTCAGGTTTCTGTGATTGTTTCGAACCTTTAATATTTCAATCTAAGAAGATTTACCATAAAAGGCATGCACTGCCGGTGTTTTGTTTCATGACATTTGTTTAGGTGCTGTCATTCTCAAACTACCCAGGAATAAATTTGTCAAGAATGTAAGAGAAAGTGTGAGCAACCTTAGTAATATAATGATGTGCGTATAACCCGCATATACCGCATGCCATATAGCAAGGCGTGGCATATACATATCCCTAAATATATGCGCCAATTTTCGCTCACAAGACGCCAACGCCGGCGCCGACACTGATACCGGATTTCCTGCGACACGCGGCACTTAATAAAATTAAGTGTAAAATAAACTTAAAGAATAACACGAAAAAAGGATGACAATACAGTGGAGGACGTATAGTCACCCAATAGGCCGAAATGCCGAGAAATATGCAGAGACAGCGAGAAAGCTTAGCTCAAACGCATGCAAGTTGTCAGAACTTTGAAGCTATAGGTAGCACGCTAATAAAGAAGTCCGCGCAATGCGTGATACTGTTATTTGGAATGTCTACAGCACCGTATACGAGAATAGCTTTTTTTTTATTTACTCATACTGTTGGCCTGTCGGCCCTTACAGGGTGGGGTCAAAAGCAGCACTTCAACAATTAGTACAATACATGAAAATTCCAACATTACATAGAGCAAAAAAAAAAAAAACAGGTCAATAGCAGCATTTCGGCAATTAGTACAGTACACGAATAAGGCAGTGCATGAATAAGCGAACATAAGTGAACAAAAAAGGTAAAGAAGAAAAAACATAAGCGTACATAAGCAAAATATTCTGCACATGCTCCAATCAATAATACAAGACTATAAATGCAGTGTTGACAAACGAGCGCATGTACACAAACACACACACGCACACACACACACAAAAAAAAGCGGTAAGTACATATACATGCGTACATCGTTCAATGTAGCTTTAAGTTTTTCTCAAATTGTTCTGCACTGGTACTTTCTCGCGTTAACACCGGTAATTCATTCCATTCTTTAATGGATCTTGGAAAGAAAGAAAATGCGTAAGCGTTAATGTGCATCTGAGGTATTTGAAAAGTGTTATCTTTGCTTTTCCGCAGTGTTCTACCTTGTCGTGCTATCAGATACTGTTTACTATTGATGTTAAAAGTGTTTTTAATGAGAAGAAGAAAGAACTTTAATCTAGCTATGTGCCTGCGTTCAGCGAGCGTAGGCAAGTTCAGCAAACTGAGCATTTCGGAGACAGAATCTGTGCGAGAATAACGTGATAAGATAAACCTTGCTGCCCGACGTTGAACTCTTTCCAGTCTCTGAATTAACCATGACTGATAAGGGTCCCAGATTATGCTGGCATATTCTAGCGTGGGCCGAACGTACGGTAAATAAGCTGTTAGTTTTACTGACTGTGAGGCTAACTGCAATTTCCGTCGCAAGAACCAAAGCTTCTTTTCCGCGGTTTCGCATATTTTTATAACATGACTTGCTCAGCTTAAATTCGCGGATATATGTGTGCCTAAGTATTTCAGCAAGTCAACCGTGGAAAGCACCGAAGAATTCACAGTGTAATTAAAATCGAAAATATGATTTATTTTATTCGTTATGCGCAATACTACCGTTTTACTCTCATTTATTTTCATTTTACATTTGTCACACCATTTTTCTATAGCCCTAAGAGCATCACTGAGTAATTGCTGATCTTCCGTGCTATTAATTTCTTTGTATAATAAGCAATCATCGGCGAAAAGTCGCGCAGGACGAAAAATAGTACAGGACCTAACACAGACCCCTGCGGTACACCTGACGTCACCTCCAAGGGATTTGATTTAATGTGTTCCACTTCTACGTATTGGGTTCTGCCCCGGAACTACGTGGTTATCCATTTTACTACTTTCCCGTTTATTCTCATATATATATCAGTCAGTTTTACGATCAATTTTGCATGTATACCACTCTGTCGAATGCTTTCGACAGATCAAGACAGATGGCATATATCTGTTTCTTATTCTTTAATGTGCTGGCAAAGTCATGGATTGTTTTAAGAAGCTGTGTTGTTCTGGAAATGCGTTGTCGGAATCCGTGTTGGTTGGGAAAAAATGAGTTTGCATTTTCGATATACGTGTAAATTGAGTTGGATACAACATGCTCTAGGAGCTTGCAGCAAACGCAGGTCAGCGATATTGGGCAATGATTTTCAATTATCTGTCTATCTCCAGACGTGTGCACAGGTATAACATTTGCCGTAAGCCAGTCATCAGGGACTCGGCCTTCTGCTAGTAACGCGTCAAATATAATTTTTAAGTAATGCGCAACCCATTCCGCATACCTGCGCAGAAATGCGTTCGGTATGTCATTAGAACCAACCGATTTTTTGACGTCAATGTTCAGTAGAAGAACTACAATTCCTTCATACGAGACTTCAACGTCCGGCATCTCTTCCGAGCGAACCAATGGAGGGATTATGGATTCAGTACTGGACTGTGACGGAACAGAAAACACCGACTCAAAGAACTCGTTGTAAGAAGAAGCAATCACTGCAGGATCAGTGACTACAATGTTATTTACTACAATGCTATGCGACTCGTTGTCCTTTTTCGACATGTGACGCCAAAATTTATCGGGAGACGACCTCATGACATCTGTCAATGTTTCTTGGTAATATCTATTTTTGGCTTCAGTAATCTAAGAAAGCATACAATTTTGCAGCCCTTTAAGGCTTGATGCGTAGTTCTCGCTTCGGCTGGACAAAAAGCGGAAAATTTAGGAGCATACATCGCGAGATGCGCTCAACGCAAGCACGCGACGATCTTGGTCTTGTTTTCCGGGTGCCGGCGAAACTTGCCCCAGGGAACTCTGAAAATGACGCGCCAGTTATAACGTGAATCCATCGCTGATGCCCTGCACTCCGTGAAGCCACGTGCAAGAACGCCCACGGGCTGCTCTAGAGATGATTACATTTGCTTCAAGAATTCGCTATCTTGAACAATCATGCAGCCTTGCATTGTGAGCTTCTTTTAAATTCTAATTTAGTGTGTCTGAGTAAGCGCCGAGAAATAAAGGAGTATTTATTTGTAGATATGGAGGTCAACGGTTGCAATGCTAGCTGATGGCTACTCAGAAACCGTTACGCCTTGAGTGCAAAAAACATTTTGCGCAGAAAAAGACTGATCAGTGATTGATGTATTGCAGGAATAAGAACCCTTATTCATTTTTCTCAGGCACGTCATTTCCAGAGCGCTTATGTGTCGGGAAATTCAGGTTCCAAAAAGCGTAAGCACTAAATGTTTCCCGATATACTCAATCCCGTCAATCGACGAGCCTTTATTCATTATCAGGAAAAAATTCCCAACAAAGAAGACAACATTCCTGAGACAATATTTATAAATTCGCACGACTTTTCTCGCTACTTCAGACACCTTTGCCGAACAACAAAAGGTAGCTCTCTTTTTACTTTTCTACTTTATTCCGATTTCATTTTCTGCGAGAAAGAGAGAGAGAGAACAAAGGGGGAGAGACAGAGAGTTTACCCAGAAGAAAATCCCGGTTTACTACCCTACACTGGGGAAAGTGGAGTGGGAGTTAGACAGATGAGAAATGTAAGAATGTAGAGAGAGACCGTGACTACGGACATAGGATCACAGCCGGTCACTATCCCCGCAGACTATCACTGAACATGATCACCTGTATAGCACAAGGCTACAACAGACTGTGCAGGTCTGTTGCGCGAGGTAGCTGTCGGAATTCCTGGGTAGTTATTAAAGACGATAGTCTTTCTTGGGAACTTAAACGCTGAAAAGTTGTTCTGTCTGTCTGTCTGTCTGTCTGTCTGTCTGTCTGTCTGTCTGTCTGTTCTGTCTGTCTGTCTGTCTGTCTGTCTGTCTGTCTGTCTGTCTGTCTGTCTGTCTGTCTGTCTGTCTGTCTGTCTGTCTGTCTGTCTGTCTGTCTGTCTGTCTGTCTGTCTGTCTGTCTGTCTGTCTGTCTGTCTGTCTGTCTGTCTGTCTGTCTGTCTGTCTGTCTGTCTGTCTGTCTGTCTGTCTGTCTGTCTGTCTGTCTGTCTGTCTGTCTGTCTGTCTGTCTGTCTGTCTGTCTGTCTGTCTGTCTGTCTGTCTGTCTGTCTGTCTGTCTGTCTGTCTGTCTGTCTGTCTGTCTGTCTGTCTGTCTGTCTGTCTGTCTGTCTGTCTGTCTGTCTGTCTGTCTGTCTGTCTGTCTGTCTGTCTGTCTGTCTGTCTGTCTGTCTGTCTGTCTGTCTGTCTGTCTGTCTGTCTGTCTGTCTGTCTGTCTGTCTGTCTGTCTGTCTGTCTGTCTGTCTGTCTGTCTGTCTGTCTGTCTGTCTGTCTGTCTGTCTGTCTGCTGTCTGTCTGTTTGTCTGTCTGTCACTCGATTCAGCCACCCGGCCAAAGTTGGACCACTTGCTTACCGCCCACACTACTTAAACTGGTACGGCTGTTCATATTTGTGAACGTTATCGATCACAAAGTAAATATTACGCATATCTGGGGCGCAACATCACTAGGTAAGTGTTAGGAGGTGTGTTCCTTTAATAGAAAATACATAGATACGTAACTCTAAATACCCTAGTTTCTTAAGCTGCGCTGAAAATGCCATGCTATGCGCGCCGACGAACGACGTTCCCCGAATGCGCGCCGACGAGCGCCCTCTGCCATGGAGGAAGGAAACCCTCTGCACAAGCTCATGTTTCCCGATGTATTGCCAGCTTGCGTCCATGTCTCACGCAGCGCCTCCTCAATTTTATCAATGCCAGCCAGATGCGGCCGATTCAACATAAAGGAAGCGCTGTCTGAGGCAGGGCAAAACATAAATGGCCGCTTGATGAAATAATGCGGTAAAATGAAATCTGTTCAAACAAACCTCCATTGCATTTATCATGCCAGGACGGAAATGGTACGAGAACAGCATCACGGGTGGCCGCGGATCAGACCAGCACTCATGTAGTACGGCCGGCAGAAGACTATCGTCTTTCGACGACATTTGCAGCGAAGCACGCAGATACGCGGCAATTTTTAGGGGCGAAGCTCCTTATAGCGGCACCCGTTCGTCCCCGTCGTCGTAGTAGTAGTGTGTAACCAGTCTGAGAAAAATGAGAAAAAAATTCCGGAGTTGTGTCCGTAGCGCGGAATCGAACCAGGGACCCCTCGCTTCCGAGCGCGCGGCGTTAGCCCACTACGCCACGAAGCTGACATGGACACACGCACCACGATGGCAATAAATACCCAACATTAACGAAAGGCCGCGTTTCTAGCGCGTTTCTAACGCGTTTGTGCTAGCGCGTTACGACCCGTGTAAGAAGCTGGTGTAAGACGCTGTGGCCTCTCCGCCTTACCTTCAACGCGTTTCGAACGCGCTGCCCAAAGCGGTGGCAAGTCAAGTTCAAGTCGAGGAGCGTTTATGAATACGGGGGGTATACTCTCTCAGCAGTCATGTGATGGCGTCGGCAAACGCGGTGCACGTTCCGGCATGTGTAAATGGCTGCGTAAGACGCTGTGGCCGCTCCCCCTTACTAGAGAGTACTGCACGTTTCTAACGCGTTTGTGCTAGGTCCCCTTAAGCGGGAGATCCGATGATTCCCTCCGGAGCTTCGCCCACTCATCATCATTCACCCCGTGGATATGCTGTGATTTTTTTTCCGTTATGTGTCGCATCGCTCCGCTCTGTGAACCATTTCCACAGTGGCTACAGAGTAACGCAGATAAGTCAGCAAGTAGTAAAGCGGCACTTCATTGTTCTCATGTATATTCGTATCGTTTACGCGCTTACACGTGCGAGCGGTCTGCGCCTCCTGAATTTCAAGAGGTACGTAAGGGGTTGGTGAACCTAAGTGGGGCAGTATTACATTTGCTTTTGGGCTGCGAATAGTCAGATCGACTTCAACTGGGTGGAACGTGAATTTTCATTCGCGAGGCAAGTATTATGGTGACGGTGTTGCATGTTTTTCATAACATTACTATTAACAACGGAGCTGTTTAAGCCGGCCGTAATGTGTGCCGCCGGCCACTGCGTTTCCTAACAACCACCTCGCGAAGCGTCGCGCGCTATGCTCGGTAGAATGAATGAATGAATGAACCTTTATTTGAAGCAGTGATTGGCAATCGAGGTGGGAGTATATAAAAAAATGAGAGTGAGAGAGAGTGCGCGCGTCACGCGCTATGCTCGGGAGAGAGAAAGAGAAAATGAGAGCGAGAGAGAAAAAAGTTGCAGTGGCTTAGCTCGGCTATGCCAGGATATACGTAGCGTTAGCAAAGGTTCAGCTGATTATTCTTAGCTTTCCCGGTTGTCTCCTACGCTCAACCGCTAATTGCCAGGCAACTACTTCGGGATCCGATGAGTCAAGCTTCTCCGTTCTTCTGCGCTGTTGAGCAGCATTTGCGCTCTCCTTCTACATGGCTATACCACACTGGCAAACGCCAGTCAGAAGCGCAGCGGCTCCAGCGCAGTGTCAGACGGCGACTGCACAGCGAGCGCGCGCCGGCGCCAGTGCGTCTACCACGGCTACGACGTCACTCCTCTGGAATGCGCAGACCGGCGGCGGTGAGTCGCGCGCGGCGGCGGCGGCGGAGTGCGCGAGAGGTGCCGGCTCCGGTGGCTCCGGTGCGCAAGCCGTGTGACATCACTGATCCTTGCGCATGCGCAGCACGGCTCTTGATGTGCCGCGCGAAACGGGCTTGGCTAGGCCAGTGTAGCTAACGCTACAAAAAAGTTGTCGCAGTTTCACCTGAAAGGCGAAGCATCACTTGCGATAGCAAATTTGTAGAGAGCTATACGGAGTAATGATAGTAGCTTTATCAGGTGTATACCCTTGGACCTGCAGCAGCACCGGCAACACGCAGAACTGTTGTCGACGCCGTCGGCGTTTTCCCGCGTTCGCACAAAATGCGTACGGCGTTGGTGACTGTTGCCGGAGCCTCTGATATAAATAGGCACTTGATGCCGCAGCTAAACATCGCCTCCCTTCCCTCCCCCTCCCCCCCCCTCCCCGCCACGGCCTTTCGCGCGTCGGAAGAAGGCGCGTTTGTTCTACATATATGGTGATTGTAAAGGAGGAAAGAGACGCCTACTTCTGCAGCCCTTCAGGGAGCACGGCGCAGAACGCGCGTTTTTTCTTCGCCGTGCGTTCACTCCCCGTGAAAGCGCGCGTCCCTCGCGCCCTTTCACTCGCACATACAGCGTTCGGCGCGCGGCGACGATTTCATCTCCACTGACGTCATACGGAACCTCACGGCAACGGCGACGGTGACGGCGATGGCGACGACAACGGCGACGCCGACGGCAGAAATCTGCTTTGGAGTGTCCATATAATTGCTATCGCAATAAAAACAAAATGCGTAGCAGCCCCAACGAGGCAACGCGCTAAGGCATGCTGTCGACACCATCTGGGCGTCTCCGTTTCCCCGCATTAGCGCCGAACGCTCGCGGTGTCCGTGACTGCAGCAGGAGCGTCTGGCGGCGGCTTGGCCGAGCTCCCACAAGGTGAGCGCTACTAGCGCTACTACGCATACGCCGTGACGTCTGCTGCGCGCCGCCCGTACACTGCATAGCTTTCGCCATAGCTTTCGCTTTCGCCACTTGCAGTCCGACGTGTGGTCGGACTGCAAGTGCTAGCTTCGCGAGGCGTTCCCCGATGTTACCGACCACGAGGAAATGCTTATACACTTCGTATAACTTAGCATCACTATGGAATTATTTCGTATAACTTAGCATCACTTCGTATAGCCAGGACCAGCTAGGAACCGATCAGCTCCGCTGTGTCTTTAGCCTTGCGCCACTAGTGCAAGCTACCTTGGTTATTATTGCGATAGCAATTATATGGACACTCAAAAGCAGATTTCTGCCGTCGGCGTCGCCGTCGCCGTGAGGTTCCGTATGACGTCATTTGGAGAAGAAATCGTCGCCGCACGCCGAACGCTGTATGTGCGAGTGAAAGGGCGCGAGGGGCGCATCTTTCACGGGGAGTGAACGCACGGCGGAGAACAAACGCGCGTTCTGCGCCGTGCTCGCTTAAGGGCTGCAGAAGTAGGCGTCTCTGTTCTCCTTCACAATCACCACATATGTAGAGCAAACGCGCCTTCTTCCGACGCGCGAGAGGCCGTGGGGGAGGGGGAGGGAAGGGAGGCGACGTTTAGCTGTGGCACCAAGTGCCTATTTATATCAGAGGCTCCGGCCAAAATTATTAATGCGACGCTTAATTTGTCTATTTTCCCGGGTTTCGCGTAACTGTCTGGCTGGTGGTTGCTGTTTTGGTAGGTCGGTCGCCTTGTCGGCAGATATATTTGTGCAGATACGAAGGCTCTATGAAACTACCAGTGAAGTGGCTTATAGAATCCTTGCAGATATATTTGTGCAGATACGAAGGCTCTATGAAACTACCAGTGAAGTGGCTTATAGAATCCTTGCATGCCATCCAAGTATTCAGATAATAATAATATGAATTATTGTATTCACTTTCCACATATAACCCGAACATATAATGTTGACTCACAGGCATCTGTAAAGCACACCGATTTATATATGGAATGGTGAATTACATTTAACGAATTAATTTATTTACTTTATTTCTTTTAGTTTTTTTAGCTATTCAATATGTGTCACTCGAATTCACAGATGCCCGCTGCAGACTGAAGCCCTGCTGGTCTCAGAACTTGTTCTCTCGGGCTGTTGAACTACAAGTTCACATTGACTGCGCTGACCCGACTTGTATACGTTACATAAAAAAAAAGTTGCCAATTGCAATTGCAATTACTTCATCCAAAAATGTATTTGGCTACCATAACCAATTATTGTCTCACGAAAGTAACTGCGGCATTACTAAAAAGTAATAGATTACTTCTACGTTATTTTCCTCCCAACCTTCTTTTACCATAGCACAAAAACAGTACAGTCGAACGTCCCTACAGTGAACGCCTCTTCAACGAAATGACCTGTGCAGCGAACGAATAATTCTGTCCCGGTTCTATTGTGAGCTGCGGACTGCGCGACCTTTACAACGAAGTGGCCTCTAGAAGAAGAACGATAACTTTATTTATAATCCGGCGAGTTATTCGGGGATTTGGGCGAATACCCCGGCCTAGGTGTCGGCCACGAGCCCTTGAGCTCTGGCGGCTTCCTCGGCCCGCTGGACGTCCCAGAGTTGGTCTTCGAGGGCGGAGCTGAGCAGCGTAGTGGCCTCTATAACGAATAATTTTGGAGGCCCCAAGCACTTCGTTATAAAGGCGTTAGACTGTACATGGAACAAGCTCACCAGGCGCTTTCAGTGCGTTCTCTGCAGTCCTTCACGCATGCGTGCTGTTTATCATGACTAAGAACTGATTTAGAAAGTGTTCTTCGGTTTTCTACCCCGAGTGTCTTGGGAAGAGATCAGCAGGGACCCTGAAAACTCTCTCGTTGTGCACGCTGCAGGGAACGGTGCTGTTGTAACATGCGAACACCTTGCGAGCGAGATTCTGCTTCTGGATTGCATGTCTGTGGAGCGCAACTCTTCAGTTGTTGCTGGGATTCGCAGAAGGCGCTCACGGTTAAGTTAATGATAAATGCGAAAAAAAACTTGTTCGTAGGTGATTTCTTGGCATCAACGCTGTGACCATCGCTGTGGAGCCATAGCAGCGAAGGTTCAATTGGTCGGCCAAAGTCTGGTGCAGCATTAGGATGAGGAAACGAATACTGAGCGCCTAGGTCTGTGTGTCTGAACATGCGCGTCTGCATGACTGCTGCGTGGCATGGACGCGGATGTTCTACTCTAGTCACTGGAAATTTCAAGTGCTCAAAGCTGCGTCGCCTGTTACAGCCCGTGTCGTCAATAAAGTAGCTGGTTAAACGCAATTTTCTACTGAATAATGTAATTGAATTACAGTGAGCGTTACCGAGTAAAAACATAATCGATCAATCACAAAACTGCCAAATTATGTAATTGATTACGAGTAAATAATTACTTTTAATTCATTACGTGATAATTTGGCGCTCATGGGGCGACAAGAGGAGCTTGTGGATACCTCTCTTTCAAAAAGAAATATTGTGTCGCGATGAGCTTACGTTGTACCATTAGAGCCGCTTAATTTTGGAGCAGTGGCAAAAGCACATTCACAATTTTGCTTCCTTATGCGAATTCCGCGTACCACGTGATATTGATGCGTAAGACGCGTACCACGTGGATACGCGTCTTCCCCCTGTTCACCGTACTGCCAAGCTAGCGCAAAGTTGTTCGGAAGAAAGAATCAGGCCTGTACCTTCTACTAATCTTTTCTCCTCCTCCCATACAAAAAGACAGTAGCAAAGATCGACATTGCACTCTCCGGTGCTGCGTGTCATCTACGGGAAGTGCTTCATACCACATGGCTGGAGATTCGTCAAGCTGCGGTACTATCGACCCAAAAAGTTTACGGACCACGGGACCTCAGAAAACGCTAAATATACGAGCAGCCTTTAAAAGTAGCCAGTCAAACCGTACATCACAATTCCGTAAGCATATACCAGTAGAGGCTGGAAATGGGAATACCGGGCTGCGTTTTGAGGCTGCAGAGATACGTATTCAGCTCTCTCTCAGATCCCTTGGTCCGTAAACTTTCTTGGTCGATAGTACCACCTATTTTCGCTGTATGCTGTACGCATGAAGCGAAAATGAAGAAAAATGATTGATTGATTGATTGATTGATTGATTGATTGATTGATTGAAATACAGCAGTTTATACCGAACGGCCAAGCATCGAAAGCGATAGCAAGGTGTATCGTTGCGCCGAAGCTCCTCAGACGGCATTCTAAGAATACGAAGGGCGGCATCTTAGCTCATCACAGCACGGAAGGTAACTGCTGGTACGCTGCAGAAACAGCGCCCTGGAACTTGCCAGGCGTCTCAAAACGCTGGTGGGATGAGGAGTGCCGGCGTAATTACAGGCCTCGCACCTCAATTGTGCACTAAATGAGGCCAACAAAGAGTGTCAGCACTTGTAGTTTAATGCGTACTCTGCGATCTCATCAGAGCAATGTGCGCACCTCTGTGCGGTATGCACGACGCTCCACAGCAGGAACACAAATCTATTGCATAAAACAAGGATGAGGAAATATAAGTCAGTAAGGCAACTTGCAACTACAAAGGCAAGACTAGTTACGGCTAGTATATAAGTGCAAACTGGTAGAGTTCGTATATGTTGTACAAGGTTGTACAGACTGGGCGAGTATAGGCATGTTTCTTACATGTTAAAAACAGCGCCAACAACACAAGACAGTGACACAGACAGGCTCTCTCTGTTTTCACTGCCGGTGCATTCGGTTGCTCGCGGTGTTTTTTGCCATGTAAAATGGTTACGAGCACAAATAAAACTGTGAATAACAGGTTACCAAATACCAAAAGAATACCGCAGACTCCCTTCCGGTCTAGTTCTAACGGTCCCGCTTCGCAATGGCATAGCATCTTGTCCACTTCCGACTTGATCGCTGACACTCAAGAAAAAAAAATGTAGCAATACTAGTGGAATGAGTCGGTCGTAACCCTGTCGAAGCGATAAAGTCACTATCACACGTCGAGAGACACACGCAGGAGATTCGCGTGCGAATCAATAACCGCTCGACTTACCCCCCAAGTTCGCGAGGTCGTGGCCCCCGCCGCGAACCGCTTTGCATGACGGCGCGCCCGTTGCGCGGCAGTTACACCGAAGAATGCGCGCGACCTCCAGTTTTAAACTTGGGCCTCGAGACGGAAGTTGCAGGCGTCCGCGCGAGACTGTACACCGTCCAAGCGTGACCGTGGGTATCGCATGCAGTACGCGAGATGCGAATCACTTCGTCTTCGAAGCGCGCGCGCTCGAGCACTCGGTCTCGCTCGAGCGGCTCTCGCATCGGCGCCCCGAGATAGCCATGTTTACAGCCGCCGATAGTTTCGATGTTCCGTCGGCCGTGGCGAGGCCGTCCTCATCCGACCACGCCAGCTTGGCTGAAGGTTCCCGAGATCGTGAAGCTGTGCCGCAGATGGAGAGGGAGGATTGCGCCTGTGCTTTCGCATTAAAGGGGAGAGGAAGGGGGCGGGGGAGCGGTTTCAGCGCGGGCAGCGACCCGAGCTAGCGATTAAACTCCTCGAGTAGGGTCGTTCGGTTCGAATCACGCAACAATTCATCCGGCGCTATATAACCGCTCGGCCGCTGTAGGCGTTCGACTCTGATCGACAGTGCTTTACATCGGGCTGCCGCGCGGGAACGGCAGAATGTCACGCAATTCTTGCCGCGTTTTCGTTTAACACGCTCTGGGGTGAAGCCAGGTGTGGCTCTGCGTACAGTGCATGGTAGTATGAATACTTGCGTGTGCGCAGATGCGGTCGCGTACCTTCCTGGGTTATCTGAAAGCCTGTTCGGGAACGGCGTCGATGATTCACGTCCATTGTTGGAGGAAGTATATGCGCTAGCGACCTTCGATGAATGCCGCGGGCCCGTATTCAACAAAAGCTTCTTACGTTAGAGTTGTTCGTCAGAGAAAGGTTTAGCCTATTTTGATGCTGGACGTATTATTAGCAAAGGTGGCTGCCCAAAGGCAAAGAGCGCATACGAACGAGAAGCTTTGTGAATTTGGCCAAGCGTTCTGCGTTGCGTACAGGATGGGCGCTTTTGACTTTCGTTCACGAAAATGACCCTGGGTTTTAGGATTCATGCTAAGCAGACTTGACTTCACTACTATTCAGCCTCAATTTCTTAATTGGGAGACGTGCCCTAAAGTCAACAATGAAAAGGTGATTAGTGGATATTTTCAATTAGCCGCCGTGGAATTGCGATTTGTGGCGTAATTAACGCCCGTTGTTCAGTAATCCACTACCACAGGGCATATTGCGCTATGTATTTTTTTATTGTCGTTCCAACTAACACACACACACACACGCGCGATGTTCTAGGTTACAAACATACTCCTAGCAGGAGCACGAGCGAACACGTATACATACAGCTCATCAGGTATGCGAGTGTTCCGCATATTACAGAAGCGACTTTTTGTCGTTGTTGTTTGAACTGAACTTCAATGTTGGCATGTACTGTATATGCTTACGTGCGTCGAAGCCTAATACTTAATCTAGCCTAGAGTTGAGCACTGCAGTCCGAACGTGACCGCACGAACACTGCACTGCAGTTTTTGCTTTCTTTGTATGGCCAAGGTACGGATCAGATTCTTTTCTCACGGGGAACCTAAGATCTCCTATACTTTTGCTATCGCGTATATGTTTCAGTCGGGTTGCCTACGTCAATGTCTGCGCGCGACGTCTCTATAATAGCTCCATGCAGATACACTATTTCCATTGTTTTTTGGGGTTTTTCTCCTCGTCTTCCGCAATCAATAATGCGTCACCTTGGACGGAGGCGCCTCACTCTTCCATGGGCACCTGCTTACCTTTGCATCAATCATCCTGATAAATATGATTTTGTTGTTGGGTGATTGCAAACCTTTAAATTCTCTCACCCGTCACTCCTGAAGCCGTCGATTATATCACCGAAGAAGCGCGCAGACAGCCAACGACATGGCAGTGGACAATAGTTACGCCAAGTACTATTGCTTCAATAATGTGAACTTTAGGATGTGCTACGTTTTTCACTGCCTGTCACGTCTAACTACATTATCGCTCCAGTTTTGCTACGTTTGCTTGCCTTGCGTGTCTGCCTCGCGATATGCTATTGTGTTTTCGTTTCAGTTATTTTATGCTGTGAAGCACATTTTGCACATAAAGACGGCATTGCAGTTCTGAAGTACTTCCTTTCAATCTGTTTCGTACGAAAAAATAAAAGGGAAGACCACTGTAATTAAACTGCGGATAAATCCACATCTCCGCAATTGAGCTCGCCAGCCTTATTGCGACGAACGTGCAAGGTTGCAGGGTATTACCTAACAGTTGAAAAAAGAAAAAAAAATCATCGACGTGCTTTCTGGTGTTGCGACCTCGTTACCTCCACGGGCCTGTCTCAGGGTAATTCCCGAAGGTGTCCTGCGCAGCCCGACGTGACTGCGTTGTTTCGTCGACAGTGTGCGAGAGCGTCACAACTGAAGCAACCCTATAAGCAACCGAGGTCTCGTTGGGCGCCACGCGTTGTAGTGCTATCGGGCCGTTGTTGCAGTTGTTGTCCGCAGTTGCTACATCGAGGATTTTCTCTGGAGAAGTGCACACAATGTTCTGTATGCCTTTTAAAGAGCTTCGCAGTCTGGTGTTTACTATAAAGCTTCAATGGCTGCCCTTGCATTCATGTAGGCGTTGCGATCAACGAGGTGGCTGATCATACATTTCGTCATGTTTGTTAAATATTTTCTCAAAGATTAATGAATATCTAACCCACGTGAGCCGCCGTGGTTGCTCAGTGGCTATGGTGTTGGGCTGCTGAGCACGAGGTCGCTGGATCAAATCCCGGCCACGGCGGCCGCATTTCAATGGGGGCGAAATGCGAAAACACCCGTGTGCTTAGATTTAGGTGCACGTTAAAGAACCCCAGGTGGTCGATGTTTCCGGAGAACCCCACTACGGCGTGCCTCGTAATCAGATCGTGGTTTTGGCACGTTAAACCCCATAATTTTTTTATCTAACCCACGTGCATGTAACTCTATCCACATTACCGCGGGTGATATAGAGCTTGCACATTTCTAGTTTATAGTTTAGTTATGACTAGAATTTGTATAAATGATTTGCTGATCAGTGCATTGTTCTTTAATGGTGGTTGTATTCGCGGCTGTTCCATCGGTGTAGTTATGCTTTTCTTAGCTCTGCGCTTCCAGCGTTTCTTCTATGTTGACGACATGTTACTACAATATTTACCGTTTTTATGTACGTACGGCAAAATGCTCAAGTTTTCGCAAGGTGGCCGACCGTTGGTCAAGCCCTCGTAGACGTTCTTTGTCTGCGCCACGAACATCGCGGTTATGTCAAATAATTTTCACTTATTTCACAGACTTGCCCGCGTAGCCAACAACGAAGGTTCCTAGAGACACTCAACGTCCTCGAAACCAAGCTATCGCCACTCATTTTCAGTATATTTATGGTGGCAACCTTGCCAGTCCTGTGTGACCAAACAGATTGTGTAGGAGACAGGTGTGCTCAGTTGCAGAAGGCGGGCCGGCGTGGCATCATGCACTGCATGGTTCACAATGCGCCGGGTACAACATCGCTGTTTGCCGGGTCTTGATAGCCCATCAAAGATGCACCTTGATTGAATGATGGCGTACAGAACGGCACACCTACCGTATAGCTTTCGGGATTCTCAATCTCGGCTGAAGCAATTAAGCTTGGTGGAGCAATTCCCTGCAATCTCAGCGAGGGGTGTTATTCTTTACGTCGTCAAATTCCGCCATACTGTCTAATTTTGCCCTGGCGACTGTTTGAGCCAATCAGAGAGGCCGTAGCAACCCATTGACGAATCGGACCTGACAACATTTGGCAATTCAGTGGAATTTGACGATGTCGAAGATAGCACCAGAGGATAGATGTGCCGGTGGCCAATAAGATCCTCCTGATGTCCTTTGGGTAACTTCTTACCCCGTTAGCTGACCTCAGGTATTGTTAAACGCCCACTTGTTCTGCAGTATGTGGTATGGTCCAGATTTTTCGCTTAACATCGCTAGACGCCACTGCAGTACAACATTCTCAAGCTTTAGAAACGAACGCATTCTAATTACAGTAAACCATTAGGACAGCTGCCAATTGCAAATGTACCGACCACCATGCGAATCATAGTCTCAGACCAGTTCCCTCCCCAAGGCCCGTATTCCCAAAAACGTATCGCGCTAGAATGATTCATGAGAGTATATTTCAGCCAATCATGAGTCTGGACTGGGCTTGACAAACAGCACTTACGAACAAAGAGCTTTGTGAATTCCTCCCCAGTGTCATTAGGAAGCGCGTCGGCTCAGAAAAAAACACACGATAATTTATTTTTTTAATGCGATTAGCATTCTTAGCCTACTACCCCACACTTTGCGGTTTGTATCGTGTGTCTAGCCTCTTTGCTCCGGCAATCGTTCTAATCAAAACAATGACTAGAAAAACTTCGGTACTAGTCAGCATCGAACCTGGGTCGCCGATGAACAGCAGCCCGGTGCTGTAACCGCTAGGACACGCTCGGGCCTTGGAGAACACGGATTAATTCTCAAAGTTAGCAATATCAGAGGCCACGCAAAAGCAGAGCAACTTCGGGCGCGCGCTGCTAGATGGCGCCGCGTGTCCAGAGGAAAGCGTGAGAGAGGAGCCCGTTTCCAGTACACGGCTCATACATGACGCCGTGTTTCGGCGGCGGCTCTTTCCGTTCTCTCTTTTGACCTTAAAACCAGATCACACGGCGAGAAAACAATGGCGGTAGCTTGTGAAGTGACATTTCTGAACACGAACATTTCTCAAAAGAATCCTTCTTTCACCTCTAGTTACGTGTGTCCTCATCACCTGCACATATGTAATGAATATTGCGCCTCTCACCATTCTTACAACATAACGAGTTTCATAATTGCTGAACATTAAACGAATCTTTACCAATCCTCTCAGTATAATGAATCACCCGCCACCAAATTACGTGTGCACCATCACTTGAATGCGAATCGCATTAACGACGATAAATGACCCCAAAGGATGAGTTCTGCCTCAATTTTTCTTTTACAAATTCAAGAGTTCTGACGTGGATGTCGTGAAAACCTACATGTACAGCTGCAGCGGAAAATATAAGCACCAGTGGCCGATGACCGGAGCAGGGAAATTGCGGTACGCGGTGCTCTTGTTTCCGTGCACAATGCTACTTAAAGTGCCACACGATTCATGTTTCAAAGACGGGGTGCCTGGCACTCTCGTTTTCGGCGTGCTAGGGAAAGACAGCGTCGCGTTCCACAATTTATCTGATCGAGGGATCAGTCACTTGGGCTAATCTTTTTCCGCTGCAGCTGTACATGCTTTCTTTCTTTCCCCTGTATATCAACTTCCTTCGCTGCCCTGAAACACAAATGGTCACCGTCGTAATACAAAGAACCAACGTTTCCCCCCTCCAAGCTTCTATTCTGCAGTCGCATTTCAAGGCAATCTAACACACATTGAGTCAATGAAAAGTCTCTCGCCTTAGTTTTATTTTATTACTAGCGTCATTTGAAGAAGTTGAAAAACAAGTCCACAAGCGCGCCGCCGCAGCAAAGTGCAGCTTCTTTTAGTCAAAATATTTTTTTTTTAAGAAACAGCATCGTCATCGCGAACGATGCTCCTGGAGACGCGGTTCAAGCTTGTGTAGTTGCTTCCAGTGGTCGTTAGCTGTTGGCAGTGGCGGCGTTGGAAGGTCCGGTCTACCGTATTCACCCGGTGTTACACGATTTGCTATCCCACGCCTTATCGGAGGCCTGTTAATCAGTTGTGTGTATTCAATGAATCAGGGCGCTGCTGGGGACTTGACGCACACTACAAAGTTCAGCTCGCTGGCTGAGCCACAAATCGTATACAGCAGCGTAGAGTGGCACTCGTTCGAAACAATCCCTCGTCCAAAAAAACACCGGTCTTGCGAGATCTTGAGCATGCCCAAGACGCGTAGCCTCGGCCACGGCAGACGTACGCGCACTGCGGTGAAGTGCCCGTTTTCAAAAAAAGAAACTCACATTAGCGACACACACTTCGTTGATCGTTGCAAAGTCGCACGCTTTGCAAGTCGTCACCGGCTTTCTTGAAGTCTCAGGGTGCGGTTCTGTTTCACCTTCCACGCTCAGTTCCTTAACTATAAACCCTACGCGGATCTTCCCTGGAGTCACCAGAAATATTTCGGGAGCGCCTGGATCGAATCCACACTGGCGCTCAAGGACTGCCGGCGTAAAAGCTGGCGCACTCGCGCACTCTTGAAGAGGAAGCCTCAGTACTTCACAAGTCCTCTGTCCACTGTGAAGATGAACCTCGGCGCCCTGAAAGTCATTTCCGGCAACCTGACTCCACATATCCTTGGATGCCACGTCACGCAGGGTTCGTCCGGAGGCACGCCGCTCTGCACGACTCGTACAAATGTGAAGTTGTACAGCTGAGAGCGGCGTATAGGACTGCGCGGCGACGCCAAGCTGGCCTCGTCCGTGTAAACGTCGTCTCTTGAGCGGTTGGCATCCGTGTATAGACTGGCTTCGCTTTACGCCTCGAACAGACGAGGGTTGCGAATCGTCGCCTCGTAATATATATATATATTTTTCCTTTCTTACAGAGGCAAGGGCCTACGCGTCGACGGCTCCACGAAGCTGTGCCTGTAGTCCCTGCTTCTCTTCTGGTTGTGCTGCCTTAAAGGCTCTGGCTGTGGCTGCTGCTGTTGCTGATGATGCTGCGGGTACGCCCTGGACTCGGGCACAACCATCTGCCTGGACGACGCCGACTGTCGGTGGCTCGGCGGGTGTTGTTGCTGCTGCGAGAACGGTCTCTGCTGCTGTGGCACTTGTCCGTTGCGGTATGGCTGCGGCGTCTGGATCTGGCGGTGCGGCGGATGCGGCTGGCGCTGCTTCTGCTGCGGTGCGCCGAAGACCGTGGCAGCGGCGGCGGCGGCCGCCGGAAAGGAGACCGGTCGGCGGTTCCTGCGCTGCTCCCGCTTCTGATGCTGGTGGTGGGCGGGCCACTCTTCGTCGGAAGACGAGTCCAGCTCGCGGGGCAGGAGCTCGTCGGAGCCGATGCCGCTGCTCGACTTGGAGCCTCCCTCGGGCCTCGCCGATGACCTCTTGCACACGGTTCCGTAGTCCTTGGGAGGCAGCAGGAGAGGGCCGCGCTCCGGGTTGCTCAGCTTCTCGCGTAGCTCGGCAGCCAGGGACGCGTACAGGCTGGCCATGCGGTCGCTAGACGTGGCCGAGCCGACCGAGGCCGCGCCGCGGACCGGAGCAGGAAGAACCGCGGCGGGCCTTCGGGGCGGAGACGTGGCCAGACCCTCTTCCTCTTCCTCGGAGACGTCGCTGCGGTCTTCGGAGCCGTCCTCGGTCCTGCCGTCGGAGGGCATCCGCGGCGGACCCGGGTGGTGGTGATGGTGGTGGTTGTGGAAGGAGTGCTCGCGCAGCAGGCCCTTGGCTGCCAGCCGGTGTTCGATCTCGCGGAACTTGGTCTGGTTGTCGGGCCGCTCGACGAGCTGCTGCAGTTGCTGGCGCAGCATGGTGGCCGTCTCGGACGAGTCGCAGCGGTAGACGTGCACGTGCACGGGGCACCTGGTGACCGGGTTGTAGAGCAGCAGGATGCAGCACACCAGGTCGCCGTCCTGGTGCACGCACGTGACCGCGTGCTGGGGGATCAGGTGCTTCACCTGCTCCATCTTGCCCCGAACGCCGCGGGCGATGTTCTGAACCATCTTGATGCCCTTGCCGCTGACCTGCAGTGAAACAAAAAATAAAGGACACACACGTATAAGTAACACTGGTCATGTTACGGTATGCGATCATCGCAAGGAATGGCGGTTTACGTCTTGCACTACACATCGAGAAGTATAGCAAGTTTAAAAATATAACATGCGACAGGTTTACCTGAACGAAATTCAGCAGTATATATTTCATCAACTGTGTACTATATTTCAATATATTGCACGGCGGGGGGGGGGGGGGGGGGCTTGGGTTCCCTGTCTTCACTCGTATTTATGTTTGCAGGACTACAAGTATGCGCCCCCATGTTAACAGCTTAAAAGAAAGCTCTTTCAACTAACCACTGCTTTTTCGTAACAGAGATAACACAAAATAAGGCCGCATTCTGCGGCTCACATGGTTAAATAATGCACATGGAATTTTTGTTTGCCAGCTTTATTCAGACAATTGATTAGAAGGAAAAATTGTTGCGGGCATTTGTCGACCTCGAAGGGACGAGCACTCAATGCTATACGGCACACAAAAGGCCGGACAAAACAGGCAAACAGTGACTGCAGGTGCTTTTTTTTTTTTTGAACAAGCAGAAAAAAATACAATATTGTCTTGAAATTTGAGTAAGGAGAGCAGCTGAGAGCGCTATCTTGTTTCAAGTTGTTACAACAAAAACGCGGGTCACTGCATTACCACACAAGTGCAGAAGGTATAAGGACAAGCTTGCCGCATTCTGCAAATTTTTGGAGCTTATACTGGCAGCGAAAACTTCCGACAGAGTGCAAGACGTCAGAGTCCGAGTGCTCACCGCCATGCCTGCTTTGACGCTCGTTCGCTATTCCTGACACGTAAACAAAACAGCATCGTTCCTCTTAAAGATCGCAGACGCCCCTATTTGAACCAAAGTTCATGACTGCCCATGACATTCCTCATCGAGCACTTTTTCTCTGCTTTTTCTCTTCCCCCTTTTCCCATCTCCCCGCGTGGACGCTCTTCCAGCTAGCATCCCTGTTTTCTCCCTTTCTTTCCTCCTCCTCCTCCTTGATCGAGGAGAATTGATCGGTGAAGTCTATTAAGGTCTTTCGAACTGCGACTAACCGCTACGCAGGGCATCCGCCGAGTGTTACAGTAAATTTGGATAGTAGGACGGTATTTTTTGTCGATGGGGCTATTTGTATGTAGGATCTCTGGCGTTATCGCTGATCAACAAACAAGGCGCCCACATGCGTTTCAGTCATGTCATAAACGAGAAGGGGAATCGAGGGGCCCGATTTTTGTTAGTAACAACTTTATGAAGCCAACAGTTAATGAAGCCCGGGAATTAAAGCATAGGGGAAAGTATTTGTTGTTTTAATTGAAGCGTAGAAATGTTCAGGTATAAAGGGAAATGAAAGAGGATGGGAACACACCTTACCGCCCTATAGGGAGTCGTAGCCAGACCTTCGGCTACACGTAACTCGCTATACACGTAAGTTAACAATGATAATTTGCCGGCATCAAATAGGCATTTTTTTTGCGTGCCTACAATTGCAAATGAACTCAATGCAGGCAGAGCACTCCTACACTTAGTTTTCAAGCACGCTTGGCTTGAGCTCGGACGAAGAAACGTGGCCTCACCTGGAGGGTGACCTTGGGCGGCTCAACTTCCCGCTCCCGTTCCAGCAGGAACCGCAGCACGGGCCCGATGTACTCGAGGCCCCGGAGACCGCGGGACTCCTTGGCGCCCAGGAACCACACGTAGTACGACTGCTTCTTCATCTCCTTGGCGCCCCGTCGGAACGCCATGGCACCGACCGGCCGTGGACCGCTGTGTATATACGTAGCCTTCGCGCGCAGAGACGAGCCACCTCACAGAGAGAAGCCCGTCAGGGCTTCATGTTCGTATCCACACCGATGCCGCGATGCGAAGCCACGGTACCAGGCAGTCAAGTCACTGGCGTGAGCTTTCCGGATGGTCGTTCGCTCACGCCTGGACGAGTGTCCGGAGGCGCGATTCGATCGCCGCGGCTCAACCTGCAATCAGAGGAGAAGAGAGGAATCCTATTGTAGGCCAGCGGGTTGATGCCAGCGTGCTAAGAAAGAAAAACAAGTGGCTAAACGCCCTTAAGAAGACGCTGCCAGCCCCTTTTCGCCACGCTTCACGAACTGGAGATACAAATTATAGACACACGTATCTGGGATGGCGTCAAGGGTCGAAAGGCTGCGACATAGAGGAAGGGGTCAATCCGAATAGTTCACCCATTTTATTTTTTCTGGGGCCGGCCGAAGTGCGACGCCTTGGTGTGAATCGGGCACTCTGTATAGGGTTCGACGTCAGCGACGTGTCTGACAGCCGCGGGGTTCGGGCGTGCGCGAACATTGAAAGACAGAATGTGATACATTGACGCGTCGGACGGACCCCACGATGATAAGGCGCGCGGACAGAGAGGGCACGCATCACGAGAATGTGGGACAAGTCTCACGAGCGCCGAACCTAGTCATTCGGTGGTCACACCTCCCAGACGGAAACCGTCACGTGTCTCTCGCAAGACGGAACATTGCCGGAAAAAAAGTATGCCGTCTGCGAGGAACGCTCGCCTGGAGAGACACGCTGAGTGAGAAGCTGCGGGGCCGTCTGATCGGCTAGCATGCAACTCAAGGCGAGAGAGAGAGAAAGCTAGAAACAAAGGAAAGAAGGGTGGTTCACCAGACGCACGTCTGGTTTACTATCCTGCACTGGGAGAGGGGGGTGTAGTGACGAATGAAGAAGGAAGAAGGCGAGAGAAAGAGCACCAGTTGCGAGCACACTTGGAGTTGCGAACAAGACTTTCGACTAGAGGTGCTCGACAGATTGTGATCACAGCACCTAAATTATGCAAATTTGCGATCAGACAAACACACAAGCGGCGCATACACTGCACCGACGCGCAAATATACTTGTTACAAATTCTGATTAAGACCTGGAAGTATATATATATATATATATATATACAGGGTGTTTCAGCGAACACTTTCAAAATTTATTTAAGGTTGCCTGTGGCAGATAGCCCAATTCTAGTTAATGAGCTGGTCTACTCGAAGAGGCGGATATTACTTGCACAAAAAATTGATATGCATAATCGACTAATCAACAAAAATTCACTAAGTTTTTAACTAATTACATGATTATCCATATTGCAATTTAGAAATTGTATCCGTGCAGTTCGCAAGGCGGATCCACTTGAAACGAATTCTCGAGATCACACCAGTTTCGAGATATTAATTCCCGAACTTTGCCGAGAAATGCATTGGTGTTCCAGTTCACTTTGTGCACCAATGCATAAAGCGACGTTTTTTAAGAAACTAACTGGAACGTCAATGCATTTCTCCGCAAAGCTCGGGAATTAATATCTCGAAACTGGTGTGATCTCGAGAATTCGTTTCAAGTGGATCCGCCTTGCGAACTCCACGGCTACAATTTGTAAATTGCAATATGGGCCATCAGGTAATTAGTTAAAACTTAATTAGTAAATTTATGTTAATTATTCGATTATGCATTTTAATTTCTTGTGCTAATAATGTCCGCCTCTTCGAGTAGACCAGCTCATGAACGAGAATTGTGCTATCTGCCACAGGCAGCCTTTAAGAATTTTTGAAAGTGTTTGCTGAAACACCCTGTATATATAAAGCTTTACTCGGTGATTACCTAAGAACGAAGTGCTTGTGAAATGCACTGTTGTCCAACTCAAAGCAAATTTATACAGATTTGCGCCAGTCAGTTACGTTCACTCATTTCCGTGACGTCATCGCGGGGGCGAATCAACTTTTTTTCATCACCGGCCGTTGTCGGGAACTACGTTTTGGAGCGGTGGAAACGCAGTGAGCGGGTGTACTGCGGTTTTGCGGGCGGAGCTTGTACAACACTCTTAGTTTCTCACCGAGTGTATAGAAGCGCGTAGGTTACGGGTAACTCCCAGGTGCTGTTTTTAAGCACGCGCCACAAAGTGGACCAACGTATACATCGACGGTCAGCCCACTAAAGATGGTGCTCCAGGAGATGAACCGCTGCATCCCTAGATTTTACACACTACGAGGGAGGCGCATTTAGGAAGAACAATAAGAAGAAAAAGAGGCGTTATCAGTGGCCGACCCGTTCACCGAATCTCGTTCGACTCCGCGGCATTGAGGCACGCAGGCGTGTCCGCGTACGCACCGGCCCGCGCAGACTATATACCGTAGAATCAGCGCCGTGCCAGACGGGGTATCGTTCCAGTGAGCTGCCGCGCGCTCACCGCGCCGGACCCAAAAGCATCCGGCCACGCAAGCTGGCGGCAGCATCTGGAATCCGGCTCACCGTTATCGGAGCGAAGGCCGCCGTGTCTCCTTTTTTTTTTCTTGCTCGATTCTTTCTCTCTCTCTCTTTTGTTTGCCTTTTGTGCCGTCTCGGTATGCCGGCAGTCCAGCAGGAAAATGGGGCCTTCCGATCCAGCCCCCTCTGTGCTACACGGCTTGTGGGCATGCCTGCATTGCGAGGTCCGCTTCGTTACGCTAGTAGCGCCACGGCGCCCTGCCCCGTCGCAAAAAGTCGAGCAAGACGGCTGCGATAGGGCGTGCATCATTGCTCTTCGGTGGTCACGCCCGGATGCACCCACTTCTGGTGTCCTCCGGACGACGCGATGTGGACCCGTCCTCGAAACGTCCCATACGCGTATACGATACAGCCACGCAAGTCGATAACACCGTTCTCGTGACTCGGATACCGGAGGGGGCAGGCGCGAAATGAGCTTAGAGAAGAATTGGTGCGATATATAAGTGGCACGCAGAAGAATGGCACCCCTATAGGATAGACCTGTTTCGAGGGGGGGAACTCCTTGGTGACATAGTGGAGCAAATCTGTCATTACGCAAGTCGACTGGTGTCTAGCTGCGAGCTCTCTTAGACTTAGTTAGTGCCTTCAAGTGTGCGCTAAAGCGGTGTTCTCTCTAGCTATTCCCTTCTTTGGCTGCGTTCCAATACTGAACGTAGACGGCTAAATAGACAGCAAAGCGGGCAGCAGCCATGTCCAATTCTGACGAAGCCGGCAAAAGAGACTTCACGAAGGCAGCATCCATGTAAGAAACGATGCAGGGTACCTTGCTGTCCAAACAAAATGGCGGCTGAGCAGAATGCTTGGAAACTCGAAGGGAAGATCGTCTGCTCACAGGAAAACGTATCTGCACTTTCTTGCACGCTTAGCGTAAGCACATTGTATGTGTGTTTTTTTTTTCATAGGTTCGCACACACAAAGTGTTAAAATACAGTACTAATATGTGCTTTTCTCAGCCTTTACTTGTCAAGGCAAGGTCACCTGCCATCGCAAAGACGTCTTCCAGACCTGTTCCAGGTGGCTTCCGTTACTTGGGGCCCAAAGATGTCCTCTTAGCTGCCAACGTAGACCGTCTCCCATCTTGACCAGAATTGGAACACACCCTTTCTCTCTTTTCACTGGATTATCCCCTTTCCCCAGTACAGGGTAGCGAACCGGAGGAACGTCTGGTTCCTGATTTCTTCGTTTTCTCTCTCTCTCTCTCTCTCTCTCTATATATATATATATATATATATATATATATATATATATCATTACGCTATGTTGTTCTGAAATGTGCTACGAGTAAGCGCAAGCGAATGTTTTCGACGCATCCGTCTGCCTAATGGAGCGCAAAGCTGCACTAGGTATATATGCTAATCAAGTGAAGTCTGTTTGTCTGGGAAGAAAATAGGGCTCGCGTCTTTTATTTCTTAACTTCTAACTCATAGGTCGCGGAGATGGCAACCACCGGCACGGCGAAGAGAAGTTCATGTTTAGTACAGGAGAACATAAGCATTCTGAGGAACGAATGAAAATCAGCGGCGCCGCATCTTCTTCTTCGTTTCCTACTGATACAAATGTAAGCCGAAAGAGAGAGGGATTTGATTGCAGAAAGGCAGAAAGATCGGCATGAGCTATGGATTACTATAACCCGCTGCTCTGTACTGAAACTGGGTGATGAATGAATACGACAAGGACCACCATATTGCAGTATATTGAAGTCCAATAAAAATATGTATTTACCGCTCATCGAAAACAGCCTAATCGCTATAACAAAGCATAAAAATAAAGATTAACAGAAAAAGAAGCATCTGGTTCTACGTTTATAAAGGAGCATCCGTCTAGTGGAAGGAGAGGGGCTGCGGATTCATTCAGACCACCTGGGTTTAAAACTGCTCCCCTATAAGAACGCGGCCGTGGGGATGGAGAGAGAATCCGCGACCACTGATAAGCGGGACATCTGCATCAATTAAGTCACAAAGTGAGGTATTTACATCATGGTGTATACACCTATATACAATACACAAATACCTATATATCGGGAAGGGTTTATGTGGCGAAGCATATAGGTCCGTGATGATTCGTGCCGTGCAAATTGTGTCCAGCTGTGATTTGTACGTAAGAGGGAGCGCGGCTTTGATGACACTGTTGTTCTGACAGTTCTTTTTTATATTGTGTAGAATGTTTTTTTTTAATTGTGCTTTTTTGCATGTAGAAAAATCACTTGTTATACATATACAGTATATAGTATGTATGCAATATATCATGTAATATAGCATGTACACCATGTTATATGTGGTACGTTACGTAATATGCACGGTATGGTACATGAATACGTTACATTCGCAATAGTATCAGATACATGTATAACGGTGTGTGTAACAGCCCCTGTTTAAATCAACTTCTTCGCAATAGAAGGAGTTGCAGACGCTCCATTCGTGCGCCAACCTCTCCTTTTTATCGCGTAACAAAATGTATTCGTCATTTTTTTTTATGTATCACGGCTGCCTGCCATCTTTCCTCACATTTCCATGCATACAGGAGCACTTGTCGTTCCTGTACGCTGGCTTTGTCGCGCAAGCGATTCACCACCGTAATCGGCTTTCCGTCCTTGCGCATCCACTCTGTGGCAAAGCTGCAGCTGAGGTAACGCAGCTTTACAGCGCTCGGCAATCGCGCGGCAGGAGCATCCGGATCGCGCGGCCGGCGCTTTCTCCAGGGTCAACCAGCGCGGAGGCGGCTTTGTCGCCTAAAGAAAAGCGCACCGCACTCTATACAGCGATCGACTCTGGTGAAGGCTTACTTAAGGCACGAAAAAAAAATTAGGAAAACCAAGTCCGGCGATGTCGGCAGGCAGCGGAATCGACGTGCGCGCATAGAGAAAACGGGTCGCAAGGCCTTCTTACATATACGCAATAGTTGGAGCAAGGATACGACCAACGCTAGCTTAGCGAGCGCGCGGCCGGAGAATCGTGATGTTTTACGTCCTTTCTCATCCTTTCTTTTGATATATGCGGGGCTTCTTGTTCATTACCACTCGGGGAGAGCCGCTCTTTCCTGCGGAGGTCGTGAAAGAATTCTCGCATCGGATTAACAGAACCGTCGCGAGCTTGCCGAGCGCTGGTGGAGTTGAGAGAATCTTTTACCGAGGCCGGGGAACGAAGCTTTTTTTTTTTCCATCTGTAATATTTATTTCCTTTTCCTCCACGAACGTGCGTTTTCTTTTTTTATCTCCGACGGTCGCCCGCATCTTAAGAAGGTTTATATACGAACATGCACAGAACGCGTGGAGTTCGCAGGATCTGTGTGTGAAACGCCTTTTTTTCTGGGTACACACACACACATAGTATGTACTACGTGAGCGATAGTCGTCAATTTAGGAACACACACTCGCGCACTCACGTAAGCACTCAACACGGGCACGCTTGCAGACACGCACACACTCGAATGCGGGTCTCGTAAATCCCAGCGAATACGCTTTCGTCTCCTGATCACCCAGTCACGCCGAAACATTCGCCAGCCTACAGACACGTCAAGCATAAAAATGAGCGGCTCCCCGACCTTTCATTCCTCTCTCGCTATTCCGTGGGTCCCGTTGAATTGACTCGATCGCTTATGTTGCGTGCCCTATCTCGCACGCGCACACACATAAACACATACAACACACACGCACACACTCCGAGTTCCCACGTTCGTATTACGCTGTCTTTCTCCGACTTGTTTACGGCCGCGATGACAACCTTTCTCGGACTTTCGTCACCAGCTTTTCCCGCCACTTGCTTGTTGTTTTTTTGTGCGACATCGCGGCTTTCCGTGTTTCTTGTGCTATCGAAGATTCCACTCGTGCCCATCGAAGAATGCCAATATATTGAACAATCATTTCTAGACGACGTGGGTGAAATTTCACTCGAGCGACGAACACAACACGACGTGAAAAGACGCGTGTGACTGTGTGCTTTCTCTAGTTGCGCGTGTCTCGAATTCAAAAACGAAAAAAAAATGAAGAAGGTCATCCACAAAGCAGGTGAAGCGTAAGCACAAAATAATTCAACGCGTTTTAACATTCGGGCGGGTTGGTACGAATCCGTCGTAGAATGCGGGTGGCACGACAAACGAGAAACCGCCTGTGATGCATTCGTTTCTTCGTTCTTTTCCGACATTTGTTGCCTTCACGAAGGCTTACAGTGCACTAATTGGAATGACTGACAGTGCTGCGTGCGATGTCTGCAGCCCCAAAAGAAGAACACCGAGCATTTATTGCAGCCCTGTCCTCGATTTGAATCCCAAAGGCGAACGCTATCCAACACATTGCGACGAATGGATGATGAGTTCGGCATTGCTTCAACATCACCCGCACCGCTCTTCGGCCCACGATGCTGTGAAGGCACTTTCGTACATTTTGAGGTTGACTGACTGGCCAATGTGAATGCCTTTGACTGCGTTGACTGCGTTGACTGCTGTTGCAAAGCGAGCCCGTCGTTCTGTCCTTCACTCGTCGTGCTATTGTTGCTATCGTTATACGGTTGCACTGAGTAATAAATTATATCGGATGCATTCTACGCCCATCTACTACGTTCATCCTATACTCCCGCAACTTCAAGCGCCCGTTCAAATCCCAACGCTTGCTAAAACACGCGGATGGCTTTAGGTGAAAGATATTTTTCTAAAACAAAAAAGAACTTTGACCTTTCATTTCTCCGATATAGTAACCAAATTTTTTTTCCTCCGAAGAAATGATAGTCCAGGTTTAACAGTGCTTCGGCAA